>NC_046295.1:75502007-75817007 GCF_004115265.2 Rhinolophus ferrumequinum
GTTCACGCACCTGCACACACCACAGGGAGACAAGCATGTTCGTTGTCAGGTGCACAGGCCTCAAGTGCAGGAGAGCACAGATGTGCACAGGCATCCCTGTGTGGCACATGCCCACGTGGGCACATGTGTGCCATGCTTGTGCAAGCACCCCCCCCCCAGGTCTGTGCACACTTGAGCAGGCAGTCCATGCACCCAAGCATGGGCACGTGCACATCCGAGGCGCAAAATGCACACCTGTTTACACACGTAGAGGCCACATAGCCGTGCACACACAGGCAGGCACAGGTTGTGGGCAGAGCTGCCCAGGATGCATCTGACCCCCACTACCCCTTGCACTTCGTTTTTTTGCAAATGCCGGTACCCTGGGGCCGAGTTCTCTGTCTGAGCCTTCTTGCTGGTGAACGTGGGGTGGCTGAGTCCTGATCCTGGCTTCCTGGCTGGGTTGGGCTGCTTTCCCAAGTGTGTGGGGGGTGTCGGGGACCCTAAGCCTGAGGCTGGAGCCCAGAAAAGTTCCCGGTTCTCAGGCGCATGACTCCTCCCCTTCACAGCTAAGAAATGAGGAGTGAGCCACACAGCTGGCACTTCCATAGTCAGTGCCTCGTGCCCCTCTGTGCCCCTCGATTGCCCTTCCTCCTTCCCCCACAATCTGCCCTTCCTAGCGTGGGTGGCCAGCCGAGAAAATGGATGTCCTTGGACCCATGAAAAAAGAAAAACAAGAGCTGACCATGCCCCGTGGCTCTTTGGGGTGGAAAGCAAGCCTTCCAGTTGTTGTCTTTTGGTGGTGGGGTCAGGTGGACCCCAGGGCTGGCTGGTCAGCTGTGGTTCCTCCCGATGGGCTGCTGGGGAGCGAGGAGCAATGCACCCAGACCCAGGTGGAGATGATGGTTGCTCTGGGTACCTTTTGAGTGTGGGTTCTGCCCAGGACCCGCTGGCAAAGCAGCCACTGGGAAGGGAGCCAAGAGAAACTGGGGACGCAGTCTATGTCCCTGGGGAAACCCCACAGGAGTTATTTCATGTCTGTGTGATGATGAGAGTCCCCTGCAAGGTGCGACGAGCATGGTTCTTTCCTCAGAGTTTGCAAAGTGCCTTCTCATCTGCCTTCTTCCAGTGTCAGCTACAACCTCAAGGACACCCTTCGCAAAAGAATGAGCAGAGTGGGGTGTGAAAATGTAGCCTGTGGAGGCCGAGAGACCTCCTGTAGAATCCCAGCCCTGTGTGACCTTGGACAAGTCACTTGCCCTCTCTGTTCCCCAGTATTCTCCTCTGTAAAGTGGCAACGATTGAGGCACCAAACCTAAGGGATTATTCTGATGATTCCGTCAGATCGTGCAGGGAATAGGCCTGGCACAGTCCCTGGCACAGAGCAAGCTCAGGACATGGTGGCCTCTGTGAAAATAATAGGAATTTGTGTCTACTAGAGCATTAGCATTCGCGACTCCAGGTAGTGGTATTGTTAATCCCATTTCACAAGGAGGAAACTGAAGCTGAGAGAGGGAGTGCTGCCTTTTGGGTGTCTGTTAAACCTCACCCCCTCTTTGAGATCCGTCCTCTTGACCCCCATGTGGCCCTGGCAGCGATAGCACAGAGGCCACCTGACTTTGGCAGCTGGAGCCAACGAGCACCTTTTTCCAGGGAATTGAGACTTTGCACTTGAGTCTGTCTCTGGCTGGCCTCTGTTGGGTGTGACGTTGTGTAGGGTACAGAGAGAGGAGAATAAAGCAGAAACCCTGAGCGAAGACAGGCCGCAGGTTTGCTCTCATAGTTCCAACTGTTTCCTCAGTGAGGTCCAGCCGCCTGTCCCACCACTTACTGGGCTCTGCCAATACCACCCCCAACTCTGCCACGTTTTCCTTGTTTCAGTATTTGTGGGTTGTATTCCTTGTAACCAAATGTTGCTTGACTAAGGATGACCAAATAGGTTCATGCCTGTAGGTGACATGTTTGTTGAGCCCCTACTGTGTGCCAGGCTCTGCGCTGGGCACTGGGAATCCTTCAGTGACAAGATGGACCCGGTCCCTGCCTTTTGACCAAGGAGGCAGAATTTGAACATGTGTCCAATAACCGTTGAGTCGCGGTTGTTCTAAAAGCCACGAGGGGACCCGCTGTGCACTGTGAGAAACTGAAATGGGTCTGGCCTGGTTCAGTGCGAGCTGGCCAGGGAAGGGCTCTCACAAGTCTTCCGGGGTGAGCTCTGGCCATGGAAAGGGCATCTGACCCACTGTCTGTCAGCCAGCCAGAAAATGGCCCAGATGACACGGGGGCCCAGGCAGCCAGCTTCCCCCACTCCATGAGGCTGTCAATATGCTGGGGCCAGAGAACAAAGCCTCAAGGGATCGTGAGGCCTTGGTGAGGCCAAGGCACAGACCATGGGATGTCCCTCACTCAAACCCAAGCCTCTGCTGCTGGCTCAGCACCTGGGAAACCTGGGCGAACGCAAGCTTCACAGCCACCAGGGTGCTGGGTCTGCTGGTGGAGGGTCAGGCTGTGTCAGTAGTGAAATCTGGTTTGGAACAGGGCCGTGGCACGGGTGATTTCCCAAGCCCCCTGGGGAATGATGTAGGTGGGAGTATTTGGGCTGGGAGAAGGGGTTGAGCCCATTACTGGCTTCCAATATGGGATGATTGTTAGTACTACTACTGTTGTGACTACAATAAGACTAATGATGAAAACAGCTACCCTGTTTTGAGCACCTGCTACATAGGAGGCAAGGTGCTAAAGGCTTTGTGTCCAAAACCTCCATGGATCCACACAGTAACTCGATAAGGTAGAAACTGGTAACATCCCCATTTTACAGATGAGTAAACAGAGGTCCAAGGTCACTGTGATCGTTTGAATAATTGTTCAACAAATCTTTTGTCCTACTCCCACCATGGGTACAATATATTTCTCTGTCACATTGATGTGGCGCTTGACCATGGAATTTGTTTTGGCCATTGGAATGTTAGTGGGTATGACAGGACCAGTGGCCTTGAATGTGCTGTGTGGTTGTACTTGGCTCTTGCTCTTCTGCCATTTCCATGGGAACATGCCCTGTGTAGCCACTGGTCCCAGAATGATAAGAGACCTATGGAGCCGATTTGAACCCGAACCTGAGCCTGAAGCAGAGCCTCCTAGCCAAGCTCTGCCTAGACCAGCTGAACCACAGCCAACATACAGACCCATGAGCGTGACAATAAATATTTATTACTAAGTGGCTGAGTTTTGAGGCATTTTGTTACACAGCATTCCTGTGGTCATAGCTGATGAATACACCAGTAGTGGCCGAGCTGAGACTTAAACTGAGGTGGTTTTGACCAGAAAATACTAACTTAACCCCTATGCTGTGCAGTCTATCAAATTATAAGATGTGGGTGAAGTTTTCAACAGAGTGCAAGGCGCTTCATTAACACACTATATATAAGTATTATTAATATTTGTGTTGTCATTATGACATCTCTAAAGGAGCCCCATGGGGTGCCGGAAGTGCAGTATTCAGCAGGGCTGGAGGAGGGGCTCGTGGCGGGTGACTGCCTCCATCTGAATTCTGCATCAGGGACAGAGCTGTGTGTTGGTGGCTGAGGTGTCTGAGCTACCCCTTCAGCACACTTGCAGGGACCGGGAGCAGGAGGGAAGCATGGACTCTGGAGTCAGACAGACCCTGTTGGAATCCCAGCCCACCACGTGCTAGCTGCACTGCTGGGCCAGTGCCCTCTCTCTGATCCTCAGTGTTCCTCCTCTGTAAAATGGGGGTGAAAGTCGAAGCTCCCTTGTAGGGCTGTTATGAGGATCAAATGCAATTGTTATTGAGGAAGTTTAGCAACCAAGCCATCAAAAACATACATCCATGTACACAGACTCTAGGGAGCCAAGGGGACTGGTCCCTGAAGCCCATATGCAATGCCTCCAGGGCACACCCTGAGCAGTTTGGGAGAACCAGGGGCCACAAGTGGCGCAGGGTGGAGCCGAAGAGACTGCTCTTGTGTGGCTGTGGCGGCAACCCCACAGTGACCCTGGGGTTGGTGCCTCCCAGTCTGGAGGAGGTGGCCTGAATTTGGCCCTGACAGGCAGGGCTGAGCTTGTCCTCATCAGCACCTGGTCGCTGCTCCTGAGAGCAGCCGACATGGCCGGGGCTGCCTGGCCTGCGGAGCTCACTTGAAGCAGCTGGTGCAACCTGATACCCGGGGTCCCCTGCTCACCCCAAACTCCCACATCAGTGTTTTAGGAACCCTTGCGGGAGCCCTCAAGGTTCCCTGATTGACTTGCTTTTTTCTTATTTGAGTCATGAAAATGGCAGTGTGGCCCCTGGCCTTCCTTCATCACACCGAGCCCCTCCTTCGGCTCCTCTCCAGACTTTCAGGTCTCAGTTTTAAGTCACATCCCCCAGAAACCCTCCCAGACTAGTGTACCCCCACAGACCTCCCTATTTTTCCTGCTATTCCCTCCCCAGCCTACGCCTGCCTCTCCCCGATTGTCAGTAGTGCCCTTTCTTACTATAGTGGGAATGATTACACTTGGCCCACAGTAGGGACAAGACAAAGGGAGAAACGAGAACGTGTCTTGGGCACCTGCTATTGTCGGGCACGGTTCTCATATGACCTCATTTCGTCCACACCAAACGTTGGCTGTTACAATGATTAAATGTCCCATTTAGCAGATGAGGACACTGAGGCTCAGAGAGGGGAACTCATGTCTGCCTGACACTGAGTCTGCTCCCCAACCACTCTCCCTGCTGGGACCTCAGCACTCTGTGCCCTGAGGTACCCTTCACCCCCCTCTTAATTGTAATTCAACTACTTGTGATATTTTGGTACCAATTAATATTGATTTTACAATTGGTTTACGGAGATGTTGTTTTATTACTAATATATTTAATGTGCAAATCAATAAGAACACTTGCTTGGCCCTCTCCCTGGAAGGTAATAAAATCAAATATCTCAGGGGTAAAATGATATCCAATCCGTGAATGGCAAAGCAGACGCTTAATGTAATAGTTAGAGATGATGCTGAGGGCTTGGCAAAGACCACCAGTCCCCTGACCCCCAGCCCAGTTTTCAAGGCTGCCAGTGAGGGGCTCCCTGAGCTCCGGACCTGCTGGGGACATGCGGTGAGGTTCCCCTGGGCTTTCGGTGGAGGGGCTGGGGCCTTTGAGGAGCTGCTGTGCGCAGGTCTGCCCTCTCTTCTCTGCCCCTTCTCTCTCTCTCATCCTTCCCTCCCTCCCACCTCCCTGCTTCATTCTTCCCTCCCTCCCTCCTTTTCTCTCCCCATCTCTCCCCATCTCTCCCTTCCTTCCTTCCTTCCTTCCTTCCTTCCTTCCTTCCTTCCTTCCTTCCTTCCTTCCTTCCTTCCTTCCTTCCTTCCTTCCTTCTTCCTTTCTATCATTCCTTTTTGTTTATTCATTCTTTCATTCATTTATTGGGTCATTTATTCTCCTGTTTGTCTATTCATCAATTCATCCAATTGTTTATTCATTCATCATTAATTCAATGACTTCTTCTTTTTTTCATTTATCTATTTGTTCAATTACAGTGTTTCCCCGAAAATAAGACCTAGCCGGACCATCAGCTCTAATGCAGCTTTTGGAGCAAAAATTAATATAAGACCCAGTCTTATTTTAATATAAGACCGGGTATAATATAATATAATATAATATAATATAATATAATATAATATAATGTAATAATATAATATAATACAAGGCAATAATATAATATAATATAATAATACCAGGTCTTACATTAAGTTTTGCTCCAAAAGACACATTAGAGCTGATGGTCCGGCTAGGTCTTATTTTTGGGGAAACGCAGTAGTTGGCCATTCATCCATTCCTTCAAGTCTTCGATTTGTTCGTTCATTCATCATTCATTTATTCATTCAGTCACCCACCAGATATGAACTAAGTTCTGTGTTAGGCTGGGTGCTGGGGCTCGGGGGGGAGCTTTGGACCTGGTTTGTTGTCCCTGCCTGCCTCCTAGAGTCACAGCAGATGGGGCAGCTCGTTCTCTTTGTTGCCTTGAGTGGCTTGTCCCACCCCCTTCTGTTTCTCCTCTGTCTGGTGCATACCTGCAGCAGAAAGACACCACCATTCATTTGTCCCCTGGGGTCTTCCTGTCCCCAGGTGGGTACTGTCACCACCTGATAACTGAGGAAACTGAGGTCTGGAGGAACGAAGGCACTTTCTCAAGCTCATTCAGCTCGTAGACATTAGAGCTGGGATTGGAGTCCAGGTCCACCTGACCCCAAAGTCTCTGCTTTCTTCCTCATTGAGGCATGGTAGTTGGGGTACAGACCCCAAAGCCCTACCTGGCGTCTAATCTTCGCTTCCCGACCCCCCACCATGGGCCTTCAGTGCCCTCCTCTGAAAGAGGGGGTCTAATCACTGCAGTGAGCTCGGGCTTCTGAAGGGCCTGGCACATAGTAGGTGCCCATGACAACCTGCTGAGGCTGACTGTCCTGGACAGAGCTGTTGGCAATGAGAAGTCCTTTCTGAGACTCCGGTTGTAGAGGGCTATAGAAGGTCTTGATAGTGCCGGGCTTGGAGCACAGGGGTTGGGATGTCTTTGTGCAACTCTCCAGGACAGGAAGTGTCACAACTCCTCCCTCCTACGGTCCCCAAAAGGCCAGTTCTGCTAGGGGACAGGGACTTCAGCCTGCGAGCGGGTGTGGGGGCGGGAAGCTGGAGCCAGGCTCCCCTGCTGTGATTTATGGGGAGCCAGTAATGAAGCAGGCTGGCAGTAAATAATCAGACATGAAAATCTTACCATTTAATTAACCAAAAATAAATGACCAAGGGCCTTGGGAAGAAAGGAGTACTGGCCACCCTGGAGTCGGCTGCCGCTGTGGGCTTGGAGTAGAACCACTCACTTGTTCATCACTCACTCATTCATTACTTGTGCATCATTCATTCCCACTGGCATACCCTTGTTCCAGTGGAGAGTTGTCATCCCTGTTTCACAGACGGGGGAAGCTGAGGTCCAGAGAAGGGAAGGGGCCGGCCGAGAGTCTCACAGGAGTCAGTAAACGGCCTGGGATTTGATCCGATGGCCCCTGAGCCCGGGGCTGCAGTCCACAGTCCTTCTTCCCATCCAGGCTCACCCCCTCTTCCTGTCCATCTCTCCAGGCCCTCCTGTTTCCCTCCTTCCCCAGGAAGACTTCCTGGGCTGCTGCTGCCCAAGGAGCCACTGAGTGACCCCAGGTCTTGGACAGTTGGGGCAAAGCTGGGTCCCTGACTCTCCTCACTCTGTTCAAATAGTGAATCTTTTCGGTTCAAATGTGACACCAACAGGAATTGCCCAACTAATGTTACCACCTCAACTGTCTCCTTTGGTGGAAGAAGAGAGTCACAGGACAATGACAGGATTGACCCCAGGAACAAACAGGGAAGTGTCATGTTTTTTGTGCTAACATCTCTGTGAAGGGGCCAGCTTCTCCTTTGCCTCGTTTTTCAGGAGTCAGCCCCTGACTTTCAATCACTGCTCCCTGGCATTCTGTATAATGGGTACATGCCAGCCAATTAAATAGAGAAGGGAGAAGGAAGCAGGAGTAGAGGGGAGGGAGAGCCAGGGTATGTGTTCCAGTGTCCCATTTTTCTTATCATGTCTTCCTACCTTCCTTTTTTAAAAAAATGTTTTTGGTGTCTTATTCTTAATTTGACAGATAGCTAACATTTTGGTTTTAGAGTCCTTAGCACGTGCCAGATACCGTGCAAAGTGCTGCATAATGATCTCTCTTGGTTTTCGCAATAGCCCCATGGAGTGAGTAGTCTTATTATCTCCACTTTCTAGCTATGGACTATAAGGCCCAGAGAGGGACTGTGACTTCCCCAAGGACACATAGCTTAGGCCGAATTGGGTCTGAAGCTATGTCTATCTAAGCCCAAACCTACACTCTTTGCGAGTTCTGTCTGCTGCCCACCTGTTCACAAGCTGGTAGGGCAGGGCAGGGGCAAGGTAGCTGCAGAAATCTTGGTCTTAGACCACGGGAAATGGAGACTTCCTGTAAGTCCAAGAAGTATGGCTGGTGTGAGTGGGAGAGAAGTTGGACGAAATGGAGAAGGTGGAGTTTGTGGGGGCTGCCTGCTGCGGTGTGGTTTTGGGGGACAGGGATGGGGGCTGGGGGATGACTGAGAGCACGCCCTCTGAGTCAGACAAACCTGGGTTTGCATCATGGCTCTGCCGCTCACTTTCTTCGTGGCATTGGACAAGTTCCCTGCTCTGGAGGAAGAATAACAAAGGGCCCACCTCCCCAGGATGTGGAGGAGATTACATGAAATCAGCAGGTTTGTGCTCAGCAGAATGTGCTGGGTACACAGTAAGTGCCGAATAAATGTGAGCCAATATCATTTCTCTTCGTTAGGTTAGATTAATGCTAATCTAGGTTAGCATTACTATTTAATACAAATTCTTTTTCCCCCCAAGATTATTGTAAGAATCAGGATAATATATTAAAAAGGCCTAGAATAGTACCTGGTACATATTGGGCACTTAACAAATGTAGGGATTATTTCTGTTTTAGAAAACATTTATTTATGTGTGTAGATACATTGAAGAACGTCTGGAAGGAAAAATACCAAAATATCAACAGTGATTTTTTTTTTCAGAGTGATAGGATTATAGGTGATACTTTTCTTCTTTGTGATTTTTTTTTTTTTTGCGTTTTCCTCATATTTAGCCATGAGGAGTTATCATTTTTGCACCTGGAAGGCTAAGGTTTTAAAAAAGAAAACCAGAAAAAACGGAAGCTGCCATGACCAGGCCTGCAGGTCTTCCCCAACCCCCATCCCAGCGGTCAGCCCCAATGGATCCTTCATTTCTGGGGGGAAGGAGACCCAGAGAGCTGGGGCAGCCCTGTCCTCTGTGGGCCTCAAGCCCTGCACCCCTCCCTGGGCCTCAAAACTTGGGGCCTGGGAGTAGTTCTATCTGAGCCTTCTTGCCTCTGGGATCCCTGAAGGATGACCAGGGATTGGCTAAGACCTGGGGGACACTCCTTAAAGTTGGAATCATCTCCAGGGCAGCCACCACGGTTCCAGTCCCCCGACCTGGGCATGCCCTGGTTTCTTCCTTTTCACCCCAGCATGGCCCTGCCACTCCTGCCCAATTGGCATATGGAATGTGGAGACAATAGAAGTTGAGTGTAACCACTGTTTACAGAAAAAAAATGGTACAAGATTTATTTATTGGAAGGTGACTGAGGAATATGAATTCTACACTCCATTTAAAATGCTTTTTATTTCTCTCAGCCTTGGGGCTCAGAGTACATCTAATTTCACCCACAGCTATAATTCTCTACCAAACAGTTCCTGCTGCTCCTCTGGGGTCCCCAGGAACCGAGTTAGTTTATGTCTGCCACTGATGAGCCACAGGCAGGGGCAGCCACGGCTACGTGCCAGCGCACTGGCTCCCTCCTGCCCAAGCACCCCGGCTCTGATGTTCAGGCATGTGTGCCACACTGGGCTCAGGTGGTGCCCATGGCGCCAGGCCCCGAGGCCTCGGGATGGCCTGAACTCGAGTGGGCGAGTGGCCCATAGCTCATGCTGGACGGGTTGATTGCTCCAACCTCAGAGCTCACAAACAATTAGTTTGTTAGTATATTTATCCCGTGAACATTGGAGTCTGTGATTACAAATCCAATAGCGGGATTGTGGCAGCATTTGGAGATAAATCTGTGCTCCAGACCCGGCCGTGTCAGCTGTTGGGACTGGGGGCATGGTGGGGGGGAGGGGCAGACGTCTCAGTGGCCTTGCCTGCTTGTCCCTGTGGCCGTTTTTGCAGCTACTTGTTGGCCTGCTGAGCTGCTTGTTTGGATGTGTCTTAGTGAACTTGTCTGTCTGTCTGTCTGACTTCTTGCTAGCCTGCCTGCCTGGCTCTCTCTCTTTTCCTCAACACCAGGCCCCAGGGCTGCAGAAATACATCAGAAGACCCCAAGTCACTCATGTTCGACTGCGAAAGACAACGACACCCATTCTAGGTGACCAGTGCTGTGACAGAAGGATGGATGGAGAGAGCACTGTGGGGTCTCCCGGAGGAAAGGGCTAACTCTGCCCCAAAGGCCAAGGAGGCCACAGGGCGCTGCCCAGCAGTCACCCCCTTTTTCTCGGATGCCTTTTCAGCATCTTTCCTGAGGGCTCTCCTACCGTGAAACAAAGCCCACCCGCTCCCTAGACCACTCGCCCTGTCTTCTACCGTCACAGTTTTCTTCACTTACGCAGGTCTTGGCCCACCCCCCTCGGTACCTCCTTTGCCACCCAGGAGATCCAGTTGTCTCCTGGATCGGTGCTGTTATAGACACACGTCCTCCCCATCTCTCAGCTCCCTGGGCACCGCTTGTCTCCCTTCTCTTTGTGATTTTCGCGCCTTCCACAATGCTGTGCTCCCCAGCCTGGGCTCCCTCCTCCCTGACTGTGTCTTCCCAGCTCCTTAGGGTTTCTCTTCCTCTGTTGGCTTCTTAACTGCAGCTGTCCTCTTGGTTGGGCCAGGTCTCCAGCGCCCTCTCCCCACTCTTCCTGTGGGAGCTCCTCCCTCCTGCGTCATAGCACCCTTCCCTTCAGCCTCCATCCAGCCTCCTTCCTCCTGCATCATCGAGTCCCAAATCTCTGCCTCCAGCCCTGAGCTTTCCCAGGGACCTGGATCCTCCAGGCTATTCTGCTCTCTGTGTCCCTGAACTCAGGGACAGCCAGCGCCACCACCCATCCAGTCACCAAGCCGGAATCGGGGATTGGTCAGTCACCCTTGATGAGTCCTTCTCCTTCTCTCCCAGCTGGGGAGTCACTCAGGCTGTCAAGTTCTCCTCCAAATGCTTCTCACGTCTGCTCTCTCCATTCCTCCTGTCACTACCCTGGCCAAGCCAGGCATTGCTCACTGGCTTCTCTGTAGCAGCCTCCCCACAGGCCCCTCAGCCGCAAGTATGTCCCCCGACCCATCAACCACGTGAATGCATCCTCGTCTTCCTGGACCTCGTAGGGCAACATCTGTAAAATGGGGATAATAATTCTTGCCCTTTAGGGATGTTGGTAGGACTTAATGAGAGCTCAACAATATTAGAGGCCCACATATATTTAGCAGGAACCATGTGTCTAGCACCATGCCAGGCAATTTACCTGATGGCCTTATTTAATTTTCACCACTTTGTGAGATAGGTAATATTATCTCCCGTTTTTCAGATGTGGTAACGAAGACTTGGACGGTTAAATCCTATGCCTGAGGTCAGAAGGTTGTCAGTGTGGAGCTAGGATTTCAGGGTGGCTCTGCTTGACTTGGGCTGTGGCCTCAACTATTGTCTGTGCTGTGCCAGGAGGTGCCAGCCAGGTTCGGGCAGCACTTGCTATCAGTGGGTGAGGGCTTGTGGCCACCCGGCCTCTGAGGTCCAGGACTCTGCAGGGCTCCCTGGGTTTAGGAGGTGGGATTTCAGGGCACTGACTAGGGCTCAGACTCCCGTCAACCAAAGTACTTTTTTTAAAAAAAAAACATAATTCCCGCACTATAACATTCACCCTTTTAAAGTGTACAGTCAGTGTTTTTTAGGGCGGCCACAAGGTTGTACAACTATTGTCACTATCAAATTCCAGAACATACTCATCACTCCATGAGAAACGCCTCATACTCAGGAAGCACTCCCTCGCCAATCCCCCATCCTTGAGGCCCTGGCAACTACTGATCTATTTTCCGTCTCTGTGGATTTGCCTTGCATGGACATTTCATGGAAGTATAATCATCCAGCACGTGGCCTTTCGTATCTGGGCTCTTTCACTTAGTGTGAGGTTTTTGAGGTTCATCCATGTTGCAGCACGTGTGAGCACCTCATTCCTTCTTATTGCCGAATAATATTCCACTGTGTGGGTTCATCATGTTGCGTTTATCCACTCCTCAGTCCGTGGGCAGCTTCCACTTTTTGTCTACTATGAACAACGCTGCAGTGAACATTTATGCACAAGTGTTTGCATTTGTATTTGTCCAAGTACACAGTGTTTTAGATTTCCATGGCACATGTGGGTGTGGAATTGCTGGGTCCTATGGTAACTACTAGTATGTTTACACTTTTTCAGGAATCCCTTTCCAAAGGGGTTCCCATGCAGCACAGTGGTCTGGTGGGGGTATGGTGGGGATCCCCGCTGAATCACGAGCAGCCTTGTGGGTGGGGCCCTGGTTAGGGTTCTCTGAGCCCATGAGTCTTCTCACCATTCACCCCCAGGACCATAGAGGTCAGACCCTTTCCATTTGGGGGGGACCTTGAATCCCCAAATGGGCCCAGTAAAGAAGGTATTGTTCATTCCTTTTCATAATTGAGAAGACTGAGGCTCAACGAGGTCAGATAATTTGCCTGTGAGGGGCAGAATTGAGTGTTGAACCCAGCTCTGTTTGATTCCAAAATCCTTCCTTTTACCCTCAAACTACATGGCTCTCAGTTGGCCCAGTAAAGCTCGTGGGAGGAAACAATATGTGAAGAGGCGGGGACTTGGTGAAGCCATGGGTTCCTCCAGAAATCCCGAGGCCTCTTCTGCTTATGTTCCGTCAGCTACTGGGCTGCTCCCAGGAGGGCAGGGAATGTGCGTATTACTGGGCTCATATCTCTCTTGTAGGCCCAACATGCTGGATTACGATGGTCTCTGACAGATGGTGCCTCCTCTTCCATTTTACAGATGGGAAAACTGAGGACCACAGAGAGAAGTGCCAGGTCCAAACCAGTGGTACAGCAAGGATTCAAATCCAGCTCTATTTGTATCCAAAGCCAGAGGGATGTGAGTGTTTGTGTGTGTGTGTGTGTGTTTGTGTGTGTGTTGAAGGGCAGTGGTTGGCATGGTAGAGAGGGCCATGCTATGTGCTCAGGTGGTGAAGGTGGATTTAAACCAGGCTCACCAGAGGGAAAGGGTACAGCACAGGCTAATGCACTCCTGCCTGGGTGATATTTTCCCAAGCAGAGAAGGAGGAATCGGGGTTATATGAAGCAGTATCCCTAGGGAATGACTCTGTGGGGCCTCCTGGTACAGACACCTCTGGAGACATGGGGGTAGCTCTGTTCTAATAATCCCTCCCTGCAGGAAAGAGTTGGTCTGACAGAGAGAGGAGGACCTGAAAGAGGAGAATTAGGGTGCTGCCTCCTCAATGACAATAGAGAAGTGTAGAATTCTAGGACCTGTCTTGAGAGGGATTCAAAAGCCATGGCCCAGGATACCCAACTTGCCCCTTTGTAACTCCCATCAGGGACCCCATAAGTGTTAGCTGGAAGTTAGCAGGACCATGGGGTACTTGGGATTCTGTGTTCCACTTGGCAGCCCAGTGGGGGTTGAGGAAGCTCCAAGGAGTAGCGGGGATGCTGATTTAACACGGAAGGGCCACTTCACACCATTTGTGAATGAAGGTGATATAGCTTAATGATTCAGAGCTTCAGCTCTGGAGTCATCTGCCTGGGTTTAAATCTCTCTGAGGCTCAGCGTTCTCTTCTGGAAAATGGTATCATAATAGTACCCAACTCAGAAAGGGTTATTGTAAGGACTTGGAATGGCATAACGTATGCCATGTGCTCAGCAAAGTGAACACTCGGATTTTATTCCACTTTACAGCTGGGAATATTGGGGCCTAGAGAGATTAATAACTTGTACAAAGTCACACCTGTAGCAAGTGTAAGAACTAGGATATGAAGAAAAGCAGTTTACCTTTAACAACACTGGAGTTTACTGCTTCTACCCGGTTATGCTGTCTGGAGCTGGGACAATTGGTGAGTGGCTCTATGTGGGGTTTGAGGAAGACTGTTCAGGGGGCAGGGCTTGCTCAGCCGGCAGAGCCCAGGAAGAACCCCAATCCTTTACCTCTTCAGTCGTCTTTAACAAAGACTTGTCTAGCATAAGTTGCCCCATTGACTTGTATTTCTTTTCTGTCGATCATTTGGGTTGTTAAGGGCAAGGGACTTGTCTGGTTAACCTTATATGTCTTGTGCCTGGCATGGTGCTGGGCTCATAGTAGGTACTAAATTAACTGATTTGTTACCGCTGTTTGTTTTTGATACAAGTTCTGGACTCTTATTTACTTCACTCTTTGAGGTTAGAATTTGACCTGCCTCCCTAAAGACTTACACACACGGTTCTGGAAAGGCTCAACCTATATTGAGATGGGTTATGACATACATATGAATCTCTGGATCCTGGGTCTATGGGATAATTGCTGAGCTCAGACACTGCAAGTTGGAGACTTCTGCAGAATCTTTCTCACTCTGAGTCAAAAGAACTATTATTGGGCCATACTCCCTCACAGACCTGCCTCCACTTTGAAAACTAGCTTAAATTTGTCCCCTGTAGATGACAAAGTGGAGAAAACTTTGATGTTCCACGGGAATAATAATCACTGCCACTTATGGGGGCATTTTTACTATTTTTCACAGTGGCTCCAGCTGTAGAGTCAGAGTTGGCAGGGCTTTCCCTGGCAGCCTAACCAGCACTAGCTGTTCCAGGATGTGGAAAGCCAGATCTCAGGACCGTCAGCCTCTGATCCAGAGAAGTCTGAGATGGTCAAGTCCCGCTGAGAAACAGTGCAGGCTTATGTCAGGCTCCGTGGGGCCTCTGGGGAGGAGAGGTCTTGCCAGTAGATATATGTGGGAGAATCTTGGTGTCTGAAGAAGCAACTTTTAAGGTGAACCAGTTATACCAGTTGGGAGGCAGTGCCTTTGGAGTTTTTCATTCATTCAACAGATATTCACTGAAAGTCTCTTCTTTGCCTGGTCTGGGCAATAAGGATGAACACATGAATCACCAAGATAGAATTGCTTGGGTTTACAGTCTAGACGAGTGTGTGAATCCTGCTCCTCCACCTCTACTGTGTTAACTTGGATGAACCAATAGCTTCTCTAATATCAGGACTTTCATTTGTAAAATGGAGATGATAATAGCACCTACCTCATTGGTTTGTTAGAGAATTAACTGGTCTAATATATGTAAAGGGCTTAGCACAGACCCTGCCACACAATCCATGGTCAGTCAATGTGGGATAAACACTTCCTCTTTGGATCATTTCTCAGTCCATTGTGGATCCCAGCATGAGACAATCAATCCAGGGAAAGGGAGCTTGGAGGTGCCCTCAGGGCAAATGAGCAGGGCTGCCTCTGGACTTCCCCACAATCTCCTCTATAAAAGGATTTCTGTAGATCCAGAATTTCCCACTGAATCAGTAAATCTAATTTCCCTGTAGTCTCAGTCTCCAGATAACCATCCTCTTGGATCTCCTGGTTAGAGTGTGGAACAGGCATATGTGTGGTACAGACAACTGGAGAAAATCCCTGGTCAGCACCCTGGACAGCGATGCGCCGCTGTCCGTGGTGCTGATACCTTTCGGGCCTCCTCACTTTGGAGGTGCAGCTAGGTACTTAGGGAGTAGAGGGAGTGTCTGAAACCTCTGTTCATGTGTATGTATGTGTGTATGCATGTGCGTGTATGCATGTGTCCAGGGACCCATATCACGAAGCAATTGTCCTCAATAAGGTTACTTAGGATTCCTCTTTCAATCCTCCGGGGACGCCAAGCTAGACAGGATAAGAGAGTGGCTGGAAAAACAGTGAAATCATGGGATGCCTGACCCAGCCTTCAAAAGAATTCCACTGTATGTTAGGGGAGCATGACAGAAGCCAACCCTTTCTAGAAGGAGCTGGAAGAAAATAATAACAGTAGGTAACTTTTTCTGAGAGCCAGATTTTCACTTAATCCTTACAATTACTCACAGGTGAGGTGGGGACTGACTATGAAAGTTCTGCAGATGAGGAAAAAGAGGCACAGACAGGTTAAGTAGCTTATCCAAGTTCACAAAACTAGTGAGTGGGCACAGGTGAGGTTTAAACTCAGGCAGCCTGACTCTAGATAGAACCTCTTAGCACCACATGTAGTCCCTCTCAGAGGCATACTGAGAGAACAGAATGCTGACGGTTCATCAGCAAGAGGTCTCTGAGCAAGTTTGTGGCAAGGACTGTACAACACCTTGCCACAGCAGGCTGGGGGAGGGCACTGCTCAATTCTTCCTTTACATGGGGAGCCAAAGAGATATGGGGCCCTGTCAGCTCTTTTCAGGTTCCTCTAGGCCTTGTTTTGCATCAGGTGAGAGTTGGCAAGGTTTGACAGTGGGAGCTTTCTTTTCTTTGACAGGGGGATTTAGGATCTTTCTGCCTCTCTGTCTGCGGTCTGGTGGTTAGAAAACTGTTGGGCTGAAAACAGGAGTTCTGTTCCTTCCTCCCTCTTCCCACTGACCACTTGGTTCCTGGGCTGGGGCCCTGTTCTGGTTCAGGTCCCTGATGAACCAAGAGAGAAGGCCCCAAGGACAGCCTGACTTTCTGTGGCTGAGAACCCCTCACTGGGGGCTGCCAGGGTCCCCCAGGACCTGGAAATCTGGGCTGGTCACTGATCTGAGGTACATGGGGGAGGGCACCTGATGGCCCAAACCAGCAACCCTCTGAGACACTGCTGATGCCGCCCCAGATCACGTTAGACACGGGCTGCGGTCAGGTTTGGTTGCATCCTTAGCTATTACTGTGCCATCTTGCCCTTGTTTCCTGCCAGGAATTCCTAGAATGCCAGGGAGCCGACGCTGCACAAAATAGGACTCGCCTCTCCTGCATCCCCACGGCCACCTCCGGAGGCTGGCCTTTGGGCACAAGTGTTGTTCTCCCCATCACTTCCTTTAACAGTTTAAAACAATTTTTAGACAGCTCCAATGGGCTTCATGATCCATTTACAGGCTGTAGGAGAGATCCAGTAGGATATGTGTGACTGTTTTGGTGACTGTGAGACATCTTCTGTATGTAGTTACTTTTATGTGTGTGACTCTGTATGGGGCTAAATCTATGTGGTTTCTCTATGTGTGTGTGTGAGAGAGAGAGAGAGAGAGAGAGAGAGAGAGAGAGAGAGAATGAATGAGAACGAACTAGTTCCTTGGGTAAGACTCTATGTCATACCGAGGAATGAGTCTCAATCTCTCTCCCTCTGTCTCTCTCTGCTATGCAGTATGCATGTTTATGTGTGTAATGCATACCTACAATGTGTTTTTGTGAAAACTTGGAGTGTGACTCATTGGGTATGATTTTGTGTCTGCTCACAAGAAAAGATACATCTGTATACGTGTGCCTTGGCGTGTTTGTATGCATGTGTGTGGCATGTAAGTGCCATCTCTCTGACTCATGGTATCACGAGGCATAGATATAATAATGTTTGTGACGTGTGACGCTGACATTGTGTCAGAAACCAGCTCCTTCCCCCGACCAAGTTCCCGACTTTTCCCCTGACTGGCAAAGTTGTTTCTTTGAAATGCTTCCAGCACCTGGCTTAATAGACCTTCCTGTGAGCATATTCCCAGTTCTGCACTGCTCCCCAGTGACTGGGGACCTTTTGTCAAGCACATATGAAATTAAGTGAAATAAAAATCATATTAAAAATTATTACCATCTAACAGCCATTAGTCTGCACACTGCTGTCAGCCTGTGATGGATTCCTCACTTACTTCAATGAATGTTCTAACGACAGTGATAAAATCACTCAGAAAAAAATAGAATAAACTGTTAACCCTCTCCCCATCGACACTTGTTTTTCTTTGAGAAAAATACAACAAGGGGTCTTGGTGAAAGAATTTAGCCATATGTGACTCTTGTGACTGAAAATGAGCTGGGTGCAGGGTGCCGGTCTTTGATCCTAAGTTTTGGGAGAGAAATTTACTCCAGACTGTAGATATCAGCTCTAGTTTCTGAGCTCTGGGTTGAGACTTGGGTTCTGCTTTACACTCAGAGCTGTTTCTGAGTCAGGTCAGGTAGGTCCAAGTTGTTGTATTTTAGACTTTAATCTAGGTTAATTTATTTTAAAAGATTTATTAAGCATCTTCATCTGATAGGAGGGACCAGATGAACAATAATATGTATCTGAGCTGAGACAGTGGCCCAGGGGAAGGGGAGACTGGGCAGATTGGAATTATACTTAAAAGGTAGAAAAGCTGGACTAGCTAATGGGTTATTTTCAGCAGAGAGAGTGCGATATCATGGGTGTTTATCACGGAATTGACTAGAGGCTTAAGGATATTATTCCCTAAGATAGGGAACAGATGGTCCTTCTTTAGTGGGAGGGAAGACATCAGTGTTGAGTCCATTGAGTTTGGGGAGCCTCTGGACACCCCAGGTGGCTATGGAGAAGGCTGCTGGACCCCTGGGTCTACAGCCCAGAGGAAGGTTTGGGCTGGAGAAGCAGATCTGGGCATCCTTGGTGTTCAGATTGAGGGAGAAACCAGGGAGTGGATGAGACTGTCCAGGGAGCGTGTGGAGAAAGGAGAGTCCCAAGGACAGAAACTTGAGGACAGCCAGTCATTGAGAAAGTCCCAGAAGGACATAGAGGAGAAGTGGGTGGGAAAGAGGAAGGAGTACAGGAAGCTACGAGGTCACAGAGCTCGGGAAGGAAGAGTGTTTCAAGAACCAGTAAGTGATTTGTAAAGTGAAATGTAGCAAAAATTAGATAGGAGCTGATGAATGAAATGTTACTGGTCACGTGGAGGTCACTGATGACTGGATTCAGAGGTGTGAGAGGAGGGAGAGGTATATGCTCACATGCAGACCCCTCTTCCCAAAGGGAAGTTTCCGACACAGCCATTTATTCGATGGGATGGCTGAGACTCAGTTTACCCAAATGCACAGGGGTGGACCTGTGGACTTCTAGGGCCTCACCACTGTGACTTGAGACCAGGGTTAACTTTGTTCCTGTCTTTTGGGCCCTGCCTTGGACTGTAGGAGACTTCTTGGTGTCACTTGGTGACCCTCAGAGGTGAAGCATGTGAGAGAGGGGTTCTACTCCAGTCCTTGGGACCCCAAAAGTTCCCAGGTTCTGCTGGTGTCCCTGGAGGAGGGGCTTAGAGCTCCTTGGATGAGGGCATGGGACCTTGAGGAAGCTAGTGGTGCATGAAAAATTATTCCATGGGGAGGGATCTCTCTCCTCCTGGAAGACCTGTCACCTCCCTCCGATCCCTGAGGTACTGTCTTGACTGTGGGCTGAGAGAATGTTCCTTGCCCTCTCCCAGAGTCCCCTTTGAGAGAGAAGCAGGCAGGGCACACTCTATTCACCATGAACATGAGACATTTGAGGTTGAGGGAAGAAACATGATCCATCTGACATCACACAGCCAGCCAGTGGCAGAATGGGGACGAGGGCTATTTGGAGACGTCATATGATCTTCCCAAGCCAGGCTGGAAGGAGCGTGCTGCTGGACTTTCATGTCCCTCCCCTTCAGCAGAGAGATGTTCCCTGTGCCATTTTTGGGTGTGGACCTACATCTGCCAGGAAATCAGCCAGGAAGGGTAGATGCATGGCCACACCAGGAAGACTCAAGTTCTTCCCCAGCATCGTCCACTTTGCCCCTTGTTACTTTATAGGGCTGGGATGATGTATACCCTTTTGCATTCAAGTAACCAAATTCATTCTATCTGGCTTGAGCTCCAAAGAGACTTTTTGTTGTTATTTTTCAAGGACCAGCATGTCTTGCAGAGCTCAAGGGCAGGAAATGAAACCTGGAGCAGGGTAAGAGAGCTATTGGGCACCAGACAGGTCTTACCCGCCATCTCTCTTTGTGTCTGGAGCCAAACAGGCTCTCAGCTGAGCATCTCTGTGTGCTTCTGTTTCATTCTTCAGTTTGTACTTGGCTCTCCCTGCCTCTCTATGCATGTGGACAAACAGGGCTGCCTCATAAACCCAGCATTTCCGTGTCACCAGGGCAAGCCTAGACTGCTTTGTGCCCCTGTGTCCTGGGCAGAGATCCCATGTTTTTGGGACTGAGAATCTGATTGGCTCAGGATGGGTCAGATGTCTGTGTCTGGTCCAATCAGCTATGGCGGGAGCCACATTGTAATAATATTTATGATGAGAATGATGACAGTTATGATAATGATGAAAATAATAATAGCCAACATGTTCTGAGTGCTTACTGTGCAGTTTTAAGTGCTTTACATGTTGAATTCCTCTACTTCACGTGGCACTTCTATGACGTACGTGCTGTAATTATCAGCCTCACTCTATAGATGAGACACAGAGTTTAAGTGACACGTCCAAGGTCACACAACTAGTGTGTGGTGAGCTGGACTTTGAACGCAGCAGTCTGATCGTGACATTTGTGTGCCTGACCACTATTCTGTACTGTCTCTTGAGCCCAGTTGCCAGACCTTTCCTGGAAAGGCGATTTCTAGAGTAAGGAGGTGTGAACTGGACAGACACCTCTAGAGTTGTCTGTATATCAAGTTCCTAGACACTCTGCCAAGACCAAAGTGGCCTGGGCAGATGCCAGGAGTGGGGTGGCCTCAGGCATAGACCAGAGGGGTTGGGCTATGGAGAACAGGGTAGGTGCCAGCCTCAGACCCTGGAAGAAGACTAGCAGGGCAAACTGGAGTGTCAGTGAGGGTCAGGCCTGGAGGCTTCTAGAGGAAGCCCATGGGTACACCCAGGAAGGGGGTGGGGCGTCAGATTCATGGAACAGTCCCAGCTTCCCAACACCACCCCAGGCACAGAGGCCTCTGGGTCAGCCACTGGGTCGGGCACTGACTGGCGTGGGTCAGAGGGTAGCTGTGGGAAGCTGGAGCCAGCACGGGCTGACACAGGCAGGCAGCCCCACCTATGGTCCATGCCACACACCCCTGAGCACAGCCCTGAGGTGAACCCCTTATTTATTGACCTCTTGATTCATGTGTCTTTATGAGGGTCTCTGCTATTCTTTTGGTGTCCAGGGTAGAAGCGTCCTTGGGGTATTTTTCTCATCCCCAGAGGAGTCAGGACAACATAATGGGCTTGAGTCAGAAAGTCCTAGCCAGCCTTGGATTTTGGTTCCATCAGAATCAGATAGGAGAACTTGAGCCAACTTCTTCTGAGCTGCTGTTGGTTCAGGTAAAACGTGGGGATGGTGACACAGCTCCATGAGAGGAGGAACACCGATACAAAGTGCCTGCATGCAAAGTGCCTGCCACTGAGTAGGTGCTCAGCTGGTGTAGCTGCTATTCCTGGAATCAATCCTCTCGTCCAAAGCTTAAGTCGTGCCCTTTCCAGTCCCAGAAGTGTACCTCCTGTGGATTTCTCTGCTCTGTGTACTTCAAGACTTCAGCTCGGCCCTAGGGCTGAAGTCTTCTGAGACGCTGAGCAAAGAGACTATGGGGGGAGAAGCTGGTGTCCCTTCTGGACGGCATGGCTTCTGGAGAGACACGTTGGCCTCACTCCGCTCCCCGATGCACTGAGAGGACCTGTTTCCTAGCAGCCCTGCACCCAAATGCCTACTGCTGCGTCCTCCTCACATGTCAGACAGAACAGCACCCCCACCATTCTCTGGGTGGGAGGGGCTTTCAAACCTGCTCTGGGCTGAGAGTGGGGCCTTTGGCCATGGCAGCCTCTGGCCTGTGACCCACGGGGACAGGAAACCTTCTGCATTGGAGTCTTAGAGCCGCTGTAACAAAGCACCACACTTCTGATGGCCTAAAACAACCAAAATGTGTTCTCTCACAGCTGTGGAGGCTGGAAGTCTGCACTTAAGGTGCCCGCAGGGCCACGCTCCTCCTGAGCCTCCAGTGGAGGGTCGTTCTGTGGCTCTCCCAGCTTCTGATGGTGGCTGGCAATCCCTGACACCCTCTCGCTCGCAGCTGCACCACTCGTCTCTGCCTCTGTCATCACATGGCACTTGTCTCTTCTCTGCTTATAAGGACACCAGGGCAATTAGATTAAGGTGGATCCTTAATCCAGTGTGACTCATTTTAACTTGATTGCATCTGCAAAGGCTCTATTTCCAAAGAATGCCACATTCACAAGTACCAGGTGTTAACAGTTCCACGTATCTATTTAAGGGACACAATTTGACACATACTACCTTCATAATTTCCTGCTGAGGACAAGCAGCTGTGGTCAGAGAGGAGGGAATGGGAAGCAAATACAAGGGAGTATATTTGACACTTTGGGAAGCAGGGGTCAGGTCCTCATAGTGCCTGGGTTAGGAATGCAAGGGAGTGACCTCTACCCCAAGAACCATCTCAGCCCTGAGACCTGATTTCCATCCCAGGAGAAATGGTCAGAACTGTGAGCCCCAGGGCTGGAATGAAGCTGCTCCTTCTCTCTCAGAAAAGTTGTCCCACAGAGGTGATGGCCTCACCCAAGACCTTGGTCCAAGTATTTCTGGAGGTGTTTCTTGGGATGACTGAGGGGTACAGTAATTCAGAGACTGTTCCTAGCACTGAAGTGTCATGGGCAGCAATCCACTGAGCTGGTTCATCCCAGCCAGGGGAGGAAAGGAGCGCCATTATTCTTTCCTTTGCAGGTATTAAAACCCTTAGTCCATTTCTAGTGGATTAAGCACGAATGGGAATTCATTGGCTAGAATAAAGGAAAAGTCTGGGAATTGCGTGGCTACTGGCACAGCTATATCTAGGGGCTCAGATGATGCCATCTCTTGATGATTTGATCCGTGTAGTTCAGTGGTTATAAAGGCTCTGAAGCCAGACTACAAGGCTTCAAATCTTGGCTCTGAACACCCCCTACCCACACAGGCTGGTGAAAGAGAGAGATTTTTAACCCTTATGAACTTCATTCATACATAAAATGGGGACAATGATAGGACCTACCGTGGGGAGCTGTGAGGGGTCCATGAGATGCTGCCTGTCAGGCATGACTCTTTGCCTCACCCTCTGCAGAGAGGACTCAAGATATCTCACTACTCCCAGGCCCCAACTGCAGAGAGGAGTCCCAAGACAGGCCTTGTTCTCATTGGCTCTAGGTGGGGGTGGAGCCTCTGAGCAATCTCAAGCCAGGCCTTGTTCTCATTGGCTCCATGCCCGGGGGGTGGGGCTTATGTGGGAGGACCTGCACACTCAGGCAGTACTGAGTTGGTAAATGAATTGATGATTTTTGGCACATCGGTGCACTCGCCATACGATTATTTCCTTAGTACAGGTTACAAGTTAACCTTTTTCTTTTACAAACATTTATTTTAAGAATAAATTTACCTCACTGTGGGAGACATTGTGGTTATGAAGGACTCAAAGTCTGGCCACAGGCACTTCCTAGCTGTGTGACTTGGGGGGACAGCACTAACCAGTCTGTGCCTCAGTTTCCTTATCTCTTTTTCAGGAATAATAATGATCCTACTCCATAGGGTTTTTTTGAGGATTAGATGAATTAAAATACGCAAAGCTCAGAACAATATCAGACCCATTGTATGTGCTACCATGTCTTAGCTATACTGTTGTCAGTGTTATTAAGTGGAAAACCAGCATTACTTGTTATAAATGGAAGCAACTGTAAAGAAAACTATAATGGAAATACAACGGGGTTATTGAATTCCAGTCAGTTCCTGCAGCCTATGGAGGGCTCCAAGCCTGGGACTTATGATCTTTGTTTAGAAGGGCAGTTTGTGCTGTGGGAGAGGGATTCCACAAGCCATCCCCAGACAGAGACTTCTTGACCTGAGCAGAAAATCTGAAGACAGTTAAAAAGGAAACAACTTCCCCTACGAATGCAATGGGCTTTACTCCCACCAGTGACCCATGTTCTGCCCTCTGGGAGGCACCATGACAGCAGTCAAGGGCTGGGCAAAGAGGACAGACAGATGCTCCATTCCAGGTAAAGCTCCAGGGTTTTGTCGTTTGCTGGCTGTGTGGCCTGGGCAGGTTTCTCCACCTCTCTGAGCCTTAAGTTCCTCACCTGAAAGTGAGGCAACCCAGGTACCACCCCTCCTCGGGCTGCTTGAGGAGTGGGTGAGATGAAGGCCCAAGGGCTTACCACAGCCCCGGCCGTGTTCCAGCCTCTCTGGTCGTCTTCAGCGAGTCAGGGAGGCCTGCAGGCCCACATCTGGGGTGGAGAAAAGCCGGGAGAGCAATAGTTATGGGCGTGATTTGCAGACAATAGCAGGTCAGGCTGTTTTTCCACAAGTAGCTCTGGGCTCCTGTCTGATTTTGCTGTTTTCAAAGACTGAAAAAGCCGGTGGTGGGGGTCCGGGGGCCAGGGACCCTGAACGATGGTCCTGGGAGCTGTGGTGGCCTCCATGCACCGCCATCATCAAGGGGCCACTCGGGCACCCGTGGAAGCTGCCTAACGAGCGGCCGAGGTGGCAGAGATGGCCTGGGCACGACCACGCTCACTGAGCAGAGCAGTGAGATGTGACTGGGAGGAGCCAGGGGCCTGCCCGGGTCTCCCAGAACACTCTCCTTGCCAATTTGCTGGTGACCTTGTGCCAGCCTCTTAACCTCAAAGTTTCTGCGTATAAAGTGAGGGGCAAGCACTGTCGCCTTTGGACATCAGAAGGTTCCAGAAGAGGCAGCTCAGGGCAGGAGGAGGGAATCTGGGTGCAAGGGCCAGCTCTGCTGGGATTTGCTGTGTGACCTTGGGCAAGTCCTGTGCCACTCTGGGTCTCAGTTTACACATTGGTTCCCTGGGGTTTGGCTGGCTGATCCCTGTAACCTCAGCCTTGCAGAGCTGTGATTCTGCAGGCTTCACAGAGAGTCCACCTGCTGTGGCAGAGCAAGCCTGAGCAGGGAGCGTTCCTGCCTGTAAGACGCCTCTAAGCTGCCTCTCTGTATATTCCAAGGGGCCCTGAGCTGTGTAGAAAAGAGGGGACAAGAGTCTAAACATATGGGCTTTGGTGTCAATCAGACCTGGTATGAATTCTGGTTCCATACCTGCCCATGTGACCCTGGGTGTGTATCTCCTCCATCCTGACTTCCGTCTTCTCATATGTATCATGGGGGAAATTGCAGTATGTGTGACAATGACGCCATGGGGGTAAAGAGCTGGGCAGTGTCTGGCTCCCAGAGGGCTTAGTGAATGATGGATAATAATAATAATATTGGTTGTTATTGTGTTTTGCTGGTGGTCTTATTGTTGTACGGTTTCAGAACCAGGGGAATGGCAGGATAATACAAAGGTGGGGAGGCTAGGGCAGGCCAGGGCTCTGGGAGCGGAAGGGTTAAATCTCCATGGAAACAGGCATGCATTATTTACTTGGCCTAATGAATAAAACATTTATGTGGTAGGCTAATAAATTCCCTCACACAAAGCAAAGTAAGCTATGATTTAAATATTGGCCTCTGCTGGCTGGCTGAGTTATGGAGCCTGCTCAGGGGGACCCTCTTGGTTTTACACCTCCATCCTCTGGAGGGATAGGGAGGGGGAGCAGAAGAGAGGGAGCGGGAGGAGGAGACCCTCCCTCGGAAGTGGCTTTCTGGGCCTCCGGACCCCAGGCTTGAACCCCCTGCTGTCCCTGCAGTTGTTGTGGCTCTGTCCCTCCCAGCCCATGGCAGCTGTGCCTCAGGGAACTTTCCCCAGAGCAGTGGGGGGCAGACTGGGTGACAGGTGGGGTTGGTCCCTGTCCTGAGACTGGCCCTTGTGAAGTGGAGATGGCCAGAGGTGGGGGTGGCAGCTTTGCTTGGGGAGATGGGGTTTGAGGGCCTTGGAGACGTGTCCTGGGTGACAGGGGCACACACTCGGAGGTTTGGGCCCTGCCGGGTCTACCCTGGGGCAGTCTGGGATCAAACGTGCAGGGGGAGCTGGGACAAGCCATGGAGATCTGAGATGGGGTGGTGAACAGGAACAACAGACAGTGGGGGCGGGGGGAGGACAGATGGTGTCTGGGGAAATGGAGCCGCTGCCCCTTGGCCCCCAACGGCCTTGTCACTTTCACAGCACTATAGTTCTATCTCACTGCGTTCATTTGTTTTTCTGTTCCTGCCTGCCTCTCTCTCTTCTGTCTCCTCTCTTTCTCTTGCTGTCTTTCTGTGTCCCTTCTTTCTCTATCTCTGAATCTCTTTTTTCTCTCTATTTCTGTCCCTCTTTGTGTATCTCTCTTTCACTGTCTGTCTGTCTTTCTCTGTCTCTCTCTGCGTCTCCATCTCTTGGGGAATGTCACAGGGCAGGGAGAGGGATCCCACGGGCCTGGACCAGGGCATGTGAGGCCCCCACTGGATCTCTGGGGAAGCGTGGTTGTGAAGGAGGAGAGGGCTTCCTCAGGGTCTAAAGAGTGAGCATTTGTCTGAGGGACACTGGCGGTTGCAGTGACACTGGGGAAGGGGGCTCAGGTACCACTCACACCAACACTGTAGGGGTACCATTGGACCCCCTTAGTGGGTAGGCCTTCTCAATTCTGTCCTCAGAGGAGTGCAAGCTACTAAGTGGAGACTTTCCCTGGGGGCGGGGAGGTTTGAAAACAGGGTTTGACACTTTGAACAAATTCTTCACACCGGATTAGGTTCTCTTGGCTACTTCCTGAGGAAACAGTCCTTACTGTGGCTACTGAAATGAAACCCAGTGGCAATGATCTCATGTGCTTGGCATGCCCCCTCCCCCTTTTCCAAACACTGAGCTTCTGCTTCCTGTCACCGCCAGGGCCGAGGTCTACAGCCCCTTGGGAGCTGCCTCCCAGAGCCCCCCAGCCCTCACTGCATGGCTGGTCACACTACTTTCCCACTCTTCTGGCCATCTAGCACTCTGTAACCAATGACCTCAAACGTAATGGTATAAAACATCCATTTTATTATGTTCATAGTTCTGCGGGTTGGGAACTCAGGCAGATGACAATGGGTCAGGCAGGGCACAGAGGACATGGCTCTCCTCCGGTCCATATGTCTGGGGACCAGCTGAGGTGGCTTGACTAGCTGGAGATGGCTGGAATGGCTCAACTCGGTCCTCATGTCTGAAGCCTGGGTCTTCTCTGCATGGCATCTACCAGGGCTGAAATGTCCTCAGCGGTGGCTTTACTCACGTGTCAGGCACCTGAGCTGGGATGTCTGGCACAGTGAGTTAGTTACACAGGCATCACTTTCTCTCTCTCTTTGGGCTTCCTCAGAACATGGCAGCCTCAGGAAATATAGTTCAGTTCAACTTCCTACGTGGTGCCAGCTTCCCCAGAGAGAACTTTCTGTCAGGAACTGCTGTTCCTAAAGGCTGGACCTGGAATTGGCTGGGCACCACTTCTGCCAGATTCTATTGGTTAAAGCTGTCACTGATTCAAAGGGGATGAATCAAAGGGGATGGGAGGGAAGACTCCACCTCTTGGTGGGAGAATGATATGTTCAGTGAGAAAAGGATGTGGCGACAGCATTTTGGAACAAGGGACCCTGTCACCCAGTGTCCTGGTAGAAAGAAAGCCTCTCCCCTTCTCTGTAGCTTGGGTCAAGGCCTGAGCTTATAGGCCAGACGTTTTAGTGTTCAAATTCCAGTTCTGAGCCTCACCAACCACTTTTGAGGATTTCAAAAACAACAAGAGTGTGGCTTCCATGAAAGGGAGGCAGCTGGCCATCCTCCCTGCCCACCAGAGACCCCAGGGCAGCGCCTGCCTCCTGAGGGCTCTGACAGCTGCCACATCAGAGGATGGTATGTCCTGGGACAGGGACCTCACCCCAGAGGCTGTGGGCAGCAGAGGAAACCTGCAGTGGACACTCCCTTGTGCAGGTGAGGCAAGGAGGCTGAAACCCCGAGAGGACTGGCTCTCACACTTGTGGGTAACCTCCAGGGTAGGGGGACACTGTTCAGGCAGGCAAGCCTAGTGGTCAGCACCGTGAACTTTGGGACCAGCCTTTCGGGTTCCATTCCTGGCTCCACCACTTCCTAGCTCTGTGACCTTGGACAAGTTATTTCACCATTCAGCATCTCATTTCCTCTTCTGCAAAATGGGGCTGTTAATAGTAGCTCCTACCTCATGGGGCTGCTGTGAGAATTAAATTAGTTAATACTTGTAAAGGGCTCATGGAGTGCTGGCGCACAGGAAGCAATCTACCCGTGTGTTCCTTGTTACTCTGATTAGTACTTGTGTGTGTGTGGTGTGGGTGGGGGGCATCCTGCAATGGCAGGTGGATGCTTGGTGCCAATGGAACTGGAAATTGGTGTTGACGGGGCCTCCACACCTGTCCTCAGACTGGCAGCACCTGCGATGGTTAAGCATCTCCCATCAATCCTGCCAGGGAGTTCCTTTTATCTCCATTTTACAGATGAGGAAAGAAAGATTCTGGGAGCTGAAATGACTTGCCTAAGGTCCGGGTTTGGGACTCGTCTGCCTGGCACTGCTCTGCCCACTCTACTCCACTGCCAAGGTCCTCAGCCAGTGGGCGTGGTTTGGGGAAGAAGCAAGATGGCGATGAAGAGGGGGCATTTTGTATGAATTGCTGACCGGCTCTGAGTTTCAGGGAGTCCACATAGTCATGGGTGGTTTGGGGTACGTCAGACCTTCACGAGGGCTGGTTTTGCACGTTTTCACCCTAGAGATAGTGAGAGAAGAGAAGAGAGCCACCCACCTGCCACCCCTCCTCCTCATCCCCCAGCCCTCCCCGTGCTCCCAGGGAAAGGGGGTCTCCAGGAGATGGTTGGGTGGGGCAGGGCTTCAAGCAAGACTTTGAAGCCAGAAGTAGGAATTTGGCATCACAAATGCAATTCAAGGTCCTCCCTGGAAAACCCCATGGAGACAGAAGCTAACAGGGCTGCTGCCCTTTGGGAAGGATGCCCTTGACCACGAGCAGCGGCCATCACAGGCTTCAGGACCAGGTTTGCCTGGCTTCAAATGCTGGCCAGCCCACCACTTGCTCAGGGAATAGTTTTGGACAGAACATACATTGGCCAAGGAAACACTCCAGAAAACCAGTGGGCCCATGGAGCGGGAATGACAGGTCACCTGATGGCAGCTACAGGATTGCGGGCTATGCGTGCTCAGTAGGCAATGAGCACACAGTAGGAACAAAACACACAGTGTCTCTGATGAAAATTGTTACTTTCCTGGGTATTTCTGGGACAGCCAGCTTTTCATCCACCTGTTGAGGTATGAAACAGACAAAGCCTAGCTACCTGACCATCCAATAGAGCTTCAAAATTAGAAGCCACTTACTACAAAATGTGGTCAGAATGGGACTCTCATTCCATGTCCTTGGAGGAAAGTATCCATTCCTCCCCAGTCACTCAGAGGCCACCTTGCAGGCCGTGGTGGCACCCCACTGCCTTCCATGAAGCGATGGTACCAATCAAAGCCACCTCTCCTGACTTCTTCCCATGAGCCCCCAAGCCACTTCTGAAACTATCTGAAATGGAAAAGTAATCAACCCACCTTTCATTTATTGATTCATCAATTGTTTTTGTACTAATAGGCAGTAGGGATGCAATAGAGAATGAGATAGATACACTCCTGTTTCTGGAAACTCGGGTTCTAACCCTAGCTCTTTCTCCTACTAGCTGTGTGGACTTAGGCATGCATCTTAACCTATCAGAGCCTCATTTTTCCTCATCCATGAAATCAAGGGTAAAAGTACTTGCTTCTTAGAAATAAACTTATAAGGGATGGGAGGGGACAGAGCTAGAAGCTAAACTGCTTCGCATATTCCCTGTTTAGTAGATTTTATTTTGGAAAGGTAAAATATTTTATATGTGTATAAAGCAACAATCTTTAAATATTGAAAGTGAAATCGAATAAATGAACCTAAATGTGTGTCTAGTTGGTAGCATAATCAGCATAATCCCAGTAAGAGAAACTATCTCAAGTGACTTTTAAATACAGGAATTTGGCAGTACATTTTTTGTATTAAAATTGATTTCGGTAATCATATTGTTGGTGAAGTGTTGATTCTGTCACTCTGAGGCTGTCGTGTGCATAGAGTGAAATAAAGCCAATGAGGAAGTATGTTGGTGTCACTGAGGACCAGGAGTTTTTGCATGGGAGAAAGGGGATACGGATGTAAGATCTAGGACGTTAAATGAAGACCTTGAAGTCTTGAATTTAAATTGGAAGTGGTATAAATTGGTGATGTATTTTATTTAGAAATTTTAGAAAAGGAAACATACTGCCTATCTCTGCCCCCCTGAAAAGCACTAAAAATGGTGAACAACTCAGTGGTAATGAACACCCCTAGTACTCAGAGTATGGTTTCTAAATGTCATTTTCCTCTGAAAGAATCCAGGATTCTTAGAGGAATTGTTCATTCCAGGTCTAGAGTAGAAAATGTTTAAGAAGAGCCTGGGAAATCTTGTCTTTCCAAAAAGCAAAGGAATAGCAAAGACTCCTAAGACTGTATCTAAAGGACTCAGGAGCAAACCTGAAAAAGGGTCCCATGGTCAAAAATGGGGCAATTTGAATACAAAAAAGAATAATAGCTGCAGTGGATTGAAACTCATCAACTATGCTTAAATCCATGAGTTCATAATGACACTAAAATAACCAACAACAACAACAACAAAAACAACACTCTGATAAGTCACTTTGGAGGATGTTAGCATTATTTTGAAAACTGGTAAATAAAGGGAAAAAGTCAAGTATTTGTCTTGCTGTTCACATGAACATTACCTCAGGTAATCAATTAATTGATGAAGGGAAATTTCTTTTTATAAAAGTTATCCAATGATAAATTAGAATATCACTATTTTACAATCTCTAAGGACATAATGGATCTAGGCAGTGAGCTTCAATAGCTGCAGATATCTCCAAGAGAAACTAAAAGATAGCCAGACATTACTATTTCTTGATGAAGTACACAACACCTCTTATGAAGTAGTGCTGCCCAGAGAAAATCTGATCAACCTCGAGGTCAACTACTAACTTATAGGAAATACAGAGGATGGAGAAATATGCTGAATGACACCCTGGGGATGCAATCAACAAAATTCAGACGAGTGGGATATTCTACAGGACATTCTACAGATCTGGTCTCTTCAACAAAACATTACAAAGGAAACAAAAGGGTGAAGCAGAAGCCAAAGAGACCCATCCATCAGTTGCAATATATGGACTTTATTGGATTTTCATTCAAACGAACTGTAAAGAAATGTATAAGGCAATTTGATAAATGTAAACCTTGATTGGATTTTACCATAGTAAATAATTATGAATTTTTTAGGTGTGATAACGGTGTTTGGTCACTTAAAAAATCTGGTAGAGATACAACTTAAATAACAAATGAATTGATAAGATATCTGGTATTTGATTCAAATTTATCTAGGAGTCAGGAGTGGGAGTTACAGATGAAATAAGATTATCCACGAGTCGAGAATTGTTGAAGCTGAGTGACGGGTAGATGGGGCTGTTTGTATTGTTTTCTCTACTTTAGTACAGTAACATTTTCTATGATAAAAATAGAAATTTGGAATTTTCTATAATGAACTTGAGTTACAGTTGTAAAAAAATTTAAAAACAGAACAAATCAGTAACTCCTGGTCCTCTGTCTTTCAACCTGGGCGCAGTATTCAGGATGCCTATGCCACCCCATCTGGCTTCCAAGTTACTTGTGACGGTGCTCATTGCCTTCCCAAGGATCTTCATTCATTCTTTCCTTTGCTGACCAGGCAGCTGTTACAGGTCCTGTGCCGGGTGGACACTGCCCTGCTGAGATTCTGTCTAATAGCTTTTCTAGACTTCAAGCAGTACTTACTGAATCAAGAGTGAGGGCTTCCTGTGCAAATGGCTAACATTTATTGAGTCATAACATTTACGACAGGTACATAGCTGAGCACTGGCTGTGCATTCTATCCGTACTACCACCCAGTGTACAGATTGGGAAACAGAGACTTACTTAGAAAAGTAAGCAATTTGCATAATTACTGCAAGAAATTAAAGAGATGAGCTGAAATTTGAACCCAGGTCTATTTATAACCAACAGCCGTACTCATAACCACTAGACCATTCTTCCCCAGGCGTGGAGCAGGGAGGGGTGTGTGTATGTGTGTGCGCTGGACTTCTCAGCCAAACGGCAGTGGATGACGGGTGGTGAATATGGTCAGCCGTGGGAGCCATAGGGCCACTGGCCAGGCCCTGGGAGATGGGAGGTCAGGAATCAGGAAATGCAGCTGGTCTGGAGTCCAGATGGGGTAACTGGTAAGAACCAGGAGTTTTCAGGGGTCTGTGGATAGAAACCCTCAGCCAAAATGGCTATGGTCAAGAATGGATGAATATGTCTCTTGGGTAACTCCCAGAGCGGAAACAAGGCAACTCAATAAGAGGGGCCCCCAGGGGCATGTATGTGGAGTGAGGGGAGGGAGGCGGTCCTCCACGAGGGCTGGAACTCTGTCCAGCGGCTGGGAGCTCCAGGCCGACGCTGAGGTCTCCCTCATCATTCAACCTCCCAGGCCTTAAAGCTCAGTGATCTGGACACAGCTCCTTCTGGTTTCAGAAGGTCTCTTGTTGCATCTCAGTTTCCTCCGTCCCAGTCTTATTCTAGAAGTAGGCACCACTGGCTCAGAAAGCAATCCTATTGAGAGATGGAATGAGTTTAAAGGAAATGATTATGTTTAACGACATAATACATGGAGAAAATAAAGGGTTGGGTATTAATTAAGAATGTTTCTCTCTCGGGGCCAAGAAACATAAGGGTGACGCCAATGGTTGTGTCCTGCAATGGTCACTGTTCAGGCCGAGGCCCAGTTTCCGGCCATTCTCACTTTTCTTGTCATGGACCCCAGTACTCACTTTGCTTTCTATAATCCAACCTGTTCCACTCCCTCTGTCCCTTGGGTCTCTCTTCCAGGACTGCGTCATCTTCTCTCTAGCTGTCCCTTTCTGCTCTGAGGGAGGCAGGCAGAGGTCAGGATTTCTGGAGATAGTACAGCTAAGAAGAGCATGGGCTTTGGTGCCAGACACCCAGCTTCCTGGCTCTGTCACTTACCAGCTGTGTGACCCTGGGCCTCACTGAGTTTCTTTCTGCATCTGAAAATGGGGATAATAAGTATACCTGCCTTTTAGGGCTACACTCCGGTAGAACTTTCTATAATGACAGAAGAGCTCTGTGTCTCTGTTGTCAAGTACAGTAACCACTAGCCTCATGAGGCCCCTGAGCACTAGACATGTGGTGAGTCCTCGCTGACATGTTCTGTGAGTGTAAAATGCACACACTTGTATGAAAAAAAGAATGTTAAACACCTCATCAATACTTTTAATTTTGATTGCACATTGAAGTGATAGTTTGTATTATTGGGTTAAGTAAAACATCATTAACAGTAATTTCCCCTATTTTTACTTTTTGAAAATTATGTACGTGGCTCACATTATATTTTATTGGACAGTATAGAGCAGGGGTGTCCAAACTGCGGCCCGCAGCAAATTCCAAAAATATATTTAAATAAACCAGGTGAGGCAATACATACTTCACCTCGAGTGAGTGGCCCGGCTGTTTGTGTATTTTACCACGTATGGCCCTTGGTAAAAAACGTTGAAAAAAGTTTGGCCACCCCTGTTATAGAGTCTTGAGAAGATTAAAGAATGTGTGTAAAGCGCTTAGCACAGCACCTGGTGTGTGACCCCCCCCCCCCCCCCAGTATTTGTAAACATTGTCCTGAGTAGGTAGAGGTCAGAGCTGAGATGTTGGCCGGCTGTCAGATGGGCTCATATGGGGCAGAGGAAGCGAACTCTCGTCCATTTAAGCTCCAACTACGTGCTGGTGACCCGGAGGGGCTTCACTCAGGCCGCGCCATTTAATCCTCACAATGGCCTGTGGAGGAGATAGTATTTTCTCCAGTGGACGGGTGAGGAAACTGAGGCTCAGAAAGGCAAGGTGACTTGCCCAGCGGGTTTTGTGACAGAGCAGTTCTTGACTCTGGGGAAAAGGGTTTTGTCACAATGAATCTGTTTGCCCTGGAGGTGATGTCCAAGCCCAGGACACACGTCCTTTCTTCCCTTCCTCTTGTCCTCCCCGCAGCTCGGGCCCCCAGTCTGTCTCCGCTCTCCTTCCCTCCCTTCCTACCCAGACTTCCAAAGGAACTAATTTATTTCTCCAAGTATAAATGGACTGTTTCCCACAAAGACGCCGCATATGTCGTTTCATACATTATTTGTTAACTTCATCAAACAAAGTACAATTCTCTGGTGTTAATGTCAATCTCCACAGCTCATTGGGTTTTTTAAAATAGTGGAAACACAGCCCTCATCTCCCAGCCACAATGAGGAAGGCAGCACGTGCTCCAGCCAGCGAGAAGAACCCTTTGCTTTTCACCCTAGGAAGAGCCACAAAACACGCTCAGCGCCAGAGCACGCACCCATTTGACAAAGACAATTTGATTTGTCCGCAGCTTCTAAAATATTCATTCCACTTTGATGGACTATCGTTTTATAAATATAGATTATCATTAACCGACACCGGCGGTGCACTGCTGGCCGACCCAGCGCCACGCCACCGGTTCGGGATGAAGACGTCCAATAGAAAAAAATCATTATCTCTGTCTGCGAACCCTGATCTGTATCGTTTGCCTCATTTGCAGTGCAGGGGTCAGTAACTCACGTTAACTGCCTCTGTTTGTGCATTTCACGGCCTGGCCACCCCTGCTGGGGAGATTGGCAGGATGCTTCTCAAGTTGGGACCTGGGGAAGGAAATGAGGAGATTGGGGGGAGGAGGAGAAAAGAAGTCCCAAAGGCTCTGGTGGCATCATGTTGAGAGCTGGGATAATGTGTTTCTCCAGAGGCAACGGAGTGGAGTAGGCATGGATATGAGTTTTGGAGCATATCAGACCCAGCTCCACTGTTTACTGGCTATGAGACTTTGGACAAGTGAGTTAAACTCTGAGTCTCAGTTTTCTCATCAATAAAATGGGAATTAAAAATCATACCTATCTCCTATGAGACTGAGCCCAAACACGTGACTTGGCACTTAAGCACGTGCTGAATGTTGGTTGCAACAACCACGGTGGTGATGACGTTTGTTGTTCTTGATCTCCCTGAACCCCAGGTTCTTCCTGTAGGACAGTCTCACAATACCTACCTCCAACAGGTGTACAGCTGATGTGCCCGAAGGGCTCAGCACGTTGGATGGTGCACTCTAAGCACCCTTGAGAGCCATTTTGTTTAAGCTCAATGGAAGCCAGACAGGACATGGAACGAGTTGTCCCCGAGAGCCATGGCGCAGCAGCCTTGCTCCTCGAGGACTCAGAGTGCATAGGGTGTGAGCCTGGAGCAAAAAGTGGCTCAAGCTGGCATGTCGAGATGGATTCAGAGCTGTTCTATAAAGGTCTCTTATTCTGTCAAGTACTGCCCCTCCTCTGAGCGTTCCGCGTCGTGCTGGGAGCTGAAAAAGAGACGGGGGTGGGGTAGGTGAGCTTATTGGTGCAATGATGCCGGGGAACGAGACTCAAGGTGGAATTAAAGATTTGCCTGTCCTTGGAAACAAAACCCCGTCTGCAGCATTTCCTCTTACGTTTAGCCATTTGAAAGAAATATACAACCAGGTATTGGGGGAAAGAAAGCAATTGCAGAGAAATCTCCAATAGAAGGTAGCCTGAGGGAGAAGATGAATAGGAGGGCAAATGTGGACTTGAGAGCAGAGAGCAAACCTCTTTCATCCTGAACACGAGTGGAATAAAAAAGAGTGAAATAAACTCTGGAATTCAAGCTCCAGCCAGGGGCATAGGGCAGGTTGCCTAGCACCTCCCCGAAGACCCTGGCATTGAATCCTCTGCTGCTCCCAGAAGCAGGCAGACCTCTTCCAGTGCCACGGCCTCATTCCAGTGGGAAGACAGCCCAGGGCACTCAGCCCCAAAGTTTATTTAAGTGAAAAAACCCACCCGGAGACAAGAAGGAGTGTTACACCACTGTCAAGTTTTAGACGTCGCCATCAAGCAAAAAAAATTACATCCTGTCCTGACGAGCGACTAATCAAGGCATGGCAAACGGTCCTGCAATAAATTACTCCGGCGCGAAATAAACCACACAAACAGACCGATGATAATAAATGTAAATTATTTCTCTGAAGAAATTTTCTTGGTATATGAGTAATACGAACCATCAGGAAGGCGTCTTCCTTAACATTAATTACAGAAAATGACAAGTGAGCTGATGACTGGAAAGGCTCATTATCTGAGAACATATTCACAACTTTGCAATTTGCGCGAGATGTACTCCGGCTAAATTAATCTCCCTTCTTTGCATGAGCCTCTTCTAATTTTCATGTTATTAACAGGTTTGCAGTATCAGTCAGTGCTTGTCACTCTAATCAGGTTTCAGCATGTTCGCAAAAGCGAAGCGTCATTTATAAGGATAAGCCCTCATAATGGTGCTTGCTTTCATGTGGAGAATTCTACAAGGCTGCTTTTAATAAGGTACTTTAATCATCTCCTTTGCTCAACTTTTGGCCCCACTGTTCCTTTATGAAGAGTCATTAAAAGACTTTGAAGTTCATCAAGAAGGAAAAATTCACGACATTGTTCGGTTGAGGTTGGGGATGCTTCTGAGGGGAACCCTGGAAGGAGTCAGGAGTGAGTGGGTCCTGTTGGCCCAGAGCCTGGTCGTAAATGAATAGGGGTGACCTGTGCCCACTGTCTCTACCATTCAACACCCTGTAGGGTTACTGCTCAACCAAGACCCGTCTGGTCAAGTTGCAAGGAGGATGCCAACAGAAGCTCTGGGGCTTGGTTAGAGAAAGAGCCAGTCTGGTCAGGACGCTGGATAGCTCCCAGCACCCGGCCGTCGCTCTGAGGAACTCCGGGAGCTTTCTGAGAGTTCGATTTTGTTGGTCGGCTTTGCTTTAGAAATTACTTACTCTTTGGGACCAGACTGATTTCTCTGAATCCAGACAGTCATCCTCATTTTTCCATGGATTTATTTCAGAGGAGAAGGCTAAGTTTTCTAACCCAGCTGGAGTATCCATAGGGTACTTGCAACCTTATTTTTGCTGTATGGCTCACAGGGGCAAGACAGGGCTCCTCATTGAATCAAAGCTCAGGTACACCCCTGTTTCCTGCTAAATTCTCCCCAGGGAAGTTGAAAATGTCCTCACATGTTTCCATCAACAGTGATCCACGACCCTTAGTTTGCCTCTGGTTATCCTTGGTGGCCTCTGACAAACCTTCTGAGATCACAGTTGTTGCAGAGAATCCTTCTTGTTGGGGCGGCTCATCCAGTATTCTAGGGAGGACAGAATTCTAGACTGAGAGGCAAGGACAAGTCCTACTCTTACCTTGGTCATTTACTCATTCTGTGACCCTGGGCAAGGCACACTTCTCTGGCATCATCCATATGACCTTTTCAGGTTTCCTCCAGCTTGGACTTTTGTGATGTATGGTATTCCTGATCTTTCCTGCAGTCCCATCTTCCCCTGTGAATGGTGGAGATAGTGGCCTCGTGTCCCAAGGTAACAACATGATCAGAGCTCATAAGGGAATAATCTTCCTATTCATGTAAGTGTGTTTCTCTCCCTGTGGGTGTGGGGTGGTCTTGGGATGGTCTCTACGGCGGCCTGGGCTCTGTCCTGGCTGAGCTAATGTTGGCAGACCCTTTTGCTGAGATCGTAGTGCTCACTCTTCTCCGAGACTTGCTCCCTGAGGCACAGGGGTTTGTCTCCAGAGCCTTATTCGTGCTACTTGGCCCTATACTCTGGCCATCGCTGATTGGACCTCAGCTCAGCAAGTCAGGGTCTCCCCTCTGTGAATCCAGAATTGGACTAAGGGAAGGTCAGGTAGTGTTGGTGGATAACTCGATCTACATCATGGACCCACAAGAGCATGAGGCAGCCATCTTTTACCATGTGACCTGGGAAAGTGAGAAGGCTGGTTGCAGGGAAGGAGAGAGAAGAAGCAGAGATGGAGGCAGAGAAAGCCCAGTTCCCAGGTTCTATAAGACGTCCTTGGGTCCTAAAACTATATTTCTTTTTTCTACTTAAGCTCACTTGGGTGTTTTCTGCTACTTTCAACCAGAAAGAACCTTGAGTGTGGGAGGCACTTGCCTGAGCTAAACCTCACAGCCAGTACTAAGCATGGTGGAGCTAGTGACCAGTGAGTGGGGGCTCATGGCTGTCCAGGTCCTCAGGCTGGAGTGGAGGACAAAGACCCCACTGGGTCTGAGAGGTTGACCCCTCAGTGTGTAAGGGCTTGTTCTGCAGGATATGGTATGCAGCAAATGGGGCTGGCCCCAGGGGCAAGGCAGGAGGAGGAAGGACCCTTCAGCAGCAGATGGGTTTAGTTTAAAACCAGAAAGTGAATCCTCAGAAACTTGGTTCTTCTGGGGCCCTTTGTAATCATTATGTCTCCAAGTCTCTTCAGAGATGCCAGCCTGGTTCAGCTCTGCTGTGGAGATTTGAGGTGGGACGTAACAAGACCAGAGCCTTGAAGGAGGGACAACCCCAGTGATGGTGGTAATGGACTCAGACAGAAGACCCTGAGAACATAGCTGGGGCATTTGGTTCAGTGCCCTCCCAACCAGGTGAGTCCTGTTGATTCATCTCCCTCTGTGCCTGAGGGGGCTCTGCGTGTTAATGACACCCCCTCCCGCATCTCACCCAATGGGATCCAAGGGTTCATTCAAACAAGCAGAAGAATGAGATGTCTGGGTTCAACTTAGTAAGTCATGCTGGGTCACCTCCAAGGTCAGGTGGCAAAATTACCTCTCAGTGTAATAAATCCACGTGCACTCTCTCTGGAGGTGGCAGCTACACCTTCAGGTGAAGAGACCAGGGTGGAAGGAGGTACCCTGGCAACATAGCGTGAGCCCATTCTGCAGACAGAGTCCCCCTGGCAGAGCTGGGGCAGTGTGGGCTTTGAGGCCGGATAGGGCAGCAGTCTGGGGCCCCTCAGGGCCTCAGGCATTGCCCCCCTCCCCCCCACACTCCAGACCTGATTAGGACTCAGAGATGCCTTAAGCGCCAAAACAGGTGAAGAGAGGGTATACATAAAATTCAAAATAAAAACATTGCTAAACTATAAGACTAGTATAAGAAGTCCAACCAAACTCTGATTTTTCCCATGATGGCTTATTTATTTACCTTTATTAAAAATTATTTTATTTTCCCCCTTTATTTTAAAGTAGCTCGGGTTTGGTGGGCCGCTGGGCTCGAGCTTACTCTGCCCATGCACTGACACAGTACTTCTCATCCCCCGCCCCGAGGCTGGCATGGAGCATGGGGTCCCAGTGGGGGTGCGGCCTGCTCCTCAGGGGAGCACTTGGCAAACCTGAGTGGGAGGGGTCTGGGCATACTAGCTGGGCCAACTTTCTGTTCTCCTTCCCAAATGCCAGGCTCTTTCGTTCACCTCCCTGGCTCCTGCTCAGCAGCTCATGTGCTACGAAAACTGTAGTCTTAAGGCTCCAAAACAAAGTGATCGGGGGTGACCACCAGGCCAGACCGGGCAGCGCCGATCCAGATTGGGTGCCCCGAAGGAGAGAGCTACTCCTTTTAGTGATGTTGACGTCACCCAGAGCACCCTCAAGGCCTTGGAAAGAACCAAGCTAGAGCTGAGACTTGAGGGATCAGTGTCTCACAGGTCTCAGCATCATCTAGTTCACCCGCCTCGTCCAGATGGGGCCACTGAAGCCTGTCAGGGGCTGTGACTTGTCCTGGTTGGGCACTGAGTGAGAGGCATTCTCATGCGATGGACCTGGATTTCTGGCCTCCCTGTTTTGTTCTGAGGGCTTCTCCCTCCTTTGGCCTTCTTTTCCAAATAGTACACATGCCTTCTTTCGAATCTGTATTTATCTGAATTTTGCGAATAGTCAGTTGTCCCTTGGAAGCAGGTATAGGGGTCGAGCTGGATATGGTAGCCAGCTTCCAAGATGCCCCAGTGATCGCGACCTCTTGGCGTCCACTCCCCTGGGAGTGCCTCTCACGCTGTACCAGTCTGTGTGACCAATATGGTAGGAGTGATGGTTTGTCACTTCCAAGATTAAATTATAAAAACTGTGGCTTCCATCTTGGTTTTTCTCTCTCTCATCACTCACTCTGGGAGAAGTCAGCTGCCATGTCATAAGGACATTTAGGCAGCTTATGGAGAGACCCATGGGCGAGGAACTGAGACCAACAATTACATGAGCGAGGCTGGAAGCAGACACTCAGCCTCAGTCGAGCCTCTGGCTGATGGCAGCCCCAGCCGACAGCCTGACCCTGAGGCAGAACCACCCAGCCGAGCCATGCTCAGATTCGTGACCCTTGGAAATGGAGAGGTAACAAATGTTTTTTGCTTTTAGTCACTAAGTTTTGGAGTCTCTGGTTACTCAGTAATAGATAACTAATATCCTGGTTTGTTTTTTAATAAAATGAGGCCGGAGGGTGAGATCAGCCTCAGATTCCAGAGTGATAAGTCTTTGGGGAAGGAAGAAAAAAAGTCAAAATGGTTCAGAAATGCCACAGATTGAAGCCCAAGGTTTACCCAGGTCTGTTCAAGATATGGGATCAGGTCTTGAATCTCGTCCTGGGCTTGGTTGGGACACACAGAGATGACAAGGTCTCACTATCTATTGGCAAGATGGACAAGTAAATGAATGCATTCTCTTCAGCATGGAAAAATGTCCCTCTGAGGGGTCAAGGAAGGAACCAGTGACTGTCCAGTGCCCTCCAGGTGTTGCATAGCTGTCACTTCATGTACTTTCTCTCAGCTCTAGGAGGTGGCTATTGCTACCCTCACTGTTTAGATGGGGCACCGAGGCCAGGGAGTTTGAACTCTGTCCTCCAGCATTAGGGAGCCCTGGAAGGGGGTTGAGTGGGTTTTGGAAAGATGACTCCAGCCATGTGGTAGAGGATGGACCAGAGGGAAGTGGCAGGAGGCAGGGACTCCTACCCAGGAGAAAAACCCTGAGCCCCGATCTCAGGCATGAGGAACATGGAAAATAGAAGAAGAAAACCGGAGCTCTGGGTAATTCTTGTTCAGGTTGGAGCACTATGATCCAGTGCATGCCTGGGCACTGGAGTTTGTGGTTCCCTGACAAGGCGGTAGAGTGTGGGCATATATCCCCACGGATTGGTGTGTAGGAGGAGCTCCTGTTAGCTGCCTTCCTCACTCCTTCTTCCCCACCGCAGGAACAAGCACCACCTCTCCTAATACCCAAGTGTCCTTGTGGTGGTGGGGGCTCCCCTGCCCCAGACCCCAAACTTCCCTCTCCCCCTGGGCCTCCCAGAGGGTGGGGAGACCCTCTCTGGCAGGGCGGGGAGGGGCAGGACACCTTTGCCACCTGTGCCCTGACAGCCGCCTTCCCCTTTTCCATGGTGAAGTTCGCCTGCAACAATGTCAGTGCACTGTGCAGGCTGACAGAAATCCCACCGATAATTGGGAAGAATGGAAAACGAAAACATTAAAATTTGCTGTGTCATATGTTCACTTTTTCTGATTGCCTGATATCCACCGTCCACTGACAGATGCTGTAGTATTAACACTTGATTAAAAATCACTTCAGGTTTGAACCAGCCCGTCGAGAAGGGAGCGTCTTGACAAGACTTGTGGTTTGTGATTGACAATTAGTAATATTCAGTGTGTCACAACATAGATAGTGTGACTTATTGGTGCTGGTGTAATGCAACACATTTCATCTGAGCTTCTCAAATTGGTACATAGGAATCAGAAAGGAAAGATGGAGTCTCATTCAGCCGACTCTGATTACCAACAAAGGAGAGATTGTACATACCTGTTTCGGCATGCCCTACCTGGATTTCTATCAATCAGCCAGACGGCTGAGATCCCCTCTCCTCTTTGGGAATGAGAACCTCAACAGAGGTGGATCTCATTATGCAACCCCCAACTTCTCTATCAGCTGCCAAATCCTTTCTGTCTGGAAATATGAAGGCTCTTCGCTCTGACGCTGCCTCCGCGCCTCCAAATTACCAGCCTGCTCCTCTTAAAACAAAAGCCTTCTCATTTTTTTAAAAAAATAAAACGATCATATCTTGATTGACGTGCTACATCCTTTTCCTTCAGCTATTTTTCTAACTTGGTGTCAGTGGGAGTTGAATTCAGGGGCTTTTTTTTTTTTTTTTTTTTTTTTGTCTCAGTTCTAATTCAATTCCTTTTAAGTGCTTTTAAGAAAAGTGCAATTCAAGGTCTTTCCTTTTTTGGGTCTGACCTGGTTATCATTTTTGATTTCCTTCTTGGCTAAGATTATCCAGGCAGAGAATGAATGGTCGTTTGCATTAGTGAAGGGTGATGAATTTAATGTGATTAATCTCTGCAAACTTGGGGAGAAATGGCCTCAGGTGTGATGTAAATGTTTTGCAGAACTGTGTACCTTGTAATAGAGAAGCAAACGGTAGTGTGGGGATCACACTATCTCACCGCCCTGAGTGCACTGGCCTCTCAGAACTGACTACCATCTAAAAAGCTCTTTTCTTCATTCATCGTTCACTTGTTTTTTTGACTGTCGGCTCCTACTCTGTTGCCCACAGCCCCCGAAACCCATGCGAATGGAGACCGTGTCTCTGTTGTTCAGTGCTGTATCCCTAGTGCTAGAATACTCTCTGGCATGCAGTAAGCTCTAACAAGTCCCTGTGGAACGAATGCATTGATGATGGGGATTTGGGGTAGTCTCCAGCTCAGACACCAAGGACTGACACCCACAGGGGAAATGTTCTGTTGTGGTCCCGATAGGCTTAGCTCCCCCAGCTCTCGTTTCCCGTCACTCAGGGAAAGGCCCCAGGAGTCAGGTTTTCTGAGAACAAAAGAAGCAACATTTTTGCAGGAGTAAAGACAGGGGTGAGTGAGCTGGGCCAGGCCACACCTGGAGGGACACAAAAAAGATGTAATGACTGCCTGGGAGAGAGGGCATCATGGTCTCCCACAGGACACCCCTGGCCCATCCAACCTGTACTTGGTCTAAGCGGAACCTTCATTTATTTGATCAATAAACATTTACTGAACCCTTGTGAAATGACTGGCAGGCCCTAAGCTAGGAGTCTGTCCACCCATTCTCTCCCTGGCCCCTCAGCCCTTGGACCTAGACAAGCCTTATCTTTTCTGATGGACCCTTGGGGGTCCTCTGTTGGAACTGCCTTCCAGGACTTGTCTCCAGCTCCACACACTATCAACCACCAATGTCAGGACACCCTAATTGAGCCTTTGGGTCCACCCTATCCCAACCTTGGCTCACTCTTGGTACCCCATTCCCTGGAGAGGAATCAGACCAGGGCATCTGCTATATACAGCCTGTAAGGAAAAAGGCTTACGATCCTGTGTTAGGGGGACAAAGGGATCTGTCTTGCCATTGCTCTGGGCTCTCCTGGGGTGCAGGGGCCATGTCAGAGCCATATCTGTGTTCTCATCCCCCAGAACAAGACTGTAGGGGAAGCAGGTGGGGGAGGGGTTAGGCACTGGCTGCAGTAAATGCCAAGGTCAAATGGGTGCTTCATCATTCATTCATTGGGTGCCCTTGGACAAGTGAGTTGACCTGTCCAAGCTTCAGTTTTCTCATCTATAAATTGGAGAGAATGATGGAACCCACTGCAGAGATTCTAAGATAGGGGCTCTTAACGCTTTATATGCTGTAGACCCCTTTGGCAGTCTTGGGAAGCCTGAGGGTTCCTTCCCAGAACAATGGTTTTTAAGTGCACAAAATAATGTATGCACAATTACAAAGGAAACCAATGTATTAAAATATAATTGTAATAATATAATTATAATACATATAACTATAAACATAAACATTTGTGATATAGCAATACGTGTACTTCTTTATTACCACAGTAAGTAGCAAGCTCTGGTGGCGGATCCAATAACCGTCATGATTTCAAGGTGGTGATAAGCGTAAAGAATATTCTGAGAAACCTGTAGCAACTGTCGTGTAATGTGAAAACATCTGTGATTTCTGCCGGTGACAAGTTGTGGGTATTGCTAATACTCACTCTTAATGGAAGAAAAGGCTAGATTTCAGGTAGAGGGGAGTCCATTTTCCTGTTTAGGTTTACGAGCCCTGTTTTGAAGGATGCACCTAGGGCCAGGAATGGGAACTAGGGAGAGGCAGCCACAGGGACAGAGGTGGCGGGGTGGGGGTGGGGGTCGGGGTGGGGTGGGGACGGAGGGGGAAGGATTGTGGGTGGCTGGGGCTGGCCTGATATGAAATTGTGGGAGGCCTGCTCCCTGAGTTCTGACTATGAGTCCTTCATCTGATAGTGGCACAGATTTCTAGGAAAAGGCAGGTGGAGTATGCACGTGACAGTTTCACCATAATTTAGCACCACATGATGTTGGCCACAGCTCGTCCTCACCAGTGCCCCCTGTGGGCTGTGGCCTGTGGCCTGTGCCATGCACACCTCATTCACTGTCAGTTACCACAATGACCCTGCAAGGTCACCCCCACTGGGATCCTCATCTCATAGATGAGGGGACTGGGACTCGGAGAGGACACGTCCTCGTCCAAGCCACCCAGTGGGGGGAGGGGGAGGGCGGTATCTAAGCCAGGTAGGGCTAATTCCATAGCTCATGCGTTTTCCTCGTTGGTGATGTGTAAAATGTTTACTTTGCAATTCGGCAGACTTTAAAAGGCATCTTGTGACTTTATGTTTGTTTTTTTTTTTTAAATGATTGTTGAAGTTGAATATTCCCCATGCTCTGAATTCCTAATGGTTTTTCCTTCCGAGTGAGTGACCTATTCAGGTTCTTGGCCTTGGTGCCTGTCCTTCAGCAAATCTCTGAGGAGGTGACGTTTCTCTTATCAGTTTGTACTGACTGTATATGTACTGTGGGGACAGAGCCCCAAAAAGCAGTTTCCAGGCTCTCGGCCTCACATAGAAAAGTGCTGGCTCAGGTAGAAAATGGCCATCGACTGTGATCAAATGGCCGTCAGCTGTGGCTAGTTGGCCGTCAGCTGTAACCAGTGAGCCACTGGGCACTAATATAACTGCCGCGGCTAGGCTAGAAAAAAAAGGGGGGAGCTAGCAAGAAGGTGGTGGCTGAGCCTGCAAGCGGCACAGTGAGGGTTGAGAATTGTGTGGCTCCTGTTTCCTGTGTCTCCAACCCAGCCGCCAGTGAGAGTATAGTGGTATGACTCCCCTACCTATGGCTCCGTGGGTGTTCCTTTTTGGCCTCACCATGTCCTGCGTTCTTGTGTGGGAAGTGGGAGCAGAGACCCCACAGACCCCGCCTGACACCCCTCACGACATGTACAGATACTGCTTTCTGAACAGTGAATATGAAGTCTGACAATTAGGTTCGCGAACTCACCCTAGAAAAAGTGCTACACACCTCATTGCTGAATATCACTATGGTCACTTTTGAAGTACTCCCCTTGGGAAGCTGTGCACCGATGCCAGTGCCTAGGCCACCCTTCAAAGCAATTTTGGAACTCTTTCTGGAATGGCCGTCAGAGCTTTCAGCATATTACCCTTGATGTCCTGAATGCCATCAAAATGTCTTCCTTTCAATATTTTCTTTATCTTTGGGTTAAGAAAGAAGTCATTGGGAGCCAGGTCAGATGAGTAGGGAGGGTGTTCCGATACAGTTATTTGTTTACTGGCTAAAAACTTCCCCACAGACAGTGCTGTGTGAGCTGGTGCATTGTCATGATGCAAGAGCCATGAATTGTTGGCGAAAGATTCAGGTCGTCTAACTTTTTCACACAGCTTTTTCAGCACTTCCAAATAGTAAACTTGGTTAACTGTTTGTCTAGTTGGTACACATTCATAATGAATAATCCCTCTGATATCAAAAAAGGTTAGCAACATTGTTGCCACAAGTTTGCGAATTTAATGGTCAGACGTCATATGACTTGGCATCTTTGTGTAGAAATTCCTCCCTACTTGCCATTTGCTTCTTTTGTACAAATAATTGTTAGTGGTAGGATTCATTACAAAATAAATCAATGTCCACATCATCCGATGGCAAAGCAACCGTTCTTTGCGACGGCCATTCTGAAACCTGGGTGGTCATCAGACCCAATGAGTGCCTCACTGAAAAAAATACAGGCTCGGGGCTGCCTGATGGCTCAGTGTGCTGGGGCCCAGGCTTCTGCATTTTATAGAACCCACCTCCTCATGCTGTAGACACAGCAGTTGGTGGAGCAGCTTTGGGGAAACACTACTTTATAACAACACTTGTCTGAACAATATAGGAAGACCCAGGTACAGAAATAAAGCATTTCCACAAAGTTAGGCTTCTGAGCAAGATCTCAAGTTTCAAATTTTGGCTCTGCCACTTATAAGGTGAATGTCCTTAGGCAAATAACTGTACCTCCCTGAGCCTCCGTTTTCTCATTTGTAAAATGATTACCATAGTTTCTACCTCACAGGGTTGTGGTGAAGATGAAGGAGATCATGTATATAATGCATTAAACACGGCATCTGGTCTGTGGTAAGAGCTAAGGGAATGTTAGCTGCTGTAGTAGTTGTTACTAATACTAATGCTAAAATTGCCTTTTGATATGATAAATATTCAGGTAGAGCATTTGCTCAAAGGAGACTGAGACTTGGGTGCCGGTAATGCGCATATTCTTTAATAGGGAATGTTGCTGTGTGGTCACCAAACTCTCCTTGGGTTCAAGGTGTACTGGGCTCTAGTTCTGGAGCAGGTGGGACCAGGTTGCCATAACAGAGCTGGCTGGGTTCCTGGGATTTCTCAGGGATGGTGAACCCCAGGGAGTCCAGGCTGGCAAGGTATCAATGCTCTGGGGCCCATCTGGTGGGTAGGAGGCAAGAGTCTCTGAGTAGTGCCTGGGCTCTGCCGAGGGAGGCAACGTGGCGGGTTCGAGTCCCAGATTTGCCCCTTAGTAGCTGTGTGATCTCAGGAAGTCCCTAACCTCTTTGGTTAATCACATCTACCCTTTAGGGATTTAAAAAAATATATTATGTAAAAGGCCTGGCCAAGGGGCTGGACATATCCTGGATACTTGGTAACTGGGGTCTTGATTAATAATATGGTGGCAGCACCTTGGGACCGTGGGGAGTTCATTAGAGTTGAGGGGACACCCCTACCAGTGGCTGGGAAAGCCAGGGCAGGGCACTGCTAGATGGAGTGTGTCAGGGCCTTGGACAAGGGCTTGGAGCTCGTGGCAGGTTCTAGTCCTGGGGTGAGGCTGTGGCCCAGTGGGCAGTCCGTGACTGACTCCGCCGGCCTGTGATATGCCACGCCACCTCAGGTGAACATGACAAAAGTATTCACTGTCAATGTGATTTAGGACCAAAAATCCAAAGGAAGCAACTCAAATGTATACAAACAAATAACCATTTAGTAAAGTGGCCGGAGACAAGAGCTATTTACCCCAATCAGTGCTCTCCTGTGCTCTAGCCACAGTCCGCCAAAAGCCATAATGAAAAAAGAGATGCCGTTCCCAGAAGCAATGGAAAAATACTTAGGAATAAACTTAATGAGAAATGCGTGTGACCTATATAAAGACAACTACAAAATTTTATTGGTGAAATAAAAGAAGACCAGAATAAATGGAGAGGCAGACTATGTTTCTGCATGGGAAGACCGAATATTGTAAAAATGTCAAACCACCTCCATGTTAATTTGCAGATTTAATGCAATAACACATAATCCTGAAAAAGGAACTTGATAAAATGTTTCTAAAATTTATCTGGAAAAAAAACACTGGTCAGAATATCAAGGAATATTCCGGAAAAAAAAGAAGAGCATTGATAGATAGATAGTCTCACTGAATATTAAAACATATAAAGTAGCAATAATTAGAGCAGTGACAATATTGATGGAAAAAAAGAAATAGATTTTAATGGATTCGAATAGAATGCCTAGAAATAGATGAGATCACATGTAAAAATTAAATATGATAAAGTAGTTACGCTAAAACAATGAGTAGGTGATGAATTATTTAGTAAATGCTGTTGAAACTGATCAGCAACTTGAAACAATAATTTATAATTTAGATACACTTTATACTTCATATCAAAACAACTCCAACTGCATAAAAAATTCAATTCAGAAAAGGACCAAATACCGAAAAATCTAGCAGAGAATAGAGTTGGGTATTTATTAGATCTTTGGAATACTAATTTTAAAGAGACAACATACCAAATTATATAAAATGTAAAAAACACATATACAATAAAAATTATATATATAGACATGATGACTAAGTAAAATATTTGCATAGGGCAAGAACCACGAAGGTAATAACATTTCAGGGAGATATTTTTCCTTTTTGTTTTAATATTTTTCAGTAAATAGAAATCAAGAGTAAAACCTCTGTACCTTGTTTTTAGGTGATTAAATATTGTAAAACCTTAAATATGTATTAACACGTAATCCCTTTATCTACTATTGTTCCTGTTTTCAACATAAAGAGAAAACCACTTAAGACAATATAATCTTCTAGGTCTGATTTCTTATGAGAAGCTGCTGATAATTGTTTCACTCATTCTTTAAGTCCTACGAATTCCCGCGTTACTTCAATTAGATCTTCCTCAGGCTGGAATCCAGTGCTTTGTCAGTTCACCCTAAATTTAAACAAAAAAAATTATTGAGGTAAAACTTCTAGAAAAGTGTACACTCTTAAGTGTATGGCTTGATGAACACCTGTATCACCACCCATAAAGAGGCAGAACATTTCCAGCACCCAGAGGTTTCCTGCTGGCCAGTCTCTCATCCCTTTCTTGGATTCCACCCAAACTAGGTTCGTCTTGCCTGTTGTTGAACTTTGTGTAAATGGAATCATACAGCCTGTACTTTTTTGTGTCTCACTTCTGTGATATTGTATTATGACTGTGAGCTTGATTCATATGGCAATGTGTATCGGTAGTTCATTTTTCATGGCTGTGTACTTTTCCATTGCACGAATATACCACATTTCGTCCAGTCTACTGGTCCAAGGGCATGGGGTAATGGAGAGAGGCTTGTGTTATAATCTTATACCCTCTAAAACCACAGTGACTTTTCACTTCCTTCTGACAAAAGAAGGGGGAGAGGGCCAATCAGCAGGAGAATTTGTGACCTCTTACCTCCACCTCTTATCTCGGGAGGTCTCTTGTCATGTGGCGTTTAATGAACTTTAGCATCCGGGCCTTACCAGGCATCTGGCACCTGCCATGCCAAAGCTCAGAGATCCAAAATACTCATGTTCTTCCCCCTTGGCTTGAGGGCCTAGTTTGTGGGGAAGTGTAACTATTAGGTTGGTGCAAAAATAATTCGGTTTAAAAGGTTAAAAATAATGGCAAAAACCACAATTACTTTTGCACCAACCTAATAGTCCAGGGTCTGGGGGACATTTGGTTAACAGAAGAAGGAAGGGAAGCCACACAGGTGTTTGGCTGGGCAACGCTCTGCCCCCTCCAAAAGCTCCATGTGGGTGAAGGGGAGGGAAGGGTGGCAGATGTGAACCTTCAAAATCCTTCCAGGGATTATGAATATCATAACCCAGCACAGACTGGCCTGGTAGTTACAAGTGCGAACAAGTGTCACAAAGAAGTACTATTCTAGTTAGTGAGTGAGTGGATTGGACCCAAGTTCAATGCAAGGAGACCCACTCACCCATCTGTAAAATGGGATAACGATGCCTTCCTCACAGAGGTGGAAATGCTTTGTTAGGTGTCCAGGTGTTACCTGTTACTCCTAACTGAAGGGTGGGAGAACGCAGGTGCCCCTGCTGGAGGCGGGGCCAGCGCAGGCCAGGTTGTGCGCAGAAGCAGTTCCGCTTCCTCCGCCGGCCAGTGGGTCTTGGGCCTGAAGCCTGGGAGGCCGCAGGTAAGTGCCCTTGGTTAAATGAGTGAATAATGGCCACTTCTAGCTCAACGTTCAGTCTTTTCAGGGGATTACAAGCCCAGGTAAGTCGCTCAAGGCGTAAGAATACCCTCCGCATGGCGTTGTTGGTTTTTTTTGAGACAGACCAGTTCATCAAGTAAATATCCTTTGTCAATCCTCGGTAGACAGTAGCTGTTGTGTTTCGGACAAGGATGAAATGGCTGTGAAGGAGCTGCAGGGGGGATGGTGAGGCCGCAAGTCCCCTTTTCCTGGCACCAAACGCCCCACAACCAATTTCATAGCAAGACCGTGGGCCCAACCCGCAAACGCAGCCTGAATCCGCCCTCTTTCCATCGCCACGTCCCTTCCCTGGTCTGCCTCGCTCCCTGTCATCTGGACCCCACAGCTGGAGGAGTCACAGCTGCCCAGGTTTTGTGCTTCCACGCTTGGTCTGTGCCGGGTTCTCCACTCCACAGCCAGGGGGAGCTTTTCCAGAGTGAACCAGGGCCTGTCAGTCTCCTCTCGGAGCTCCAGGATGGCGCCCATTGAGGCTAGAATAACCCCTCCCCCATACACGCCTTCACTGGGGGTGGGGGGGCACCCCTTCCCTGCCAATGTCATCTCTTATCTGCTCGGGGCCAATCTGCCCCATGCATGTTGGTTCCCATGCCCCGAGTCCCTTCCAGTGTCAGGGCCTTTGCATTTGCTGTTCATGCTGCCTGGAAAGTTGTGTCCCCATGGCTTTATGTGGCTGGTTCCTCTGTGTCATTCAGCTAAGATGCCATTTCCGCCCCCACCTCTGCAAACAAAGACCTACCCTGACCAACCAATCTAAGGTAACTACTCCCTGTTGCTTCCCTGGATTTGTTTTCTTGTTATTAATAGCACTTACCACCCTCTGAAATTTCCTTGTTCATTTATTTTCTTGCTTAACGGAGTGTTGAAATCCAGTGGGAACTCCATGAGCAAACAGACTGATCTCCTCAGCAGCAGAATAATGTCCGGCACATAGTATATATTCAGTGTGTAGAATATAATGAAGGAGTGGATGGACGGTGATGGAGTGGGTGACAGTTTCAGGGAGAGGAGACGATGGCGGCGATGCTGATGCTGGGGGGGAGGTGGGGAGAGACTAAATGACGGTGACCCTGCGCAGTCAGGGGTGGCCAGCTGGTGCCCTTTGCATCGCAAGGGTCGCAGGTTCTGAGGAGACATTTGGGGTGTACTGCTCTCAGGCTACCTCTGAGTATACCCCCAGTCTACAGAACACCCTACAGCCCCAGTCATGAAGCCCAGCCTTCCTTGCTGTTTAATATTCAGCTTAAACTTGACATACCCTGTTTAAACACTTCAGTACCTTCTCATTGATTCTGCTCTTCACCCAAAATAAAAATATTTTGGTACTGCAAATAAAAGCAAATATTTGACACCACTTGGCATTTTTCAGTGCATTAATTAGCAATTTGCTGGATAAATATTGCTGTGTAAATCAACATTCACTTCCCAGTAATTAAAAGCCAAGTCCCCAAACCCCCCAGTGTATGCTCCAGCTCCAGAAAATGTTGCCTCTTGTAATTGTGGCTGGAGTAGAAGTAGCCAGAGAGGGTGCAGGTGTGGGTGGTCCCAGCGTTGGGCACTCCCTGAATTGCTGCTTCGGCTTTGGAGGGCAGGCGCTGGAGGTGCTGGCGATGGGCTGGAGGGCCATGGGCACCTGCGACCTTCCGGTGAGGTTCAGCTTTCTCCACCGGATAGTGGGCCTGGCGCCGGGTAAGCATACAGTAAGTCCTCTTGATTAAATGAGTGAATAATGGCCATTTGGGAATCTGACAGACAGGACAGACAGCCCCAGATCACCCACTGGCTGGTTGTGTGACCCCAGACAAGGCCTTCCTCCTCTCTGAGTCTCAGGTCCTTCATCTGTAAAATGGGTCTAATAAAAAGCCCTCCCTCACAGATGGTTCTGAGAGTAAATGGATGGGATGCATCTGCTTAGCCCATGGTGTGCACTCAGCAAACAAGGTAGTTGGCGTGTGGTGGTGGTTTTTCTTCTAGGTGACTTTCTCTGGGTCTCTCTGTCCCTATGTCTCTTACCCTCAAGCTCTTTTCCAGTGCTGCATACCCAAGGAAAGTATTGGATAAATTGATGCCCATCACCTCTTTGCTCAGCCTCTGTCCAAAATATCTTCCTGGTCTGTGATGCAAAATCCTAATGAACAACTTGGCTGGGATGGAAGGAAGGAGGGCAGGGATGGCCCAGCTGGTGGGGTACTGTAGGGCCAGGGCTGCAAGAGGGGGACTCTCTCTCCCCTAATCTGTGTGGTCGCAAACCTGGGGAGCCCACGGTATTTGAGACAGACGGGAAGACTGACCCGAGTAAGCTGAAAGGGACGTGGACAGCCAGCCATGCTGGTGGAGCAGGATGGTGAACTGAGTCTTTCTTCCTCTCCTCCTCCTGAAACTATCACGGGGATAGGAAAATAGGGGCGCACAGAGGACATGCACCACCAGGAGCACAGGGCACTGATGCATTAAAAATGGGAAGGATTTCTAGCAATACTGGAGGAACATACTTGGGGAAAGGGCTGGCCTTTGGCGGGACACACTGTGTGAGAAGGAGCCACCCCTGGAGTCAGTAGAACTTCCAGTGATTGCACACCTACTGGGCCAGACCTGTCTGGGCCAAGCAAGCCCATGCATCTCATGGTGAACTCATTACAGCACAGGGATGCGGGACTACGGTTGACCCCATTTTGCACAATTGGAGGCCCAGAGAGTGTGTCCGCTGCTCACGGTTACACAGCTAATACTTGTAAGTGGCTGAACTGGGACCTAAGCCAGGTGCATCTAACTCCTGAGCCCACGTTTTAACTGCCAGACTCGGTGGCCTCCTTAAGTATAAGGGACCACATCAGACCTCCATAAGCCACCTGAGCACAGGAAGGCAGAGCCTGAAGGTGAGGTGGGCTGGGGGCAGTCGGTGGAAGCAGTTTCTGTAAGCCCGTCACACAGCCCCAAGGTGCCAGCTTGCAGCTTTCCTCAGAGGCTGGTTAGGTAGAGTGAATTGCAAGCTCAGCTGGGTCCTGGTGCGGCCAGCCAGGCCAAACAGAGAGGCTCAATGGCAGAGCACCCCAGCTTCAGAAACGAGGCTCCATGTCAGAGCACTGATGTTCCCCCATGTTTGTGCCTTAACACCTCACCTTTTTACTCCCCTCAGACAAAAAACCCGGAAATAGCAAATGAAACCTTTGTGAATAGGTATTGAATAGTATCAAATGCTTTTTTATAGATATATTGAAATAACTTTATAGTTTTTCTTTGTTAATTTGTTAATGTAATGAATTACATAGATTTCCTCATAATAAAATATGAGTTTAAATCCAACTTTGCCATTTTTTTATACAATGCTCGATTTTGTCTATGAATATTTCATTCAGGATTTTTGCCTCCATGTTCATGAGATAAGGTCCTATTTTCCTTTATCATACTGCCATCTGTTTTGTTTTTTTTTTCTTTTTAAATTAAGATATTGCTAGCCTCCTAGACAGAGTTGGGAAACAGTACCTCTTCTTTTATTCTTTCATGTAGTTTAAGACTGGTGTGATGGTTAATTTTATGTGTCAACTTGACTAGGCCGCGGGGTGCCCAGATATTTGGTTAAACATTATTTTGGGTGTGTCATGGGGGTGTTTTGGATGAGATTAACATCTGAATTGGTGGGCTGAGTGCAGTAGGTGGGCCTCATCCAATCAGTTGAAGGCCTGAATAGAATAAAAAATCTGACCTTCCCTGAGTAAGAGTGAACTCCTCCTGCCTGACTGCCTCAAGCTGGGACATTGGTTTTTTTCCCTGCCTTTGGTCTCAAACTGAAACATCGGCTTTTCCCAGGTCTCAAGCCTGCTGGCACTCGGACTATGCGTTCTCCTGGATCTCCAGTTTGTGGACGACAGCTCCTGGGTACTGTCAGCTTCCATGATCACGTGAGTCAATTTCTTATAATAAATGTCTTTATTTAGTTAGTTTTATATTTAAATATATACAGAGGATGCCAAAAAAATGTATACACATCTTAAGAAAGGAAAAAACTGTATTAAAATTGTAATATTCAACATATACCGATACCAAGAGATGAATACAAGTCATGTTTGACTTTTGCAATGACAAGAGGTGCTCAAAGTGGTTCCCATCAGCGTCCAGACACTTCTGATGAAGGCAAACTACTGCTTGAGCTACGTTGACCAAAGTGTCCACTTTATACATTTTTTTGGCATCCCCAGTATATTTGAGATATGTGTATCTCTTCTACTGGTTCAGTTTGTATGGTGAGCCCTGAGCAATACAATTGTGATTATCTGTTCATTGAGTGTTGGCTGGAAGTTGACTATTACCATCTGGTCCTGGTGGGGTTTTGGGGATGCACGAGGGGATATTAGATTTTACATTAATGATTCAATCTTTAATGATTATAAGTCTCTAGAGTTTCTAATTCTTCTTAAGACAGTTTTGGTGTGTTACGTTTTCTAGGAAATTGGCTGTTTGGATGAGGTTTTTAATTTTATTGGCATAAAGCTATTCAAAACATTCTTTTGTGATTTTAAAAATCACTGTTTTCTCTTTGCTTCTTTTCTTTTCATAGTTAATTCCCAGTATCATTTATTGGTGCCTTCTCTTTCTTTTTAATTAGCTTTTGTTTTGCTGATTTTTTATGGTTTGATTTTAAATTTAATTATTTTCTGCTCTTTATTGTTTCTTTCTTTGGGTTACTCTGTTGTTCTTTTTCTAATTTCTTGAATTGGATGCTTAACTTATTAATTTTCCTTCTCTCTTCTTGTCTAATATCAATCTAAGCCTTGCCCCCCACCCCAAGGTTTAGCTGTGCCCCACACATTTTGATATGTACTATTTGAATGATCCATAATCATTGTTCCTTTGATCTATAAGTTATTTACAATTGTACTGTAACATGGAATGTCATTACTTATCTTTTTATTAATTCTAATTTATTGCATTGTGGTCAAAAAAGATGATTTGTATGCTAGCAACTCTTTGGAATTTGTTGAGATTTACTTCATGGTCTCGTATTGGTCATTTTTGCAAGCATTCTTATGTGCTTGAAAAGAATAGGTTTTCTATAATTGTTTGTTTCTATAATTGTTTGTTTCTATAATTGTTTGTTGCAATAACTGTTGTCTATCTATGTTTGTTCATTATATCAAACATGCTAATTGCCTTATTCAAATGTCCTATCTCCTTACACAATTTTTGTCTGCTTCATCTATATATTACTGATTGAGTCTGTTTAAAATTTTCCACTATGATAGTGGATTTGTCAATTGAAAAATAATTACATTTTTGCCTTATGTATTTTGTGAAACTATGGTGTTAGGTACATACCTAATAATATAACATAATTATTATATATTATAGATCAGGTGTTCCTTTTATCATTATGCACTGTTGATATTCTTTTTACCTAATTGTAGTTTTTGCTATAGAGTCTGTTTTTTTACCCCTGATACTAATGTAGCCACCCCAACTTTTATTTGCTTGGTATAAATTTTTTATCTTTTTACTTTCAATTTTTTCTTGTCCACAAATAACTAGATTTTGGTTTTAAAAATTCAACCTCAAAATATGATTTTTAACTGGATAGAGATTGGTGCATTTATATTTATTTTAAGCTGCTGATAGGTCTGTTTTTAATTCTATTATACTATACTATTTTATACTCTTCTTTCACCATACTTCTTACTGCTTCTTTTCTTATCTTCTTTTGGACTAGTTGAAGGTATACTCCCTTTCATCCCTCTCCATTTTATTTCTAATCTTACAGTAGTTACCTTTAATTTTTTAAAAATAAACTTTAAAGTTTAGAATAGGTTTAGATTTGCAGAAAAATTGTGAAAAAGAACAGAGGTTCTCATGTACTTCCTTCCACCTTCAGTTCTCCCTGTTGCTAACATCTTACATTAGATGGTTCATTTGTGACAATTATGAAACAATACTGATCCATTATTATTACCTAAAGTATATGTTTTATTCCTATTTCCTTAGATTTTACCTAATGCTCTTTTTCTATCCCAGGATCCCATCCAAGTTACCACATTACATTTATGTCTCCTTAGGCTCCTCTTGGCTCTGAGAGTTTCTCAGACTTTCCTCATTTTGGATGACAGTTTTGAGGAATACTGGTCCGTTATTTTGTAGAATATCTTTCAATTGGGATTTGTCTGTGTTTTTCTTGATTGGACTGGGGTTATGGATGGTGGAGAGGAAAATCCGAGTTAAAGTGCCGTTTTCACTTACCATCTCAAAGGGATCAGCGTGACTTACCCCGTTAATACTGACCTTGATCGCCTGTGGTCATGTTTGTTGGGTTTCTCCTCTGTAACGTTTCTCGTTTCTCCTGTTTCCATACTGTTTACTCTTTAGAAGAGATTCACTGTGTGAAGGAATTGATGCTTTGCAGCCACATTTAAGGAATGGGGTTACCCTCCACCTTTCTGAGGGCAGAGTATCTACATAAATTATTTGGAATTCTGCTGCATGGGGGATTTGTTTACTCTCTCCCATTTACTTATTAATTCAATAATTTCTTTCTATAAATATGAACTCAGATACTAATTTTATATTTTGGGTATAATCAACTGGCTATTGGGAGTTCATTTAATTGGTTCCTGTCTACCTTTGAAATATTGTTATCAGCGTGTGTGTGTGTGTGTGTGTGTGTGTGTGTGTGTGTGTGTGTGTATACTTTGTTACTTTCTGGCACTACAAGATACTCCAGGTTCATTATGTATATTTCCTCCCCACATCCTAGAATCAGCCATTTCTCAAGGAAACCTCACTGTTTTTATTAGAAAATGGTATGTATTAGAAACTTACCTGTAACTTGTTAATATTAATACTTGACTTAACAAGTATTAAGGCTAATCAACATAATGACTCGTAAACATTTTAACTTTTTTTTTAAAAAAATTAAAGTTTATTGGGGTGACAATTGTTAATAAAATTACATATTTCAGGGGTACAATTCTGTAATACATCATCTATATCTCACATTGTGGGTTCACCACCCGGAGTCAGTTCCTTTTCCATCACCATAGATTAGACCCCGTTCACCCTTTTCTAGAGCCCACCTCCCCCCTTACCCTCTGGTAAGTCCTAAACTATTGTCTGTGTCTATGAGTTTTTGTTCCTTCATTTGTTTGTCTTGTTCTTTTGTTGTTTTCAGTTTTATATCCCACATAGCAGTGAAATCATATGGTTCTCTACTTTCTCTGTCTGACTTATTTTGCTCAGCATTATAATCTCAAGATCCATCCATGTTGTCACAAATGGTACTATTTCATCTTTTCTTGCCGCTGAATAGTATTCCACTATTCCACCACAACTTCTTTATCCATTCATCTATCAAAGGACATTTTGGTTGTTTCCATGTCTTGGCCACCGTAAATGAAGCTGCAATGAACATTGGGGCACACATGTCTTTATGGATAAATGTTTTCAGATTTTTTGGGTAGATACCCAGGAGAGGGATTGCTGGGTCATGTGATAATTCTATTCGTAATTTTTTGAGGAACCTCCACACTGCCTTCCATAGCGGCTGCACCAGTCTGCATTCCCACCAACAGTGTATGAGGTTTCCTTTTCCTCCACAGCCTCTCCAACACTTGTTACTATTTGTCTTGTTGATGATAGCCATTCTAACTGGGGTGAGGTGATATCTCATTGTGGTTTTTATTTGCATTTCTCTGATGATTAGTGATGTTGAGCATGTTTTCATATGTCTATTTGCCATTTGTATGTCCTCTTTGGAGAAATGTCTCTTCAGGTCCTCCGACCATTTTTCAATTGGGTTGCTTGTTTTTTTGTTGTTGAGTTGCATGAGTTTCTTGTATATTTTGGATATTAGCCCCTTATTGGAGGCGCTGTTTGCAAAAATCTTCTCCCATTCAGTTGGTTGCCTCTTTATTTTGTCGATGGTTTCTTTTGTTGTGCAGAAGCTTTTAAGTTTGATATAGTTCCATTCATTTATTTCAGCTTTTACTTCCCTTGCCTTTGGAGTCAAATTCATAAAATGCTCTTTGAACCCAAGTTCCATAAGTTTAGTACCTATGTTATCTTCTATGCAGTTTATTGTTTCAAGTCTTATGCTTAAGTCTTTGATCCATTTTGAATTAATTTTGGTACATGGTGACAGATAGCAGTCCAGTTTCATTCTTTTGCACGTGGCTATCCAATTCTCCCAGCACCATTTATCGAAGAGTCTGTCTTTTCTCCATTGTGTGTTTTTGCTTTTTTGTCAAAAATTATCTGTCCATATTTATGTGGTTTTATTTCTGGGTTCTCAATTCTATTCCATTGGTCTAGGTGTCTGTTTTTCTGCTAATACCATGCTGTTTTGATTATTGTTGCCCTGTTGTACAAGCTAAACTCAGGGAGTGTGATACCTCCAGCATTGTTCTTTTTTCTTAAGATTGCTTTGGCTATTCGGGGTCTTTGTGGTCCCAAACAAATCTGATGGTTTTTTTGTTCTATTTCTTTAAAAAATGCATTTGCGATTTTTGTGGGGATTGCATTAAATTTGTATATTGTTTTGGGTAATGTGGCCATTTTAACTATGTTGATTCTTCCACTCCATGAGCTTGGAATGTCTTTCCATTTCTTTGTGTCTTTTCAGTTTCTTTTAAAAATGTCTTATAGTTTTCAGCATATAAGCTGAAGGTCTTTCACATCCTTGGTTAAGTTTATTCCTAGGTATTTTTTCTTTTTGTTGCAATTGCAAAAGGAATTTTTTTTAAAATTTCTTTTTCTGAGATTTCATTGTTGGTATATAGGAATGCAATGGACTTTTGTACATTGATTTTGTAGCTGGCAACTTTACTGTATTGGTTTATTGTTCCTAATAGCTTTTTGGTGGAGCTTTTAGGGTTTTCTATATATAGTATCATGTCATCTGCAAAGAGTGACAATTTAACTTCTTCCTTCCCAGTTTGGATGCCTTTTATTTCTTTCTCTTGCCTGATTGGTCTGGCGAGGACTTCCAACACTATGTTGAAAAGCAGAGGTGATAGGGGACAGCCCTGTCGTGTTCCTGACCGTAGAGCAAAGGACTTCAGTTTTTCACCATTAATTATGATATTAGATGAGGGTTTGTCATATATGGCCTTTATTATGTTAAGGTATTTTCCTTCTATACCTATTTAATTAAGTGTTTTCATCATAAGTGGATGTTGTATCTTGTCAAATGCTTTTTCTGCATCAATTAATACAATCATATGATTTTTGTTCTGTATTTTGTTTATGTGATGTGTCACATTGATGGATGTGCATGTGTTGAACCATTCTTGTGCCCTGGGGATGAACCCCACTTGGTCACAATGAATAATCTTTTTAATGCAGTGTTGCATTCGATTTGCTGGAATTTTGTTTAGGATTTTTACATCTGTATTCATCGAAGATATTGGTCTGTAGTTTTATTTTTTTATGTTATCCTTACCAGGTTTTGGTATCGGGGTAATGTTGGCATCATAAAATGAGTTAGGGAGTATTGTCTCTTCTTCAATTTTTTGGAAGAGTTTGAGTAGGACAGGTATCAGATCCTCTTTAAAGGTTTGGTAGAATTTATTAGTGAAGCCATCTGGTTCCAGACTCTTGCTTTTGGGAGGTTTCAGATGACTGATTCCGTTTCCTTACTGGTGATCAGGTCTATGTAGGTTTTCCAGTTCTTTGTGATTCATCCTGGGAAGGCTATATGTTTCTAAGAACTTGTCCATTTCTTCTAGGTTATTGAATTTGTTGGCATATAGTCCTTCATAGTATTCTTGGATGGTCCTTGTATTTCTGTGGCATCCGTGATAACTTCCCCTCTTTCATTTCTGATTTTGTTTATTAGTGTCTTTTCTCTTTTTATCTTAGTGAGTCTAGCCAAGGGTATGTCAATTGTATTAATTTTTCAAAGAACCATCTCTTTGTCACATTAATTTTTTCTATTGTCTTTTTGTTCTCTATTTCAATTAGTTCTACTCTGATTTTTATTATTTCCTTTCTTCTGCTGACTTTGGATTTTATTTGTTCTTGTTTTTCTAGTTCTTTAAGGTATAACGTGAGGTTACTTATCTGGGATTTTTCTTGTTTCTTGAGATAGACCTGTAATGATATAAATTTTCCTCTTAAAACTGCTTTCACTGCATCCCCAAAATTTTGGTGGGATGTATTTTCATTCTCATTTGTTTCTATATATTTTTTTATCTCTCCTCTTATTTCTTCTTTGATCCGGTCTTTCTTTCAAAGTATGTTGTTTAATCTCCACATATTTGTGGTTTTTCCTGCTTTCTTTTTGCAGTTGATATCCAATTTCAAAGCCTTGTGATCAGAGAATATGCTTGGTATGATTTCAGTCTTCTTAAATTTGCCGAGGCTAGTTTTATGTCGCAATATATGGTCTATCCTTGAGAATGTTCCATGTACACTAGAAAAAAATGTATAGTCTGATGTTCTAGGATGAAATACTCTATAAATGTCAATTATGTCCATTTCATCCAATGTGTCATTTAGGGCTGCTATTTCATTATTTTCTATTTGGATGATCTATCCATAGCTGTCAATGATGTATTTAAGTCCCCTACTATAATTGTGTTTTGGTCAATTTCTCCCTTTAGTTCTGTGAGTTGTTGCTTGGTATGTTTCGGTGCTCCCTGATTGAGGGCATAAATATGACTATTGATGACTGTGTGTCTTCTTGTTGTATAGTCCCCTTTATTATTATGAAATGTCCATCTTTGTCTCTTGTTTCCTTTTTTATCCCAAAGTCTGTTTCATTTGATATCAGTATGGCTACAGCTGATTTTCTCTGGATACCATTTGCTTGGAGTATCAATTTCTACCCTTTCACTTTGACTCTGTTTCTCCTTGTAGCTGAGATGTGTCTCTTGTAGGCAGCATATGGTTGGGTTTAGTTTTTTGATCCAATCTGCTACTCTGTGCCTTTTTATTGGTGAGTTCAGTCCATTTACATTTAGGGTGATTATTTATATGTGAGGATTTCCTATCATTCTATCTTTGGTTTTCTGGTAAGACTGTGTTTCCACTGTTTCTTTTCCTTTTTGTTGTCCATTATTTCTGTGTAGTGGTATTCTATGATTTTTCCCCTCTGTTTCTTCTTTTATTATGTTATATATTTCAGTTCTGGATTTTTTTTTTCCAGTGGTTACCATTAAGTTTATGTAAAAGAAAGTTTGATATTTAGAGTATTCCATTTTCTTCAGCATGCTTACTTTCTCCATTCCCATATTCTGGTTCAGGCCTTTACTCTCCCCCCTTTTATGTTTTTCTTGCCACAGATTATCCCTACTTATGATGGTCGAATAGCCTCCTTTAGTATTTCTTGTAGTGCAGGTCGTGTATTAGAAAATTCCCTCAGCTTCTGTATGTCTGGAAAGGTCTTTATTCCTCCTTCATATCTAAAGGATATCTTTGCTGGATATATTATTCTTGGCTCACAATTTCTCTCTTTCAATAGTTTGAATATTTGATTCCACTCCCTCCTGGCTTGTAGAGTTTCTGCTGAAAAATCTGATGATAATCTAATGGGCTTTCCTTTGTAGGTTACCGTCTTCTTTTCCCTGGCTTCCTTGAGGATTCTTTCTTTGTCGTTCATTTTTGACAGCTTCAATACAATGTGCCTTGGAGAAGGCCTGTTCGGGTTGAGGTAATTACGTGTTCTATTTGCTTCTTGGATTCGAAGATCCAGTTCTTTCCACAAGTTTGGGAAGTTCTCGTCGACTATTTGTTTGAATATATTCCCTTCTCTTCTCTCTTTCTTCTCCTTCTGGTATTCTTACATTGCTCTTTCTGATGGAGTCAGAAAGTTCTTGTAGAGTTCTTTCATTTCTCTTAAGTCTCAAGTCTCTTTCTTCTTCCATCCATGTCATTTCCATATTTCTATCTTCAATGTCACTGATTCTTTCCTCCACCTGGTCAACTCTACTACCTAAGCTGGCTATTTAATTCTTCATTTCTTTTATTGAGAATCTCCAGAAATTCTATTTGGTTCTTTTTTAAAATTTCAATCTCTTTGGTAAAACGTTCATTTTGTTCTTTTATTGTGTTTCTGAGTTCATTAAACGGCCTGTCTGTGTTTTCTTGCATCTCATTGAGCTTTTTAAGAACTGCAATCTTGAATTCTCTGTCAGTTAAGTCACATATTTCCATGTCTTTAAGTTCATTTTCTGGAGACTTTTCATTTTCTTTCTGCGCTGTCTTGTTGTTATTCATGGCAATTAATGATTTATTATTTCTTGTCCTAGACAGCTACAGGAGTGGGTTCTGCAACAGGTTGATAGAAGAAGGTCTTTCTTTTGTTTTCTAATAGGTGTCCGTAGAAAGTTTTATTTTCTTTCCAACTGCAGCCTTTTATTCTCTCTCACACTGTAGTGTTATGTTTTCTCTGCACTATTCCAGCTTCTCACACAATGGAGGGATTCCCTTGAAGTCGGGCTTCTCCTCTGTGAACAGTTCACCTGAGTCATAGGGTGCTGCATGCATGTGGGGATGCGGAGAGTTTTTGAAGTTCCAAAGTTCTTCCTGCACCAGATTCAGAGCCTGTGTTTCAGCAGCTCTATTTACTCCTGCTGGGATCTACCCAGATAGGTAGGGTCAGGGGCGGGGTGGGTTGTGAGAGGTGGCCCAGAGCAATGGCGGTGACCACCACCACAGCCAGTCCTGCTTCCATGGCTCCCTCCCCTTTGCTGGAACTAGTTGGGCTGCGAGTCCCTGTCTGCAGACCACAGTTCTTAGAATTGAAAATATTCTGTTCTTTTGATCTGACGCAGCTACTGTTCCGCTTCTAGTACTAGGCAGGTGGGGGTGGGGTGAGCTCCGGGAGGGTAGGGAGGGGGCCGCTAGTCTCAGTGCCTACGGCTTCCATTCTCTGTGGCAGTGAGGGCTTAAACCACCGTTTTCAGCCTTCTTCCCTCAGTCTTTGCTCCGAGGTCTCTGCCGTGAGCGTTGGGTTCAACCATGTTATATGCTGCCCCCTCCGTCCTGTGGGCCATAAGCGGAGCCCGAGCAGTCCGAGTTCTTCCCTCTCCCGCAGCTGTGGTAGCTCCGGGATGCAGCGAGCTCAGAGCACTGAGCTAGGTCTGTGTCCTGCACCCACGTGGCTCGTCTCCTCACTTCTCCCTTCCCTCCTCCACTACTCGTGCAATTTGCCCACCTTTAGGTGATTTCAGTAGTCTGCCTCTTAGTCTGGCCTGTCTGCTGCGCAGGGAGTCCTTTGTGGAGTTCTAGTACAATTTGTTGTAAATTCCATGGGAGATTTCAAGGGGCTCACCTCATGCAGCCATTTTTACGACATCATCTTTAACTCTTAATATACCCTTTAGGATTGCATGTTATACCTGTTTCAGTCCTGCCTTATTTTTGTACCTCCTAAATTTATCATTAGTATTGCCCAAATCTTGTTTCGATTTATCCATGTTTTAAAATTTCTCTGTTCACCATTGCTCTTGCAACTTACCCTTTCCTTCTGGATTCGATTTCATTCTACTTGAAATACATCCTCTAGTAGTTCTTTCAGACGCAGTCTGAGAGTTGTGTTTATTTCTCCCATTTTCTTGTATGATCATTTAGCTGTATACAGGATGCTAAGTTGACTGTTGTTTTCCCTCATCCCTTTGAAAATATGATTCCATTGTCTTTGGTCTCTCTTGTTGCCAGAAGTCAGCTTTCAGTCTAATTTCCATCCTCTATTGGTGGTTTTTTCCCTCTCTGATTATTTTTAAAGTTCTTTTACTTTAGTGTCTTATAATTTCATTATGGTGTGTCAGGATATGGATTTGTTTTCATTTATTCTCAGGATATATTAGACTTCCTGAGTTGTAAATATTTAAAATTTTTAAATTATTTTTAAAATTTGTGGTAAATTACACATAACATAAAATTTACCATCTTAGGCATTTTCAAGTGTACAGTTCAGTGGCGTTAAGTATATTCACACTGTTGTGCAACCGTCTCCATCATCCATCTCCAGAACTCTTTTCATCTTTCAAAACTGAAACTCTGTACCAATTAAACACTAACTCCTTTCCCCCCGAACCCCTGAAAACTATCATTCTACTTTCTGTCTCTATGAATTTGACTACTTTAGGTACCTTACATAAGTGGAATCACACGGTATTTGTCTTTTTGAAATCGGCTTATTTCACTTAGCATAATGTCCTCAAGGTTCATCCATGTTGTGGTATGTGTCAGAATTTCCTTCATTTTTAAGGCTGAGTAACATTCCATTGTATGGATAGGCCACATTTTGTTCACCCATTTCATCTGTCAGTGAACATATGGGTTGCTTCCATGTCTTGGCTATTGCGAATAATGCTGCAGTGAGCATAGGTGTGCAAATATCTCTGAGATCCTGTTTTTAACTCTGATGGATATATATATATATATATATATATATATATATATATATATATACACGTATATACATATATATTATATATATCTCCATCCATCCAGAAGGGGGCTTGCTGGATCATATAGTAATTCAATTTTTAATTTTTTGAGGAACTGCATACTGTTTTCCATAGTGGCTGCAGCAGGACACAGAGTTCCGATTTCTTCATATCCTTGCCAAAGCTTGTCATTGTCTGGTTTTTTGCTAGTAGCCATATTAATGGGCATGTGTTGGTATTTCATTGTGGTTTTGATTTGTATTCCCTAATAATCAGTGATGTTGAGTATCTTTTCATGTGCTTATTGGTGAATTTTAAATATTGAAAACTGGGTAATTCTCTATCATTCCCTCCTTCAATGCTGTTTCTCCCACTCTTTGTAGTCCCTCTCTTCCCTGCCTATGGCAGAGGGGAGCTTTTTTTTAAGTCCATCCTCACTGAGAGCACAGCCTCTGGGGATGTCAGGTGCAGCTTCTCTCCTAACTCAGACCCAAAACCTTGTCTCCTGTCTCTGTGTGAGCGTGACCTTTCTCTGTCCCCTTTCCCCGACCACCTGCTGTGTCAGCTCATGTGCTTACTTCTCTGGTTTTCCATTCCCACTTTATTTCTTGCTCCTGGAAATTTCCTCTCCATTTCTTGAAGCTCAAGTATGTGTTACAGAGCATTTCTAGGTGTTTATGGCAGGAAGATTTTTGGGATATCTGGTCCACAGCATTTCCAGAAAGAGAAGCCCTTCCAACTCATTTACAAAGCTAAATAAACCTGACAAAAGATAGCAGCAGAAAGAAGGCTGCAGGCTAATCTCATTTACAAATATAGATGCAAACATCTTAAATAAAATATTAGCAAATTGAATCTAGCGATATATTAAATGAATATTCCACAATGACCAGGTAGGGTATATTACTGGAAAACAAGGACAGTTCTATTTTAGGAACTCTATTAATATAATTCATCATATTAATAGGCCAAAAGGGAAAAAAACCAGGGATGATAAAAAGGCATTTGATAACATTCAGCATCCATTTCATAGAAAAACCTCTCTTGGCAAAATAAAAAGGAGAAGGATTCTTCTTTCGCGTGATAAGAAGGGCTTACAGAAGGCTTCGGTCCTCAAAGGGAAAGGCGGCATAACCTTATAATATATATGAAAAGGAGATGGGAAGATAAGGAGAAAGAGCTAAAGGAGAGATGGGGAAGGAGGGAAGTGCTAAGTAAGTAATATTCTTTGAGCCTTTACCGTGTACCAGGGACTTCACTTACACTGCCCCATGGAATAGAGACTCTGAGCCCCATTTCACAAATGAGAACACTGAGTCTCACAGGAGCTCAGCCAGTGACAGCAGCATGTCCAACATGACACAGCCACGCTAGTCATCTGGGTCCAAAGCGTGTGCTTGGAAAGCAAACTATCAGGACTTCTTAGGGCAAGTGGAATGTTTTGCCTCAACAGAATCAGAGAAGTAGAGACTTGGGGATACACCTGCAATTTAGGGCAGACGAGATGAGCGACTGGGGGGGACCCTTTCTGACTGTAGAAGGTCCTCAGGTTATGCCGTCTTTCCCTTCGAGGACAGAAGTCTTCTGTAAGCCCTTCTTATCACGCTACAGAAGAATCCTTCTATTTTTATTTTGCCAAGAGAGGTTTTTCTATGAAATGGGTGCTGAATGTTATCAAATACCTTTTTATCATCCCTGTTTTTTTCCCTTTTGGCCTATTAATATGATGAATTGTATTAATAGAGTCCTTAAAATAGAACTGTCCTTGCTTTCCAGTAAGATATGTATGTAAAAGGAGAGTGTCTCCTCTCCGCTTTCATACCTTCATGACCCTCGGCCTGCTCAGTTTCTTACTCCAAATAAGCTCACTGGGTAGGGGCCCTTGGGAAGACCTCAGTGTTAGCACCCAAGGACAGGAAGGTAGCTGCATGGGGCCTCATTAGGACTCTCTCTGTGGTCTCCTGCCCCAGGGGGACAGGTCAGTGAGTCCTGGAACTGAGGGGAGCTCTGGAGGGCCCATTGCGGGAGCTTTCTGCATTCTGGCCTAACCAGGGAGGTCCCAGTGGGAGTGGACACCAGCTTGGAGAAGAGAACTCTGTGCTCCTCTGGGAAGCCCACCTCCTGCTAATTTCTTCTTCCTCTGGGTTCCAGAGTCTAGAGTCATGGCCCCCCAGTTTCTCAGAGGAAGATCAAAGCCAGAGCTTGGCCTCCAGTCCCCTACCCTCAGGCTCCTGCTGACTGGACCCTTCCTTCTCTTCCACTGGTCCCCTAAGCTCCGCCATTCTGCTCTCTTTATCACCTCCAAACTTTCTTTATGCCTCCCCACCTCCACACCTCTATGCACACTGTCCCCGCTTCTTTTTTCTCACCAGTAGCCCTTGGCCCATCGGGTAGCATTTAGTCCTTCCCCTGCTACAACAGCACAATAATTCCCTGTGTATTAATCATGTCTTTCATTTTCTACATCCTGATGCTTGGACATCTGGGGCCTTGCTGACACTGGAGGGACCGCCCCCCCCCCCCCCATTTAACTAATTCCTAACATAGTCACCGACTCGCCTGGGAGGGGACCTTTCAAATACAAACCGACCAATCCAGAGCCCACACCCTCCATTATGGGGTTCTGACACTCTGGGCCACTATCCACCTGCCCTAATCACCCCACAGCTGGTACCAGACAGTGGGGGACACCCCCTACGCCCCAGAGCCTGTGGAAATGATTCAAACTAGCCATGCCTAAGCCTGCTTACCCTGCTCCTCCCATTCCTTCTCTGGGAAGCCACGGTAAGGACTCTGCACATTTCCCCCGCTCCCTCTGCCTCCTGACCGACCCTGGCGCTTCCCTGCCTGGCCCCTCGTGGTGTGGCATGCCTCCTGCTCTTGGGATCTGTGAGCATAACTGTCTTTTCAATGGCCACCATCTCCCGATCTGTTGACCTCACCTTACCTGAAGAATAATAAGACCTACATTTTAAAACAGGAGAGGCTCAGCCACACTGAGGTGACAAACTGACCGCCAAGTCTCAGTGGCTTAACACACAAAGTTTGTTGTTGGCCTAGTGACTCTCCAAGGCATGTCCTCCACGTGGAGACTCGGTGATCCAGGCTGCTGGAGGCTCCGCCCTCCTCTGGCTGCACCTGTGGGAACACATGTCCGCAGCCACGCTGGAGGGCTAGGAAGTGCTGGAGGGTTTAAAACCAGCACTTAAATGCTTCAGCCCAGAAGCGACACGCACCACGTATGCTCACAGCCCATTGGGCAGAAAAAGCTCGTAGACCCGCCTAACCACAAGGGTGGGTTGGGAGGTGTCATTCTCCTGTGTGCACAGAAGGAGAAAGTGGGTGCATGCTGGAAGCCTCTGTCACTCCCTCCCTTCTGTGTTGCCTGGTCAGGAAAAGGAGCCCTCCCCCAGTGTGGGGTGGGTCCTGTGACCCCAAAGCTGCACTGGCTGGGAGAGCACATGTCATCCGCTGAGAGGAGCATGTGGTGGAGCTGGCTAGGGCAGGAAACCTGGCTTGGTTCAGGGAAGCCCTTGTTTTACTGTCTCCCCTGGACAAAGCAGCCCAGCTTGTTTGTCATCAACTACAACTTAAAAATTTTAAAAAATTTAGAAAGGCGGGTGGGGTGGAGAGAGAGAAACAGAGAGAGAGAGAGAGAGAGAGAGAGAGGAGAGAGAGACAACTCCAATCCCAACCGGGCAGAGAGACAAATAGCGACTTTTAATTATATAATCTGCTTTTGATGAATTTATTTCTGACAGTTTTATAGGTTGACGAGAGAGTGCATTTTAGATGCAAAAAAACCCATTATTCATTCTGGGCTCTTTGAGCATAAAAATTGTCAAATGATTTTAATACAGTTTTAAGTTTTATGTTTATTGTCAAGGGGAAGAAAAGTCCACAGCAATTACCGAGTCACATGCCCCTTAAATCTTTATGTTTCTGACAGCAAGAACAATAAAATATGTTTTTGCCCAAACCTTTTACCGCTCAGATTGACGTGGCTTCAGCGACAGCTGCTTTTCTTCCATCTGAGAACCGTTTATGAGAAAGCTAACTTAGAACCATTGCTCGGTGGGGGGTGGGGAGAGCTGCTCTGCAGAACAGATGTTCCTTTGCAGAAAGGTCCAGACCCCGAGGTCTGGGCCCAGAGAGGAAAATGGGGTGAAACGAGATCTGGCAGATCTATGCTTTTACCCTGGCTGCGTGGCACCTCGTTGATTTGCAGGGGACCTGGAAGGCACCCCTTGCCAGATGATCTTCCAGTCAGCGAATCACCGAGAAGACAGCTCACCACTCATATAACCTGCTAGGAGTAAACCTGTTGTCTCGGTTTGGGTTCCTCCGCAAGCAGAGCCTGAGAGAAGGATCTCAGAACACGTAGTCCATTTGGGAAGTGATCCCAGGAAACCCCACTAAGAAAGTAGGAAGGGGAGAGGCTGATAAACAGTGAGTTGTCAAGCAAGTTTCTGTTGTGGGCACCTGGAGAAAATTCTTCTGGGGAATTTCAGGAGACATAGAAGTCGTCTCAGAATTGTCCTGATGGAAGGGCAGGAGAACATGGGTATTTATGTATTTTTGCCTCCCTCATCACTGGTTCAGGGATGCTTCTAGGGGCAAGAACTCTCTAGACGTCATACTTCAGGATTCAGTATAAAGGTCACTTCTTCAGGGAAGCCCCCCTGGATTCCTCAGTCTTGCTTACACCCCAGTGCCACATGCTGCCTGGCCCCTGGTGATTCTTAGTAGCACTTAATACAATTTTAGTAAGAATAAATGTAGGTCATTGCTGTGATTTTATGCTTCTCTTTCCCTCTGGCCTCTGAACTCTGCGGGGACAAGGTTATGGTCCTTTTTACTCACTACTCCATCCAACAGACTGCACAGTGCACAGCAGAGCTCATTAAATTTTTAATAGCTAAATGGATGGATGGATGGAACAGGCTTCATTCTTTGTGGCACTTCAGTAAGTGTCATCACCCTTTCCTCCTACCTTCCCGGCCTCCCGTGCAAGGACGTGGCCATGTGACTGAGTCTGCCCAATTAAATATGGCTGGACGTGAGGGACACCTGGAGATGAGGTACTTCCAGGGCTGATCTGTGCTCTTCCTCCACCTGCGGCCAGAGGTAGAGGATCCCACAGAGAATTCTCAGGCTCTTGGGCACAGCAGAGCCACATATACAAGGTGCCTATGTGGCTGAATGACGGTGGAACAGAACAGAGCCCTCCCTGTGCCCGTGGCCTGTACCCCTTTCCCTGAGTGGGAAATAAACCTCTATTGTGTGAAGCTGCTGAGTTTGGGAGTTCGTTTGTTACAGCAGCGAGGAGAACTTATCCTAGCTAACACGCCCCCTGTGATCGAGACCCCAGGAGGAACCAGGTCTGATCCTTTCTCTGCTTTTAGCATCTGCCTGGTTGCCACCCTCCGTCGGAACAGGCGGGGTGTGTGTCCAGAGGAAGAGGGAGGAGGTCGTTTTCAAGCATTGGTTCCCCAGACCCACCCTCTCCCAGGAAGGAGTGAGTGACCAGAGGTTCTGGCTCTGGAGCAGGGACGACACAGTGGAGACGGTACCTAGGAGTTGAGGCTCTGACGTCAGACACTCATGTGTGTCTGTGACTTCGGGACAGTCACTCGTCACTTCTAATAATACTGGCTGTGTCGTGGACATTAAAAGAGCTCAAATGTGAAGCACTGAGAGTGCGTGGCACCCAGTAAACCCTCCATACAAAGGAGTTATCACAATTATGATTATTTTTCTCAGGTCTCAGTTGAAGGAAGCCTTGAGTTGAAAGCCTTTTGTCTCGTTCCATTTCCAAGCCAGACGGCCCCATTTTTCTCCCAGGTTTTGCAGTTCTTGAGCAGCCCCGGTGCCTATTACACAAACCTCAATGCGTCTTTGAAGTTAGCAGCTAATTAAGTTCCAGGAAGTTATAGATCTGGAATTTTCCATGTGCCAGAGGCAATTGCCTGCTCTGGCTTTCATTTCCACAGCAGCCCTCCAAGTCCTGATTGAGGCTGTCATTGGGAGCCCCCTCCCCCGACCCCAGGCGCCTTCTGGGGCCATCCCCCCTGTGCGTGCAGCCAGGCTACCCATTCTTTCCTACCTCCCAGTCTTTGCCTGTCCTGTGCCTCCCTCTGTAGCCACTGACAGATGGGGAAGGGCTCGGGCTGTCTGTTCTGTGCCTGGGAGGTGGGAAGAAGGATTTCAAGCCCCCGTGTCAGGGAGTCCATGAGAAATCCCCCCGTCCTCATAAGGCATGTTTGGTTCTTCGCTATAATGAATAATAGTAGTTTTTGCTGCTGAATGACTGTCCTCCTTAAGCCTGGTTAATGTACAAGTATTTGCCCTCCTCCCCAGCTCACTGCCTCCCTGGATTATGTCTCCAGTCCTGACCTGACCTACAGCCAGACGGGCACCTCCCAGCCTGTGCTGGGCTGTCCCCTGGGCTGTCCCTCCCTCCATGGGCAGTACTTCCCAGCCCAGGGCTGGGACTAGAGAGAGGCCAGTGAGGTGCCAAAGGTACCGACTTGAAGGAGGCGCTCACCCTTAGGTGCTGATTGCACACTGCACGCCCCTGAGAGCAAGCACCTCCTTGGCTTAGACGCCTCACTCTGCTCACCCTAGTCGGGGCCGCACCCCAGAGGCCCCCCTCTCCATTTCTTTGGGAGATGAACTTCCCTGGACACAGGCCAGCAAAGGATTCCTTCTCCTTCCCTGCTACCCTCAGGTGTGGGCTTTGTGGGGGCAGGAGCCAAGGCTGTCCCACTCACTGTCACCACCCTCTCTTTTGCACATGGCCTGGCGTACAGTGGGTGCTCCACAAAGAGTGGTGAATAAAAGATCTGAATTGCTACCAACCACTAAAATAAAATTTAGCAAGAGATGGTGCCGGTAAGGCACTGAGCTAGGTTCCGAGCACACAGTAGGTGCTCTGTAAATGTGAGGGCTATTTGAATCAAAGTTCTCCATTAACAACTTCAGGAGGACTGCACGGGGCGGGGGGGTGGGCGGTGAGTCTGAGCCAATTGATGGGACAAAGACCTGGGTGTTTAAATGGAACTCACATCAGGTATGTGCCTAAAGTGTGACACACTCTGAGAAGAGAGTAGTTCCACCCCTAATACGTGCCAGACACTGCTGGGAAATCCCTACGTCATCACCTCATTGGATCTCTTTTACTTTATTCATGGTTGTTTCTGCAGCGTGAATAGCCTATGTTTGTTTGGCTTTGCATCTTGTTTGGCTCTGAATCTGTCTGAGGGGTTCTTGAAACTCCCAGCACAATCTTATATGAGACTGCGTCAGACACAGTGCAAAGCACCTCCACATGTGTTAGATCATTTGACCTCTGAGCTCAGGCTATATTAAGAGATGTACGGAGTCTAGCACAAAGGAGGTGGCAGTCCTGGTCATTTCTGATGAGTGGGAATTTACCCAGAGTGTTCCCTCCTAAGGGAATCCCACTTTAAGAAATATCTTGATAATTCTAAGTGAACTCAGAACCACCCAGATGCAGAAAATGCCATGTCATGAGGAGAACAGATGAAAGCTGTAGAGACACTTTGTCCATGGAAGAGAAAAGTCACTGCCTTCAATTATATGAGCTGACTTATTTCGTGAAAGACTAAACTTAATGGTAGGAAGCGGCTCCCCAATGTCTGCTTGGCTTAGACAGGGCCTCACCAGCGAGAGCGTCCAGCCATGGAGTGGGATGCGTGGCTAGGTAGTGAGCTCCGTCATCGGAGGTGAGCAAATCAAAAGGGGATGTCCATGCTACCAAAAAAAAAAAAAGTATGGAAGGGATAAGCTTCTAAACTCTTTCAGATGTGAGAGTAGGAGCCTCTTTGGGCTGCAAACACTTCATTTATCTTTCCATCCATCCATCATCTATCCAACCATCTACCTTCCTCCATCCTCCATCCGTCCATCCATCTGCCTCCATCCATCCATCCATCCTCCTCCGTCCATCCATCCATCCGTATCCATCCTCTATCCAATAAATAGTTATTAAGCCCCAACCATGGGCAAGTCAAGTGCTGAAGGAACAGTGGTGAGAAATACAGCCGTGGTCCCTGCCCTGATCAAGCTTTCATTCTAAGGAAGAAATATTAATAAAGGCTAATGGCCTTTCTGACAGAAAAAGGACAACTTCTAGGAGGATTTCAAATCTGGATTTTTGTGTGGCCTGGGTCTTAGCTCATGAACTCAGTGATCTGCCAGTACCTTGTAGGATGTCCAGCTCACGGATAAAAACATGAAACAGGATAAATTGCAACCTACCCCCCACCCTGACAGGACTGTAGGCCCGCTGATATCCCCTCGGGATCCCTACCATCTTACATGGTGCTTGGCACAGAGGAAGAATGCATAAAAAGTTAAATGACTGAAGAGACGGAAGGGTGGACAGATGGGTAGGATGACAGATGAACTGTAGGCCAGTGGCCTGTCGTGACTGTAGTGAATTGTAGAGCCCGCCCTTACCCCCAGTCACACGCCCCTTTGAGTTGCTATGCAGTCTGTTGGTCAAGAGCCTTGGCCACTCTCCTCTGGGTCAGGCGACCGGAGCTCTGACAGAGCTGCTCTCTGTGCTGCTGAGCTAGGCCTCCAGTTCCCTCTCACCTGTCAACCTGCCTCTTCCTAATGGGAAGATCAATCTCCTCGATGGAGAAGATGGAATCAATAGAGGAGTTGATTAGTTCTGCCTTGTCTCCGCCATCTGTTAGCAGCAAGATGGTTTTGTGGAAAGGGCACAGGCCTGGAGTTGGGCAGGCTAGAGTGTGTCCTGCCTCCCCCTGATGTGCTTGGAGCAAGTCAAATCCCCCTCCAGGCCTCAGCTTTCTCACCTCTAAAATGGGACTAATACTAGTCCCATTTACACCCATTTACCAGCCTCATGGGTTTGCTGTAAGACTTTGTGGGGATTGGAAGAACCAGGATGGTGGGCACAGCAAAGGCAAGGTGGCCTTGGGCAAGGCATGTCTGTTTTAGCAATGAGCTTCCGGTCTCCTGGGAAGACTGCAAAGGGACCCACTCCATTTTGCTACACGTTGGTGTCAGCGTACCTAGAAAGGGCCTCAAACTCAGCTTCAGAGGCTTGTGAGCCTGTTTGGCCGGACCAGGTGCACCTAATTGGCACACGTACTGGGGGACCCTCCCCCACGCACTGGAGAAAATGGGGTTAGGGATTTTGGGGCCCTACATGTATCCCTGGACCCCTGAACCTTAGGACAGCCCTGAGCCCCTGGGACACAAAGCTGGAAGGTGAGGTGAGCCCAGGCTCAATGGCCACACGCTCAACTTCTCTGAGAACTTTATGATGCAATTTCTTATTTGAAAACACAAATTTATTACTTCTTCCTGATTATAAAGCTAGATTAGACTTGAAAAATGCAGAGAAGAACAAAAAGAAAATTAAAATCTTTCTTAATCCCATCACCTAGAGATAACCACCCTTAACATATATCCTTCTTCCCTTTTTTCTTCCTATAGAGAATAACAAAAATGGCCACTCGCATTTCTTTATTACGTCAGATGACTGCACGTGCCTTTCTGGTCCACACCTCACAAGGGTCCATGAAGCAGAAACTCTTTTCTAACGAGAAAGTGAAGGGTAGGGAGGTGAAGTCCCTTGTCCAGGGTCACTCAGATCGAGGGTGACAAATGGCTTCTTCATTCAACAAATCTTTGAGTCATGGGCAAGACAAACAAAAACCTCTGCCCTGGGGAGTTTACAGCCAGGTGGGTGCTGCCCAGATCTGTCAGACCCAGTGCCCTCCGCCTCCCCGAGTTATTCCTGGCCAACTCCGTAGGTGTGTGTGCGAAGTGGGGTCTTGGATGTGTTGTCCTCTGATGCTCACCAGGGAGCCCTGCCATCACATCCAATATCCTCAAACGACAGGTTTTAAGGCCACGGAGCAGCCATCAGGTCTGGGCCAAAAGTCTTCAACTGCAGGCACCTGGTGGGTGGCAAACACAGGGGTCCATCTTGGGCGCCTACGAGCTGTGGCTGCCCGAGACCAGGCCCTCTGAGGTTGGCCGGAACTCTGAGGAGCCATGACAGACGCATCCTCCCAGGTGCAGCGTGCAAACAGGATCCCAGCTCTCCTCACAGCATGAGCCGGTCTGCAAATAAGAAAAAAGGCTCAGAGAGATGCTGTCACTTGTTCAAGGTCACACAGCCTTGGGGGCAAGAGTCTCCACTGGCAGCCAAGGTGAGGGTTTCTCTCTACCCTCAGCTGTAGGTGACCCTTGATCTGGGGTCACACCTTCCGTAGGGTGAGTGGCCATCATTCACACTTGGCTTCTGTTGTTTATGTCTGTTTGTCCATCTCTCTCCTCTCACTTTCTGTCTTTGTCTCTCATTTTTGTTTCTTTTTGTTTCTCACTCTTTTTTACTCTCTCTTGTGTCTCTTTCTCTCTGTGTCTCTGTCTCCATATGTTTTTCTCTCTTCACATCGCTGTCTTTCTTCATCCCCTCCCATCCCAGGCTGAGCTCTCTCTCTCCTTGACCCCAGCCCTGCCCCTGCTGGTACCCTCCCAGTTGGCGGGGCAGCCAAGGCCAGGTGGGGCCAGACTGGGTCAGTTGCCGTCACTCCACCCCCTTCCCAAACTCAGAAAGGTGGTTCTCTCCGCTCTGCCTGGCGTGGGTGCTGGTGATTTCATCTGCCTTTGGATATGAAGCTCAAATTGCACATCAAAAAGGATAATGCATCTTTAAGCTGTTACAACGACTTCTCAATTTTTCATTTCCTGTCAGGGTGGGAGCTGCAGGAGGCAGGGGCGGCTGTGGAGCCTGTCTCCTGCCAGCGAAGTGTCTGCCTGGATTTGAGCAGTAGGAAACCCAGGGGTGATAAATCGCTATTTCTAAGTAAATTTCATGCATTTGCCCTTTGGTTAAAGTCTCCCCTCTCAGCACTTTCCCTGTGCACACAGCCCGACTAATAACGCGCCGTGCAAGCTCTCTCCGCTGTGACAACTGATTGCACTTTGAAGTAATAATGGCTGATTTAATAATTGGTATAATTTTTCACTAGTACCTGAATGTCATCGACGCACAAAATAAGCTACCTGGACCCATGGCTGCTGCACTTTCCCTTCATGGGGAAATCAATAATGCATTAAACCCCCAACCCGGGACCCCGAGAGGCCGGGCCCTGGTGGAAGCCGTCATTGGGGGGGAGAGTTGGAGTCACCCCATTGTGCCTCAAGGGCAGGAAGGCTGGACAGAAAACTTTGGGTGGGCTGGGTCCCTAAGCCTCTCCAGGCTGGAGGAGCAGTGACAGAGAGGCAGGCAGGGACCCCCAGGACCCAGCCCACCGCCCAGCTCCTACCTGCGGAAGTCCCACCCTACTCGTGTCTTCAGAGACTTAATACCCTGCCCCAGCATCAGCGGCCATGTACACAGATCACGTGTACGTGTGTCTGCGTGTGTGCACAGGTGTGGGAACTGAGTTCCACTTCATCGTTATGTACAGGTCAGGGTGCCACTACCAGCGAGAAACTGTGCTGAGCAAGACTGACGTGCTTCCCTCCCCAAGGACTTTTTAGTCTCGGACCCTGTGTGAGCCTGGCTGTCTGCGGGTGCGTCTAGGTGTACTTGTCCGGGTGGTGTGTTGTGTGCTTATAAATGTGTGTCTGTCTAGGTTTATAGATTTGGGAGATGTGAGTCTGTGTGACAGCAGGGTGTGCGTACCCCCTCTGCCGCACTTGGCTTTGAGAGCGTGTCCCTTCCAAGACCTAAGGCCGGGCAACTTCTCCACCCTGAGCTGGGCCACGGGCAACTGGTCCTCCCTGCTGCCCAGAATCTGCCTTCCCAGGGTCCGGGCTGCCTGCATCTTTTCATGGTTCCCTGAGTTCTGCTTTTTCTAACCCCCTGTCCCACCCTGCCACCTGCCTGGGCAGAACATTCCCAGGCAAAGGGCACAGACTACAGTTACATCTGGATCCCATCCTTGGAAGAGCCAGATACTCACCTCTGAGCCCATTTTCTCTCCTGAAAAGAAGACACAAGAACCCCCAGCTCACGGGTGCTGTGAAGATACAGTAGGTTCATGAATGCAGTGTTGTTAGCCCGTGCCTGCACGGAGGAGGCGCTGCATAAACAGTAGCTCCTATCTCTGCGTCTTGGCCCCAGCCAACTCGGAGGAGTTCCTGGAGGATAGGGAATGGGTTTTATTCATGTCTGGAGGTCCAGTGACTAGGATAGGCCACGACACATAGTAGGTCCACAGCCAACATCTGTGACATAGACGCATGAGTTGGTTCTGTCAGCCATTAACATAAGGCATGGGTCCATGGGGAAACCAAAGGACTTTGGGCATGCCCACTTCGGGGTGATGGGAGCAGGGTTGTGTCTCATCCAGTATGTAATTTGCCAGAGTTTTGCAGGGAGCACGGGGAGTTCCCTGGGCCAGGTGGGTGGGAGGGCCCTTGTCCTGACTAGGTCTGGGGCCCAGTCAGCTTAGACAACCCACCACCTCCGGCCCTCTTCCCTCCCGCCCACTGCTGTCTGGCTGTGAACCAGGAAATCGATTTCAACTTCATCTCATCTCAGGATCAAACATCTTAAGTGAGATTATTCACATTCCTCCATTGTTTCTAACTCATTTCCTATTTTCCAGTTGAAAAACCCTGCCAGAAGCATTCTCTGGCAGAGATTAAAACAATTTCGGAAGCAGGCACCCAATTCTTTTCTTTGAATGGTAAGCAAATTGGATGTCTGTGAGGAGCAGGCAAATTTTATTATGAACACATAGTTTGCTACTTAACTATCCTTAAGACCCCGGGCGGGCGCTTCAAGTTCTCAGCTGGAGGGCTCCAGAGGGGGCACGATGAAGGAGGGGTGGGGGTAGAACCGACCCCCACCCAGGCCCCTAGCCTTTCCCTGCACGGTGGGAAGCAGTGAGATCCTCATCCACTAGCCAGGGGATGAAGTCTCCAGTCTCCTGGGATAGAGGAGGGAGCCCAGCAGGCCCGAGGAACCCTGCCAGGAACTTCCAATGCATGATTTCTCTGAATTGTCACAAAACTCTCGAGGGAGGAGGAATTGCTTTGACCTCTTTTTAGATGAGGAAACGGAGACTCAGAAGGAAAGTGACTCACCCAAGATCACCCAGCAAGTGGTTTGTGAGTCTGAATTAGAGTCCAGCCTGTGTTCTTAGTCACCACTGTGGGGAATTGGTTGCAGAAACGACCACCGTGCTTCACCTCTATCCCAGAACAGAGTCTAGTTCCTACCCCTCGAGTCCGGGCTGGCCTTGTGACTTGCTCTGGGCACTGGAATGTGATGGAAGAGACACTGTGTTAGTACAAGTCTAGGCCTTAAAGAGTCCGTGTCCACTTTTGCACTGTCCACCTCCCCACCTGCACTTAACTGCTCGTCCCAATTTAATTGAAAACCCGTGATGAGTCCCTTTAGCCCGCATGCAGAATCACACATATCTTCCTGTAGGGTTATCACCTGGGGTTCTGGAACTTCTTTGGCACCAGAGGACCCTTGGACAGGCACAGGTCACTGTCCCCTTCTGAGCTCCTTTGCTCCAGAATGCTTTATCCAGGCTTTCTTTGGCTATCACTGTTTGTAACAGTCACCCCCATGGCCCCGTCTTGCTAACGAGTAGTCCGACTGGGGCACGGTTAGAGGAGGCAGCATCTCTACCTTCCAGGGACCGAAGTCTGGCTGGGGAGACAGCAAAGCAGAGCTGGATGAAGCCCTGGGCCCCCACCCCCCCCCACGGCTGCGAAGGTGGGGTGACTACATCTCCACACAAGTCTCTTCCCAGGCGGTTCCCTTAGCAACAGCACCTTGCTTTGACAGCCGCCTTCACAGACAGTCTGCTTTCTGGGGGCTCCTCCACCAACCCCATGCACCCTTCGAGGGGAGATGTTTGCAGGGCGTTGAAGCCAAGGCTTGAAGCAGTCTCTTCCTGACCCTCGGAGTCAAGCTGCCCCAGACTCCGCAGCCCTTCTGGACTGCCCACCAGTGTCCCGTTGACTGGGCCTCCCATTTCCCCAGCTTCCCACTTCCTCCTGCTGCAAATCCTAATTAATTTAGTCTTGCTTTTTCCTCTCTCCCCCGCCCCCCCCGCCTCCTCCTTGCTTTTTTCTACCTCCTGACTTCTCTCTTCCCTCCAACACACCTGCACTCCACCTGCCTTTCACCCTCACATTAGCAGTTAAAGCGTCTGCACTGACATTTAAAGTTCTTAATATAGGCCTCAGTGACAGAGGAAAGGGGGCACAGGGTTCCCACACTGCCAGGAGGGAGCTCTTCACCCCCCACCTATAAGTAGGAGACCCTCCCTCTCCCAGCCATGGAGGCAGAGGCAGCCTGAATCGGGCCCACTGGCACATGCGGGCTTTTCCGCCTGTCTTTTTCTGGGGGCGGGGGGCTTTTCTCTGGGCTTCTCTAGGCCTGCAGTAATGATAAGCACCTGCTGCCATGTCCTGAGTTCTTTCCGCCTGTCAGGCACCGTGCACGGAGCCTCTCTCCCCACGATATCAGTGACTTCCACAAACGACCTATAGGTGCGAAGATTAACATCCGCATTTCCCAGGTTAGAACCTGGAGCTTCCCCGAGGTGAGCTAATTTACTGAAGGCCATCAGTTAATCACTGGGGATGTGGATAGCCACAGAAAAGGAAATTCGTTTTTGTCCCAGTGGAAATGCGGGGACCCCTGCACCCCGACAGGATCCTTATCAAAGCTTGCCCAGGAGGGCGTCTGAGCACGGCGCCCACCTGCACCCACAGCCGTGTCCGTGGGGTCTGAGGACAGGCCCAGGGCTCAGCTGCTGCCACCAGTGCTGACCCTCCGCGGCCCTTCCCTATCGTTCCTCTCTTGGCTGCTGTCACTGATGTGGAAGGGAAGCAGGTAACACCCTTAGGACCCTGAGGTCTGGCCTGCATGCAGCAATGAGATGGGGTCAGTTCCATGGATGATGAATCAGAAGACAATTGAATGCTCATCCTTGGTTCACACCCAAAAGAACCTTTTTCCACCAACCCCAAGTCTTAGCGTAGAGGACAGACAACATGACGTGGGGGCCAAGGGGCCCTGCTCTTGTTCCAGAACCCTCATTTCATTGCTCTAGACTTTGGCTGACGGTCACAGTGTCCCCGGCACCATTATTATCACAAGTATTTCTCCCCAGAGGCCCATAAAATGCCATTTTCGAATACCTGGCCTGGGCTTGGGGAGAAGTGGGAGTCCAGAGCATACAGGTGAGGACTGACACTAAGGAGGAAAGAGTGTAGGTCAATGGGATAGCAAGACCAGGTGGTACCTGAGGGACATCCAGAGGGCTGGACGAGGAAGCGGTGAAGGAGACCAAGCAGTGTGACAGGTGGTAGGAAATCCAGGAGTCTACCTGCCAGGAGGAATGGTTCACAGAGAAGTGTGTTGTGAGTGGAGGCCAAGCCGCCACAAAGTCAGGAGATTAAGGGCGAAGAAGCACCCTTGGAGATCTTGATGGCAGTTGTTTCCCTAAAAAGCTGGGAGAAGAAGCCAGATTTCAGTGGGTCGAGAAATCAGTGGAAGAACAGAGAGAGCAGGGTAGCCGGTTCTTGGGGAGTATTATTCATGAGGTCCACTAATGAGATTCAGAGGGCCTGAAGGGGAGAAGTTGTTCTTGTTTGCTTGTTTTTAGGATCGGAGAGACTTGAGTGTGTTTAACTGTTGATGAGAAGGCACTAGTAGCGAGGGAAGGGATGGGGGTAAATTGGTGGGTGTGGACCCCTGGAGGTGGAAGGAGCCAGGAGCTAGAGCACCGGTATTAGAATGGCCTTAGTGTCTGTGGGCGGAGGCCCCCGTTTCCTCCATCACCCAGGAAGGAAGGAGACAACAGTGGGTGCTGATGGAAGTAAGTGAGTAAGTAGGTTCTGTGGGAGGAAGCTACGACATCACCAGCTTCGGAGGGTGGGGAGGATGGTGGGATGGGCGGTTTGAGGAGAGCAGAGAACGTTGGCGAGAGTGCAGAGTAGAAGAGAGCGATGACCAGCGGAACATGCAGAATTTTGCTAGGCAATGAGGTAAAACCATCTGAAGCGGGACACCATGAATTGTCACGGCATCGAGAGAGGTGTGCATGCATCTCTTCCCACTGCAGCCAGTGACATTGCGTTGTAGTTTGAAACTGGTGATGGTGGGAGTATTTAACCACAGAGACTGACAAACACTACACACGGGGACTTAGCCCTTCCTCGGTAATGTTCTATATTCCAAAATTTTGGATTGGTCAAGTAAATGGAAAATATGTTACAGGATTTCTCAGAGCCTTTAATGTGCTAATGTACATTGTAACCTCGCAGGAATGGATATATATTTATTTATATGTGTAACACTTCCAATTTTTATTTCAACCACAGTATTCTCCTCCCATACAGCATCTCATGGGTCTAGTGTTTTATTCAGTGGTGTGCTAGAGCTGGCTCACACTGGCTCACGAGAGCAAAGTTTGCATCTTTTCCCAGCGAGTCCAGTGACAACATCATGTTGGTAGCTTGAAATTGGCCACGGTGAAAGTACTTACTCCATGGAAATTGGCAAATGCTACAGATCAGGGTTGTTTCCTCTAGAGAGCTGCTTGTTAAACGTTTACCAGCATACCTTGGAAATCGTGCCCTGGTCAATGTGAGAAGAAAATAAAAGAAAAACAAATGAGTAGTAAAACTACAAGAGAAAAGGGAGCAAAATTCGTTTTCACGTATTATATGCTTATTTACCTAGGAAATCTGAAAGCTCAACTAGAAACTATTACAATTAATCAGGGAACTCAGTAAGATGCTGACTTAAAAGAAATATTCAAAAATCAATATCTTTCCTATGTACCAGCATTAATCATCTAGAAATATATGATGGAGAAAAGATGACATTCACAGTGGCAACAAAAATATAAAATACTTAGCAACAAACTTAGCAATAAATACGTGGGACTAAACTTAACATAAAAATACGAATTGACTATGGGGAAATGCCTGCTGTGTTCAGGAAAAAGAAGATTAAAAATTGTCAGTTCCATTAAGATTAATCCATACATTTAATTCAGTGCCAATTAAATCCCAAATGTATTTTCTTACTTGCCAACATCAGTTCATTGGGAGTTATAAATAGGCAAGAATGCCTAAGAACATCTTAATAAATAACATTGATCGAGGTGGGAGCCACTTCCAAGGTCAGATATTAAAATGCAAGTACCGGGAGGGTGATGCCGCTCACTGCTTCGTTATCCACTGTTGATTCACAGTTTCTAGAATGGCACCGGGTCCACAGAACTACTCAATACTTGTTGAATAAGTGAGTGAATGGATGAATGAGTGAATGAGTGCATGAATGAATGAATGAATGGAAATACATCGTACAGGTGTAACCACTGAAAACAGTATGAATTGGCACAATTAAACAAATGAGCCAACATAAGAAAATAACTCAAGTATATATAACTACTTTTTGTATGACAAAAGTGGCATTTAAAATCAGTAGGAAAAAACATGAACGATTTAAATAGTGCCAGGATAAATTGGTTAACCATTTGAAAAAATAAAGTCAGACAATTGGACATATACTAATAACAGTTCAGTTAGGCAAATTATGTTGCGTCAATACGATGGAATGCTATGGACCCAGAAAGCGAGGTTATGGATGGTATCTGTTGGCATGGGTCACTAAATTGCTAGGCAGAAAAGGGAACAGGAAACAAAATAAAAATGTGCTTCAGAAGACAAGTGATGGAGTCAGAACTTTTGTTCCCATTTCAGCTCCGTGACTTCGGCTGTGGGACCTTCAGCAAGTTGCTTAAATCATCTATGCCTCAGTTTCCTCTATGGTAAAACAGCAATAATAAAAGCACCTACTCTCATTTGTTATTGTGAAAGATAAATATGAGAAAATGCCTGTAAAGTGCTTGGCACTGTGGCTGGCGTATAGTAGGTGCTCAATAAATGTTTACTGTTATCACAGCTTTTACTGAGCACCTCCAGTGAGCCCTGGAGGGACAGGGGGATGCAGTCTTCACCTTGGCGAGGCTCAGGCTGAGGGGATGAGGGAGAGGTGGATGCTGACTGCTGTCTGCAATAGGTTCTCCAGCAGGTGAAGTGGTGTTCTGGGGACAGAGGCGGCACCGGGGTCACCAAGCAGGTAAGAGAAAGTTCCCAGAAGAGCTGCCCCCTCCACTCAGTCCCAAAGGACCATCAGGTATTAGTCAGTTAACAATGGGAGGAAGAGCTTGCCAGACTAAGGGAACAGCATGGGCAAGTGACAAGTGGGCCCGTGGTGCAGGAGTGGAGAGGGTGTTAAGGTAGAAGCAGCAGGTGAGGATGAGGGAAAGGAGAAAGCGAAGGAATGGGCCATGTTGAGGTGTTTGAGATCCGCTAGCATTGCAGGCAGATGGCCACGGGTCACATGGGCAGTTTAAAGTCACCACACTGGCTGCTGTGTAGCGAACGAATTAAACAGAGGAGGCTGGAGTGCACATCCAGGCAAATGATGAAAGTGGCAATAGCAGGGTGGTGACACGGGGGCTAGATAGAGTGTTCGAAACCAGCATTCAGGAGCTAGCTTCTGTAGGGTTTCTGGGTGGGAATTCCTGCCCGTTCTCGGGAACTTTTTTTTGCTTTTCCCTTCCCAAATCCCGAGAAAAGTTGGTCGGGAAATCGGGAAAATTGGCTCCTTGAACCCAGTAATACCCACAATGGGAAATAAATGTACTACTCACAATGTATCTCGTAGACATTTTTCCTATTTATCAGGATTCAGGAGCAGCTGGCAAGTCAGATGAGGGATGGAAAGAGCACGAGACCACATGCAGGACTGCCTTGGGCCCCAGGTGGATGGTGATGTCACTCTCTGAGGCAGAAGACAGGGGGAAGAACGGGCTTCTGGGAAGACAAACACGTCAGTTTCAGACAGTCGATGGGATGCACAGCCGATCCACATGGAGATGCTCCAGAACAAGGAGATACACACAGCTCCGAGACCACCAGGCCGTCTGTGCGGGGGCTGACTCCCAGGGAGAGCGTGGGAGAAGAGGGGCCGCAGGGGGACCTGAAGGACAGTGCGATGGCCGTAGTGGGGAGGCTAGGGGAGGCACAGGCTGATGACCCGAACAGTAGCAGGAGAACTAGGAGCCATGACATGGCTGAATCTAGGGAGGAGGCAAGTCAGCCAGGAATTAGCTGGGAGCAGAGTCAAACAGAAGGTCATGGACACATGCAGTAGAGCTCCACGAACTGGCAAGGAGGGTGTTGGAGGAGACTTAACATGAGCACTGACAGTGGAGCTGGGGTCAGGGGGTAAGTGGTGGAGCAGACAGGAGCCAGCTCACAGGGCACCCGGGAGCCAATCACATTTTTAATAACATTTTATTTTAGAACAGTCTGAGACTCCAGAAAAATTGAGGCGAGAGTACCGAGATTTCCCGTATACCCCATACCCAGTTTTCTCTATTATTAGCATCTTACATTAACATCGTACATTTGTCACAATTAATGGATCAATATTGATCCATAATTATTAACAAGTCTATACTTTATTCGGATTTCCTTAGATTTCACAAGTGTCCTTTTGCTGTCTAGGATCCCATCCAGTATCCCATATTACCTTTAGTTGTCATGTCACCTTCGGCTGCTCTTGGTTGTGACAGTTGCTCAGATTTTCTTTGGTTTTGATGAACTTGACAGTTTTGAGAAGTATGGGTCATGTTTTTTGTAGCATGTCCCTCTGTTGGGACTTGTCAGGTGTTTTTCTCATGATTAGACTGGGGTTATGGGTTTTAGGAGGAAGACCACAGGTAAAGTGCCACTTTCACCACATCGTATCAAAGACACATACTGTCCACATGACTAATCACGGCTGATGTTGACCTTGATCACCTGGCTGAGGTATGTTGTCAGGTGTCTCCACTGTAAGGTTACTCTTCTTCCCCCTTTGCAAACTGTCCCCTTGGGAAGGAGGTCACCCTCTACAGCCCGCATCTATAGAGTGGGAGTTTTGCTCCATCTCCTAGAGGGCAGGGTGTCTACATAAATTATTTGGAATTCTTCTGCACGGGAGATTTGTCTCTTCTCCCATGTATTTATTCAATCATTTACTTATAGCAGAATGGACTCATGAATATTTATTTTATACCTTGGGTTATAATCCAATACTTTCTTGCTCCAATTGGTCCAGCTTTGGCCCTCAGGAGCTCTTTTAGTTGTTCTAGGAGCAAATTTTGGATAGGCTTTTGTGAAACCAGATAGCCAGTAAATGTGGTGTCCAGTTCTGGTTCTGGGGTTTTGCTGAAAGGGGGCCAGGGAGGATTCTGTGGCTGCTGGGTTAGGACCACGGAGTGGCGGCTGGAGGCTACTGGGAAGAGAATCAGTGAAAATATTAGGAATCGGGTATTGGCACTGCGATCCCGGGCTGTGTTTAGAGAGAGAGAGCATTATGGCTGGAGCAGCTGTCCTTGGAGGTGAGAGATGTTAGTGTGACCATACACATAATGCCACCAGGTCTTACAGGCAGGTACCAAGTCTGAGAAAGAGCCGATAGGACGCGAAGAGGGGCCTGGGGGCACCCAGTGCTCTGCAGGCTGAATACTCCACCTGGAGCAGCACAGTTGACCCCCATTGGGGGCATGGAGGCCGTTGACCTTGGCCTTGGCTGGCATGACTGACCCCTCAGGGTAGGAACTTCAGGGGCTGTGTGTAGCAGAGGCCACAAAGGCAGGGGGCAGCTAGGAGACGGAGGGGGAAGGGACTTTCTGCAGAGGCAATGTCCCAGGCAGTAGCTTAGACATGGGGAGGAGGCAGGCTTGCCAGGGCAGGGAGGGGCAGGGCAGGCAGGGCTGCTGACCACCCTCCCTGTGCCTTCAAGTTCCCTCCCTGGGAACTTGTCTACATAAGTGGTATTTCTGCCAACGTAATAAAGCCCTGTGCGTTCCAAACACACACTTGCTCCCCAGAACCATGCGGCTAAAATGAGTGCTTAATGGGGCTAATGAGGGGCCCGTGGGTTCCGAGCCAGAGGGCGTGAGACGCCACCAAGAGCAGGCTCGGAGGCAGCTGATTGGGGCCGGGCCCAGCCAGCCCCTCGGCTGTGAACTTGGTTAGCACCTGGGCAGGCCTCCCCTCCTCCCCTGAGGGCGAAGAAGCGCCACCCACCATTATGCCAGCTCTGCCAGAGAGGGGGCAGTTTCTACAGGGTCCCCTGGCTTTTGTGTCACCGGCAGGCCTTGCCAGCCTCGGTGGGGGCTTCAGGAGTAGACCGTGGGCTGAGGCTAGGAGGTCTGAGTCCCTGAGTGACCTCCCATCAAACATTCTGTCAACTCTGGTTAGTGGATCAACCAGGCATGTGTTGGCTCTGGGCCGAGCAGGGCAGGGGAGCAGGGAGGAGGCAGGAGCCTGGGGTCCCAGTCAGCCTCTTATGCACTGGGGGACCCGGAGTAAGCCAGGTGACCTCTCTGAGCCTCAGCTTCCTCAGTTGTAAAGTGGTCATAATAATCCCTGTCCCTAAGGGTCATTGAGATTAAGTGCGACGATGCAGGAAAAGCCCTTAATGGGATGCTGGGCTCTCAGTAAATGCTCAGAAAAATGGTGTCTATTGTTCCTATAAGCAGTGCTGTTCCGGTTGTCAACCCTTGGCCTCCCAGCCCAGCCAGCTGAGTCCAACTTGGGCTAGCCCAGTGTCTTAGTCCATTCAGGTCACTGGGTGGCTTAGAAACAGCAGGAAATTACTGCTCACAGCTCTGGAGGCGGCAAGTCTGAGATCAGGGTGCCAGCATTTTCGGGTTCTGGCAACAGCTCTCTTGCAGACTGCCAGTGTCTCATGGTGTCCTGCCATGGCGGAAAGGGCAAGGGAGCTTCTGTGGCTGCTTTTAGAAGGCCACTAATCCCCTTCATGAGGGTTACACCCTCAAGAACTCATCACCTCCTGAAAGCCCCACCTACTAATGCCAGCATCTAGAGGATTAGGTTTTAACATATGACTTTGGGGAAGATACAAACATTCAAACCACAGCAGCCTCCTAGCCCAGCCCAGCCCCCCCAGACCGGCCATAGCACTACCTGCCGCTCCCCAACCCTTCCGCTCCCGGTGGGCTGCCCCAGCCAGTGCTGGTGCATCTGTGGGAGGCACTGGCGTCCACATTCCCAGCACGGTCTCAGCCACCTCTGTCCCCACAGAGGCCCGTAGCCTCATTTTCCCTGCTTAGTACTTCTGTCCCCTCTGAATAGAGACATGAGAGCTCAGAGAGTATAATGTGTGAGTCTGAAATTGAAGATCCGAGGAGTCTAAGAGCCTAGCCGAATGCAATTCCGGCTATGAAGCTCTATCAAAGTAACGAAACTGAGAGCCACCAGGGATGTGCGGTCATTTAGGGACGCACTGGTACATTGTATAGAGGCCTCTTGAACCACACCGCCCAGGCTCAAATCCTGGCTCCACCACTTACGAGCTCCCTCCCTGTGACCTTGGGCAATTTGCTAACCTCTCTGTGTCTCAGTTTCCTCATCATAAAATGGGCATATTGATAAAAGGAGTTCCTTCCTCATAAGGTTGTTTTTGCTTTGGTGAGAATTAGATGAACTACTACTTGTAAAATGCTGAGAATAGTACTGGGCGTTTCTAAGTGCTATATAGCAAGTTCTTGAATGTTACCATGTTTCTCTAAAAATAAGAACAGGTCTTATGTTAAGGTTTACTCCAAAAGATGCGTCATGGCTTATGTTCAGGGGATGTCATCCTGAAAAATCATGCTAGGGCTTATTTTCCGGTTAGGTCTTATTTTCGGGGAAACACAGTATAATATCGGTGAGGTGGAACTTAACTGTCACTTATATCAGTTAGCCTATGGTAAAATTGCTTTCCTTACACATTGTTTTACTTTAAGTCACAAACTGATTACATTAAGTGAGGACATTGTATACGCTTTATGTAACTGTCATAATAACTGATTATTTATTGAGATCTTAACCACACGCCAGGCCCTCGGCTTAGCATTGTACCTGCTCTATCTCATTAAATCCTCCAGAATGGGTATGACTGTACCCATTTCACAGAGGAGTACACAAGGCTCCTCCCACCTCATCACCCACTTTCTTTTCTCTTTTTCACTCTGATTTCTTTCTCCCCAAATACACAGAGCCCCACGCTCCTCCTGATGGTCACTTTATTTATTGAGTTGTACCTTTATTTTAAAACAATTTCACATCTGTAGAAAAATTGCAAGATTAGTACAAAAGAACCTATATATCCTTTATTCCAATTTATTGTTATTTTGCCTCATTTACTTTATCATATCATTGTTCTCTTTCTGTCTGTAAGTGACATAAACCATTTTAAAGTGTACAGTTAAGAGGTTTTTAGTCTTTTCACAGTGTTGTACAACTATCATCACTATCTAATCCAGAACATTTTCATGAACTAAAAAGAAATTCTGTATCCATCCCCCCTCTGCTTCCCCGCCAGATCCTGACAACCACTGTCCTGTTTTCTGTTTCTATAGATTTGCCTATTCTGGACATTTCCTATAAATGGAATCATACAATATGTGGCCTTTTGGTCCTGGGTGTTTATACTTAGCACAATGTTTTCAAGGCTCGTCCATATTGTAGCAGGTATCAGAACTTCATCCCTTTTTATGGCTGAATAACATTCTATTGTATGGCTAGAACACAATTTGTTTATCCATTTCTCAGTTCATGGATATTTGGGTTGTTTTCGTTTTTTGGCTATTATGAATATTGCTACTATGAACATTTGTGTATAAGTTTGTGTGAAACCATATGTTTTTAATTCTCTTTGGTATATACCTAAAAGTGAAACTGCGAGGTCATATGGTAACTCTATGCTTTCTGAGGAACTGCCAAACTGTTTTTCACAGCAGTGGTACCGTTATACATTCCCACTGGAAATGTATTGGAGTTCTAATTATTCTACATCCTTGCCAACACTTGTTATTTTCCGTTAAAAAATTATTATTATAGACATTCCAGTGAGTGTGAAGTGGTCTCTCGTTGTGGTTATGGTTTTCATTTCCCTAATGATTAATGATGTTAAGTTATCTTTTCCTGAGTTTATTGGCCATTTGTTTATCTTTTTTTGAGAAATATTTATTCAAATCCTTTGTCTATTTTAAAAATTGGATTGTTTATCTTTTTGTTGTTGAGTTGTCAGAGTTCTTTATATAGTCTGGATACTAAACAGTTTTCAGATATATGATTTGCAAACTTTTTATCCAATTCTATAGGTTGTTTTTTTTTTCCACTTTCCTGATAATGCCCTTTGATGCACACATGTTTTAGTTTTGATGCGGTCCAAGTTACGTATTTTTTCCTTTGTGCTTTTGGTGTCATATTTATGAAACCATTGCCTAATCCATGAAGTCATGAAGATTTACATTTACATCTATGTTTTCTTCTAATAGTGTTATAGTTTTAGCTGTTACATTTAGACTTTTAACCTATTTTGAGTTAATTTTCATATGTAGTGTGAAATCATTCCTTTGTGGTTGTCCCAGTACCGATGGTTGAAGGGACTCTCTTTCCCCCATTGAATGGCCTCGGTAGTCTTAATTTCTCCTTCATTTTTGAAGCATAATTTTGCTGACTGTAGAATTCTTGGCCAACGATTTTTTCCTCTCAGAACTTTAAATATTTCATCCCACAGACTTCTGACTTACATGGTTGGGGATGAGAAATTGGCTGTTCATATTCTTGAGCGGCCCTTGTGTGTAACTAATCATTTCTCTCTTGCTGCTTCTAGGATTCTCTCTTAGTCTTTGTCTTTCTACAGTTTGATTATAGTGTGTCTCTGTGTGGATCTCTTTGGGTTTCTCCAAATGGGAATTCTTTGAGTTTCTCGGGTGTGTAGATTCATGTTTTCCATCAAATTTGGGAAGTTCCTGACCATTATTTCTTCAAATATTTTTCTGCCCCTGTCTCTCCTCTTCTTCTGCATCCCCAATATGCATTCATTGATGGGCATGATGGTGTCCCACAGGTCTCTTAGGCTTGGATCATTTATCTTTATTCTTTTTTCTTTCTGTTTCTCAGGCTGAATAATCTCAATTGGCATGTTTTAAATTTTGCTGTTTCTTCCTTTTGCCAGCTCAAATCTGCTGTTGATCCCCTCTAGTGAAATTTTCAGTTCAGTTATTGTGCTTTTCAACTCCAGATTTTCTATTTGGTTCCTTATTATAACTTCTATGCCTTTATTGGTATTCTCTATTTGGTAAGACATCATTCTCATAGTTTCCTTTTAGTTCTTTTGATATGGTGTCCCTGAGTGCTTTGGTCTCACCTAAAATCGTTTATTGGAAGCCTTTGTTTAGTAAGTCCAACATCTGGGTTTCCATAGGGACAGTTTTTATTAATTGATTTCCCCCCTGTGTATGGGCCATGCTTTCTTGTTTCTTTGCATGCCTCTTTCCTTGCTTTCTGGGCTCCATATGCCCAGCCTTCTTTCAGGTCTTGAGCAAGCTACACTTGCTCCGTCCTCAGGACTTTATACATACTGATCCTTCTGCTGGAATGACTGCACCCAACCCTCTACTTAATTAAAAATTTCTCATCCCTTAACGCCTCTAGCACATTAAAAAGATTATCTGTTTGTTGTGAGTATGAATATCAGTTCTAAAACTGTGGTATGCAGTAAACAAAACTGTCATTTTTCTGTATTGCAGCATCATTTTTGATCCTGAGCTCTCCATCCTGTGCTATGGGGGCAGGTATGTGTGTGTGAGGGTTTCATCTTTCTATGGTTGTCATTCCCATCCTTGCCTCCTTTTGGATGATGGCATGGAGTGCGGGAAAACGCCCCTTACCACACACACAGCTGCCTCTCTTGGGCTCCCTTTGTCTCTCTACCAATGGTGAGGCCCACTTCCTTCCACTCTGGCCCCATGGACCTCTGTTTCTGTCTCTTCTCTTTTTCCACTAGGTAGTAATCTCTTCTCAATGCGAGAAAACTGGTTGTCCATTCATATTTCTAAACAAGGCCCTTTGTCTGTGTCTTCTATCTATAGTTGGAAACCGATGGCCACTGTCATTAGACAGTTGGTGAATAAGGTGAAGCCATTGCCTCTCCAAGTGAACAAAACTGACACAGAATCAGGGAGACCCTCCCCTCTTGTCTCTCCCCTTGGAGTCTTGAAGTTCTTAAACTATGTCTGATGGACTGGGGTGGACTGAGGGAGTCCAGATGGCAGAGAAAGCCAACAGGGCCTGAGCAGAAGCTTGTTCTGGGGGTGGGGACAGGGGGCCTGTCTGGTGCCTAGACTCTGCCCAGGGCTGGGCAGTGACCGGGGAGAGGGGTTTGGGGCAGGGGTCATTGCTGCAGCATCTTCTCACATGACCATCTCAATGCCGTTTGACATGGAGAGAGAATGAAGGAACAAATGAAGGAACTGAAGGAATGCTTGGGGCCCAGGCCACACTGGGGTGCTGCAGCAATGACTGAGGAATGACCTTCATGAGACATCACGGACATTCGTGATGTTTGGGGCAGTGCAGGGGCTTCATGGGGGAGGCGAGAGTAACCAGGATTGACTGGCTTCAGGGAGTCCAGGACATATGGGATGTGGGGCAGGGTGGGTGGTGACTTGCAGATCAGTGTAGAAACAGGAGCTCCTGGGAACCCGGCAGCCAGGCTGGGAGTCATTTTTCATGGGATGAGCACTTAGATAATGTGAAAACTTGACTTTGCTTCATGTCCTCAGGCTGGTGAGGGTTGAGGACATTCAGATTACATTCAGAAAAAGAATAAGGGGGGAAGAGAAACAGGAGCCATTAAGGAGACAGGGTAAGGATGAGGAGGAGACTTGGGGCGAAGGATAGAGGTGGAGAAAGACTGAGCGAGGAAGGAAGAGAGATGGAGGAGACAGAGAGAGAGAGGGAAAACAGTTAGCAATGGATACAAGTTGGAAGTGAAAGGCATCTGGCAACCTCGCGTTGCCTATGAAATGATATTAACATTTTATTATTGTAAGGTGAGCTTTTTAAAACGGAATTTTAAATGTTACCCTGCTGTTCGGGAACACAAAAACCTTTAATTTTATGCAAATGAACAGCGAGGAGCCTAGCGCTTAATGTAAACGAACACTTTCTTTGTAGGAGAGGTTGGAAGAGAGAAAAAAAATTCCCCAGGATTCTTTAATTGCTGTCTGAAATTATGTAAATCCCAGCACCAGGCAGAACACAATTACCCCGCGGCCCTCCCTGCCAGCGCCGCTAATGTCTAACAAAATATCGGTGGGTGACATTTAGACGAGGTAATGCAAATGAGAATTAATTTTTTTCCAAGACAAAGGGCAGCTGAAAGATCACCTCATTCATATAAGGAGCAGGGAGAGCTTGTGAATGCTGAGCGTGGGGTGGGTCAGACAGGGAGCCCTGGGTGGGGGACCCCCACCTTGGGCCCGGGTCCCTGGATTTCTGGCCTTGGGGAACCTTAGGTCTGGCTGTGGTTCCCAAGTAGTTCTTCATGGAAATCGGGTTAACAAACGTAAATAGCTGTTAAAAAAAAATATTCCTGCACGCGGTGGTGATCCATTCTCAGCTCTAAGGCACTTTCACAAACTTGCTCTTACTCCGTGTTCATGACAGCCCCGCAGGGAACTGACACGAACCTCTTCTATGCAGGGGGAAATTTAGGCTCAGAGAAGTCTGCTCGCTTGGCCAAAGCCATGCAGTTAAATCTGACTGCCAGACTTGTGTCGACTATAGAAGGGAGGACTTTGTTGGTCTGGTTCTCTCTCTCTCTCTCTCTCTCTGTCCCTCTCTCTCTCTCCCCCTCCCTCCCTCCCTCCCTGTCTCTCTCCTTCTCTCCTTCTCTCCCTCTCTCCCTTCCCCCCCCCCCATCACCTCCTTCCTTCCTTCCTCCCTCCCTCTCTTCTTCTTTCCTCAACCCTCCCTCCTTCCCTCCCTCCGTCTCTTTCTCCCTCCTTCCCTTCCTGGTTTTTTCACTTAAGAGGATATTTTCCATTTTAAAAAAATGTTTTTAATAAAGAGAGCTTGCAGAGAGAAAACCAGGGTTCCAATTAATCACTCCCCCTCACCCCATACTCTAAGTTCGTTTTGCTCCTTGAAATAACCTTCATACACATAACACAGCCTGGTCAGCTCTTGCTTGTCCTTAAGTCAGCATAAATGTCACTTCCTTAGGGACGCCTTCCTTGACCCACCTCCCCACCCCCCAGCACCCAGGACTTTGATTTCCAAGCACTTACCAACAGTGACACAGTCAAGTTCTCTTTTCCCTGTAAGATAATAAATTCCACGAGTGCAGGGGCAGGGTCTGTGGTGATTGTCACTGCAGCCCCAGTGTCTAGAACATTCCCTGGCACTGCCTTTGCTCAGTAAATGTTTAATGAATTCATGAATAAATTAATGATATAAAAGGAGATTGTGTACCGGCCAAGGTGATCATGGTGGTTTATGTACATAAAAAGGTGAAGCCAGAAGTATTAGTGATTCTCTTAACAGTCACTCCTGCAATTGTAGAAATATGTTTAGCAGTTGGAGGGGAGAGAGGAAATGTTTTAGAGAGAAGAGGTCACAAATCTGGCAAGTTAAGAGAACTTTCTCCTATTAACTTCGTCTCAATGCCAACACAACTCACATCTTAAATTCCACAAACTGATGTAACTTAATTTAGTCAACTCCTGATAGTCTGTATGAGTCTTTAATGCCAGGTTTTAATCCTGAGACAATCCCTCTCGTTATTTTGAAAGACACTTTGGGCTTGAGCCAAACCTGGAGGCAGGCAAATCTACTGTTAAAAACAAAACAAAAAACACTATTTTGTATTATCTACCTTAAAAAGAAAGTATCTGTATGATAATAGTTTTTAAAGGATGGTCTGATACTTACTCTATTTTTCTGCTTCAAAACATGACCTGAAATCTACGTAGATCAACAGTCATGGGAGAGATTGAGACATTTTTCTAGTGTCTCACTTCAAAAAGCTTGAGGTCCAGACAATTTCAAAGGTGAGTTCATTCACACCTGCAAAAACCAGATAATATCAATGCTTTAAAATTTTCCTGGAGCATAGTTAATAAAGATTTTTATTTTTTTTTACTTTTTTTTTCCTTTTAAAAACAAAGCCAGTATAATACTTCTTGAGGTCCAGGAAGGGAAAAGAAATCACTCTGGGTGTATCAACCAGAGGGAATTTAATACAGAAATTGGTTGCCAAAGTGACAGAAGAACTGAGAAGCCAAACAGGAAACAATGATGCCACCCAGACCTTGGCAATAGCAAGACGCTGTTGGCATGGATGGGACAGAGGGAAGAGGTGTGATGCTTTTAGTGCAAAAAAGTATTTGGTGCAAAAGTATTTGCAGTTCAAAAGGTTAAAAATAATTGCAACAGTTGCAATTACTTTTGCACCAACCTAATAGAAAACAAAGGCAGAGGTCAGCAGGAGGAGGCCAGAACCCTGGGGCATCATGGTCCAGCTAGAGCCAGGGACGTTGTGCAGCTGCTGATGGAGACACATCTGGAGGAGAGAGGAGGACAGCCACCCTTGCTTTCCCCTTCCTGAAGCCCCCCAACCTCCTGCCAGTACCTCTCATTGGCCTTATCCAGCTGGAGTCCTGCTGACACAGGAGGTAGGGAAATGTAACGTGGATGGGTGAGTCCCCATCCCCTGCCCTGATTCAGACCAGAGCAGGGAAGGGCTGACGGTTGGATGTGAAGGTAAACAAACAGAACATGAAACCTCTGAGATGGACCTCTGAAACAAACCGAACGGTGATCAAAGCTGACGCGCACTCGCCAACGTGGGACCCGTTGACAACACCTGACTCTGATCAATGCTAACTTCACAAATCAACTCTAAAAACACGTTTATTGAAAGTACCAGAAAGAGGTAATAAAGAGAATGGAGGGAGAGGTAATATTTGAAGAGATACTATCAAATAAAGACATTTTAAAGCAAATAAACACCCAGAGACTTTATATTTACAGTCTTTTACTAAAGGACCCTTTAAAAAATGCTCTCCAAAAAAAGGAAAAATGACCCTAAAAGGAAAGTTTGAGATGTAAATAGCAATGGTGAGCAAAGAAAATGGTTAACATATGGGTATATCTAAGGAAACATTTATTATATAAAACAATAGCAGCATAGTATCAAATTTGGGAGGATTACAAAAAGGATGGAAAAAAATACTGGATGAAAATAGCATGTAAGTCAGGAGGGATTTATCTGAATTAAAATGTATTGTTCGGGAGTAGGGCAGAGAGATTGATTAATTTCAGAATCCATTCAGCAAAATGTACCTGTTTATTTTAGTAGTTGGGGCACATAAGTTGGTGTTTGAAGCCATTAGGTTTTGGCTTGCTTGTTACACACAGTATGTAAGTGATACATCTGCTCTACCAAATATTAAAAATGCATTTTAAAGCTACAATATTAAAGCAGTTTGGTACTGGTGCATATATAGACACACAACGTAATGGAACAGACTAGAGTCTAAGAAAGGACCCAAATAGTTCAAAAAGTATTCAACAAATGGTGTTGGGATAATTAGCAAGCCATTTGGGAAAAAAAATAAAAGTTGAAACTTCATTTTCGAGTACTGTTGAGAGGCTGATTTTTATATTTTGCACAAAATTTGTAATTATTACCTGTGTTTGGATAAGTCCAGTAGGAATAAAACTCCGAAGGTTTTACTATGTGCCATTCAGAATGAATGAAAACTATAAAAATGACACCAGAAAGTGCTAGGTTTCAACGTAGTTGGGTGGTAGTGGCAATAAGTGCCTGTCAAATGTCATGTGTTCCTCTACATTTTATAGCCTCCTTTGCAGTTAAGTTAGTGGCATATCGATCTGCCTGTGGAAACACCCCTAGTTGCTTACCCAATAGCCGAACCTCCCAGTGGAAGGTTAGTTTTGAGGGGAGCAGCAACGTGGCTTGCTAGAATAGGGACATAACTGACAAAAGTATGATGAAGTGTGAGGCAATCAGAAAAAGGAAGATAAACAAAAGGAAAGACAAATGACAAAAATGAACTAATTAGAAGGTATTTGTGAAGGGAAAAAAACCAGTGCGATGACACATACCAAAAAAGCTACCATAACTCAGTTGTTGAAGCAGTGATTTTTGTTTTCATCTTCATACTGTTCTGTATTTTCCAAGTTTTCTACAAACCTGATTTAGATTTTTTTCTAGAAAAAAATAAATGATTGGAGTATTTTTGAATCGTTATCAAGTTATTCAAAATAGTGCACTGTTTCATATGGTTTCATGAGGTGTCCTGTTTTTCATATATTATTGGCTTAGATCCTTTGCCAACATTTTTTATTGGGGTCTTACGTTTTCCCTTATTGATACATATCATATAATAAGGATAGTAATCCTTTCTGATTCTTTCCTTTGTTTTTTTGTTTGCCTTTTAATTTTGTCAGTGGGATTTTAACTTATAGAATTGAATTATTTGCCTCTAGTAAAATTTATCCATATGTTCCTTTGATAGTGATTCCTTAGCTTATAAGCCTGGTAAGTCCTTTTCCTTTCAATCAGGGTAAATATGCTCTTATATTGGTAATTGAATTAAGATAAAAATTTAACTTGAGTTTTTGTTTGTTTTTTTTTTACAAAAACATATTAGACGATTTCTCTAACCTCTTGGTCAAATAGTTACTCCTTCCTACCCTTCCACCTCACAATGATTTGGATGTTTTCTGTGGCAGACATTGCTGCTTACCTATAATAGTTAACCTTTCTTACCCTCAGAATCTTAATTTTGTTTGGAAAAGCATTGTACCCATCTATTTTCAGAAAGTATTTCTCCCAGCTTCTCTTACAGTTGGGGGCAGCAGTGTGACTCAGTTCTGGCTAATGAGATATAAGTGGATGTCTGCTGGGAACTTCTAGGGGGAGTTCTGCTTCTCAATAGAGATCCTGTTCTTTCTCCCTTTCTTCCCTCCTCCTCCCCTCCCTTCTGCCCCCCTTTTCTTCCTTCCTTCTTCATTATGTCTATTAATGTGAATGGGATATCTCTAGACAGAACGGCCATTTTTGCAACCTCACGGTGAGAGACACACACGAAGCATGGCGGAGGAGGAAGGAAAAAGCTCGACTCCTGAAATAGATGCATCATGCTTGAATTGTCCACTTCTGGCCAGCTTGCTTCCTAAGAGAAAGAGTGTCCTCAGGCAGTGGTCAAACAGCACAAGTCAGGTTTCTGTTACATGCTACCAGATGCAACTTACACGCATTAGTGGAACTTATACGCTAGTACAACATTCTATATGTAAGTCCTTATCGCTGACGTCTGTTTCCAAGTGGTTTATCAGTTCTGTTGAGATGTCTGTCCGATACAATGACGACACTACTGTGCAATAAGGTTTGGAGTTGGTTTATCTCATTATCTCCTTTCCAAAATATCTATATTCAAAATTTATTCTTTCTGATAAACTCTGGAATTATTTTGTCAGGTTTGTCCAACCCATTTTGTATTTTGAATGGAACTGTATTAAACTTGAAAAGTAATTTTGAGGGAATCCATATCTTGACAACATTCCATCTTCCCATCCTTGCGTATGGCATACCTTTCTTCTTTTCCACGCCTCTGTGCCTCTGGATAAAGGTCGGTAGCGTTCCTCACATGTAATTGCTGCACAATTCTTTTTATGGTTCCTGCTGAAATTTTATGTTTTTGTTGCTATTGTAAATAGAATCTATTTTCTATTATAGCTTATAACTGGTTATTGCTAGCATATAGAAAAATTATTGATTTTCAAATATTTGTCTTGTAGTTGACTGTTTATTTATCCTAAGAGTTTTTCAGTTGCTATTAGGTTGGTGCAAAAGTGACTGCAGTTTTTGCAATTATTTTTAACGTTTTAAGCTGCAATTACGTTTGCACCAAAATACTTTTACATTTTCTAGGTATATATTTGTATCATCTGTAAATAATGGTGATCTCATATTCTCCTTTCTAATAGTTAAACTTCTTATCTCTGCTTATATAGTTTTATTACATTGAACAGGAAAATGTTGAATAAAAATGAAAGTAGTCATGCTTTTTTGCTGCTCTTGATCTTACAGAGAATGTGTCTATTGTGTCCCCATAATTGCAATTCTATTGTTGTTTTAAGATAAGTATTCTTTATTATGGTAATGAATAGTCTCCTATTCCTGGTTTTTGAGGAGTTTATAAAAATTAGTAGTGAGTGTCAAGTTTTATTCTATATCTTTTCTTCATTAATTGAGGCTATCTCTTTTATTGGTCTTTCTGATAGGATGTGTTATGTTACTGGGTTTCATACATAAAACTAATTCTTGAAATTCTGGGATAAATTAGACTTGGTTTTGAAAGACAAGTTTAGGTATATCATTGATGATTTTAGCTTACTAATTTTTAAAGGTTTTCACATCTAAATTCATAAACATTATTTTTGTGCTATCTCTCTTCCGTACTGGCTTCAGATTCCATCAGCTCCATAAAATGAAATAAGGAAGGTAAACTGAATTAGATTGAGTTATGGGCCCAAACCTTTACTCCTCTGTAATACCCTTAGACACCCACACCGTTGTCACGTCCTCATCATGTACGTCCTGCCTCTTGGCATTGGGTTCATCCATGTGACTTACTTTGGCCAATGGAATGTGAGTGGAGATTGTAAGAGCAGAAGTCTGTGCAGTGTGCTTGCCTTCATGCAATTCTGCCATCAACATGAGAAAAACACATCCCAGTTAGTCTACTGGTCCAAAAGATGGGAGACACATAGGACATACCTGGACCCTACCTGTAGGTTGGACCCAAGTCTAGCCAAGCCAAGATGAAATCAGCCAATGCCCAGGTGACTTACAGATGTGTAAATAAGATGGATAGATGATTGTTGTTTTAAGCCAGGTAGTTTGGAGGTGGTTTGTTATGTAGCATTATTATCGCAATAGCTGACACACTAGGTAACATCCCACATTTTCTGACCTATATTATTTTCCTTCTCTCTAAAGAACTTTTTTAAACATTTTTTTTGTAAGGCAGGTCACTGGCAACAAATTCCCTCAATTATTGGTTATCTGAGGCACTATTTCTTCCTCACTTTTAAAGAATAATTTCACAGGGTAATTCTACGTTGGTGATTTTTTTTTTCCTCTAATACGTTAAATATTTCACTGCATTATCTTCTTACTGGCATAGTTTCTGAGGAGAAGTCGGATGTAATTCTTATCTTTGTTCCTTTATAGGTAGGGTGTTTTATTCCTCCAGCTTCTTTCAGAATATCTTTTATTTTCTGTAGTTTATACCTATGCTGAGGTATAGTTGTGGGGGGTTTTGCTTTGTTTTGTTTTGGCATTTATCACACTTGGTGTTCACTGAGCTTCCTGGATCTGTGGTTTGGTGCTTGATATTGATTTGGGGAAAGTCTCAGTCATTATTTTTTCAAATATTTTTTTTTCTGTTCCTTTCTTTTCCTTTTGGAATTCCTATTATGTATACGTTATACCTTTTGTAGTTGTCCACATTCCACGGATATTCTTTTCCGGTTGTGTTCAATCTTTGCTCCCTTTACTTTTTAGTTTTGGAGATGTCTATTGATCTATCCTCCAGCTTAGAGATTCTTTCCTCAGTTGTATTCAGTCTAATAAGTCCATCAAAGGCATTCTTCATTTCTGTCACAGTGTTTTTGATCCAGCCAAACTCCACACTACTGACTGGAGATGCAAGAGGGAACCCAGCCTAGACCAGCCCTGCCCATCTGCAGATGAGTGTGTAATGATTGTCACTAAGTGATAAGTCACTAAGATTTGGGGTGATTTGTCACATAGCATAACTGACACAGGGGAGTGCCCAGGGGTGCCTGAGGCTACCTTCCCCACATATTGCTAGAGGTTGGCTGATGTTTGATGCTGAAAAGAGGCTGGGGAACAGGAGGCGGGAGTGGTTCACAGTTCAGACCCTGGATCCCCACTAGCTCTGGGACTGGCCTGTAGAAGGCCACCCATCAGAGTACCCTGTGTGTGGGACCCAGATGACCAGGGAAACCAGAGGGACCTGTGAGGGCTGCCCCAAGCCCAGGGTGAAGCCTGAGTCCAGAAGATCCAGAAATCAAGCCACTTTTTTCTCTGGCTGTTGATAAGGAAGAAAAATGGGAGGCAAGGCTACTTCCTTCTGGAGAGAGACCAGGGACATGGGTATAGAAAAAAGAGTAGATAGCAGAGAGCCTGGGTGGGGGCAGGCAGCTGATAAACAAGTCTTAGGAAAAGACACCATCTGGAGGGTATAGATCTACTCCCCGCCCTGCCTTCCCCCTCAGCTCAGAAAAGAGCAGGACCTCGAGACAGCAGACCTCCCCCAGCTCAGGGGCCATGTATGTTATGGAGTGAGCCTGGGTGCCTTGCCCAGCAGGTGGTTTACCTTAACCTGGGTCAGTGATTCTCCAACTTGAATGGACACCAGAATCACCCTCCTCCACAAACACAAGTTCTGATGCAGGAGGTCTGGGGAGGGATGTGAGAATTGGCATTTCTAATGAGTTCCCAGATACGACAGATGCTGGTCTGGGACGAATGTTCAATCTAGGGCTTAAATGTAGGAATTTGGCATCACAGACCCCAAGTTCTTATTTGATCCATCACTTATATCTGTGTGATATAATAACATCAAGTCACGTAACATCTCTAAGTCTTGACTTTCTCATGAATAAGTGGGGATGATTATTATCTCCCTTTCAAGGCTTGTTCTGGGAACAAAGGGAAAGATGTGTTTATTGTGCTTGGCGTTTAGGGAGCCCTCAAAGATTTGTGATTGATTATTGTCAGTCTCCAGTGACTTCGGCATCCACGGAGGAGGTTTCAGTCTGGGCTTGACTGGCCTTGGGGGTGACAGAGGGGAGATATTGGTCTGGCTGGCAGTGGCTGTCTTAAACTCCATCTTCCACCCCAGCTCCATGCCATCAAGGGAGAGTTTCTGGAAGCTGGATTTTCCCTATTTCTGCCAACAGAGACACCTACCAGACACAGAGGTCCCAGAAATGGGGTCCTCACCCGAGGAGGCGGCTCCCATTAACGGGCTGTGGAGCCCGGGCAGACCTCGGTTCTAGTCCCAGCTGCCCGTATGCTGGGAAAACCCTCTGAGGCTCCCTCTGCTTCTCTGTAATAGCGATAACAGTAGTTCTGTCTGTGAGTTGCTGGGGCTTCCCGAGGCCATGTCCCCAGAGCACTTGCACTGGGCACAGCCATGAAGAGGGCTCAGGAGAATTTGTGTCTTGCTCAAAGTAGGTGCTCCATCAATATCTGTTGAGTGAGTAAAAGAGAGCTATAGTTCTTGTTCCTCTCAATCTCATTCTCGCACCCTCCATGCCACCCTGATCCCCACCCAGGGGCAGACCTGTTGTGGCCCCTATCCCTCTGGGCCCCTTTGCTGCTTTCCAGTGCACTGGTTCCCGGAGTGTCCACTCCTGACAGCTGCCCCTACCTGTCTTTGTGCACAGAGCCCGAAGCCCCTTAACCAGTGAGCAAGCATGCTGGGCATTGGGGTAATGCCCCAGTGGCCTTGCTCTGGTTAGGACACCACGTGTGACCTAGTTGTCCCCAGAGCTCCCCTGCTGGATTGAGCCAAGGTTGCTGTGATGGTTAATCTTACGTGTCAACCTGACTGACCCACACGGTGCCCAGATATTTGGTCAAAGACTGTTCTGGGTGTGTCTGTGAAGGTGTTTTAGATGAGATGAACGTTTGAGTCGGTCGATTGAGTGAAGCAGATTTGCCTTTCCCAGTGTGGGTGGGCCTCACCCAATCAGTTGAAGGCCTGAGTAGAAATTTTTTTAAAAGGCCAACCCTCTCACAAGTAAGGCAGAAGTCTTGCCTGACTTGAGCTGGAATATGAATTTTCCTTGCCTTCAGACTCAAACTGAAACATCAGCTCTTCAGCCTGCCGCCTTCAGGCTAGAACCAGGCCATGAGCTCTCCTGGGCCTCCAGCTTGTCCACTACAGATCTCGTACCTGTCAGCCTCCATAATGGTGTGAGCCCATTCCTTCTAATCAGTGTCTGTGGGTTCTGTTCTCTTGAGAGCCCTAACGGTTGCCCTTTGTAGGACTTCACTCGCTATCACAGCCTGCTTGCCCCTCACTCTTCCTGCCCAGCTGCTCCCACCCCCAGTTTTCCATCCTAATGCAGCTCTTTCATAGGAATCCTCATTTTACCTTCTCACTCTCAGCCTCATTCATACTCACACACACTAAACCCCCCCCACTTCACTCCCAGACCCCCTGACCCTGGAGTGCTGCCCCGTGGTCTCCCAAACACTCCCACCCTGTCACTTGTTGTCACACTCATGCCTACCCTCAGGCTGAAGCTGGTTAGCCACAAGAAGGAAAAGGGCAAGGAGGGTTGAAGGGAGCCCTGTCTCAAGCCCCAGCCTGACCAGGGGACAAGAAGGGGCTGGCTCCCTTTCTTGGACCTTCTGGCCAAGTATTTGGCAGGGGACTCAACCCACCATCTGCCCCAGGTAGGAGCTGTATGTGTGTGTGTTTTGAGGGGCAGCTGCTGCCCTCCTCACCTCCAGGCCCATCCTCCTAGCTCTCCCCAGCCAGCTAGTGGGCTAGGGCTTGCTGCAGGAGCCGGCTGCTGGCTGCCCTTATTAATATTTATGACAAAGAGAGGAAGTTGCATAAATCTTCCCTGATACTTAATTAAACCAAACTTCTTTTGATTTCCCCTCTTTCTGCCTCACCGAGTGTGGCCAGCATGCCTATTAGGTTCTTCCTCCCTGAGTGACCTGGAGAGGACAGAATCCCCAGGTATTCCACGCACCCCACTTACTCCAGTCGTCAGCTGGGAGCTTGGGGGAGCCAGGTGACCCCTATATGACCTTGGAAGACTATGCCCATGTCTTGGGCAGAGGCTCCTTGCAGCCTTTGGGGAGTAACAGAGACCTAGGAAGACACCCGCTGCACCCCTCAAAATATGCTTCCTCTAGACCCAAAAGGTGGAGGTTTTGAAGAGTGTCTGGGGAGAAGCTATTGCCTGCCCTTCTTCCTGCTGCTCAGACAGGGAAGACGAAGTTAGTCCCAAAGCCTCTGAGGGAGAGCTGCGTCCCATTGCGAAGAGGTTCTGGCTGTCCCCTCCCCACTCCCGCCTTACCACACTGGCACCCAGCCCGAGGAGCCCAGGGTGAACCTGGTCAGAGCTCAGCATCTCCCGGCGCTCCAGGAGCTGCTTAGCGCCCGGCTGACATATCTTTGATATGGAATCATATACAGGAAGCAGCTTGACCCCTGAAGGCCCCTCTTAGCGTGGGATTGACACCGAGCATTGACTTTGCTTCAGGCTTATCCACAAATCTCAGCCAATTTTATTAAAGAGCCGCGTGTGGTGTGGAACATGCCAGGGAGACAACTTTATTTATAGATCTTGATCGGCATAGAGGAGCCCAGGCTTGATTCCAGGGGTGCCCCAGCCTCAGGTGGGAGGGGGTGACTGGCAGGTGCACCTCTTCCCCCCCATCCAGCTGCATGAGGAGGCGCACGAACACGTGTGCAGACAAACACGGGGGCATTAATGCAGGACAGATGCATTATACATTCACATGAGCAAACACACACACGCATGTGTGGGAGCCCCACATTGTTAGGGACTGAATTAGGCCCCACCCCCATTCATATGTTAAAGGCCTAACCCCCAGTGTGGCTGTATTTGGAGATAAGACTTTCAGGGTAGTAATCAAGGTTACATTAGGTCAAAAGGGGGGTCCCTACTATAATAAGACTGGTGCCCTTAAAAAACACGGAAGAGACACCAGATCTCCCTCTCTCTATGTCTCTCTCTGTCTCTGTGTCTGTCTCTTTCTCTCTCTCTCTCTGTCTCTCTCTCCACGTGCAGAGGGAAGGCCACGTGAGGACGCAGTGAGAAGATGGCCATCCACAAGCGAGGAGGAGAGTTTGCACCAGAAACTCAATTTGCTGGCACCCAGTCATGGACTTCTGGCCTCCAGAATTATGAGAAAACAAATGTCTGTTGTTTAGGCCCCTCAGTCTAGAATTTTGTTATGCCCACGCAAGCAGACTAACACACACAGGGACGCACTCCTGTACAGAAACGCACACCCATGGAGGCACCACTACAGCGTGCACCCACAGCCGTGCCTGCATTCACTCGCACACACAGACACGCAGGCACACACACTGACCCTGCTAGGCCAGGGCTCCTTCTCCCCTGATTCTCCCGCAGGTGCTCAGTGACGGGCTGGTGACTTAGGGCAGGAGGGAGGCAGAGAGAGAGGATTTGGACACGGGCTATAGGAACGGACACGTGCAGACGTGCGTATAGAGACATCTGCACCCTACAATCCAACAGACGGCGTGTACAGGGTTCTATCAGTAATTATAATAAATAACGCCTACAAGGCTGGCTTACTCTAAATAAATTCAGTTGGCATTTACTGACTTTACTAGGAGCCGGGCATGTGACACACAGCGTCATTTTTGCCTTCACGACTCTAAAAAGCTCGGGCACTCTACGGAGGGAGATGAGAAATGCCAGGAAAGGTGCACAAGGTGGCACAGCTTTAGTCAGGCCAAGCTGATCCACCAGGTGAGCCCGGGCCCCGGCCCCACCTTTAACCGGTGCATGAGGCATGTGCAGTAATGCTAGCAACCAGCACCAGTTCTTGAGGCCTCACCTCGTGCCCAGCACCTGCTGCTCCAAGCATCAGAAATCCTGGGCAGACTTTCCTCTCCTTCCCCAACTTGAATCTTGTTGACAGGGTTATGACTGACCCTCCACAAGCAGGGCTCCAGACCTGGCTGACTCAGTTAGCCAGGAAGGGGAGGGCAAAGAGACGCCCATCAGCCATGCCGCCATCCAGGCCGGCTAATGGGAGAGGTCTTCGGGTCTCCTCCTCATTAATTTAAGGCTGCTGTGTGGCCATTAATGTGGACTAAATCCAGACGCGAGCAGGTGACCTGTCTGGGGTCTTGTCAGACAGGATTTCTCACTGGCTGCAGCAAGGTCAGACTGAAGATGCTTCGGCTCCAGAAGCCTCTCTCTGTGGAGACAAAGGGTTCCGAAGGGACATGTGGATATCTGCCAAGTGTGCATGTTCAGAGAAGATGGACTTCAACCAAAATTCCTCTGGCTCCTTGTGCTGAGCCCGGGCATAAAGCTCAGTGACCCTAAGAAGCTCTGAGTAATGGGAGGATATTGTGGGCTGAGAACTACCCACCAGACAGCGGAATCCCCTGAGGGAGCTGTGTAGGATGTAGGGCCACAGATCAGGAAGGGAGAGGCGGTGCTAGGCTTGGGGGGACCAAGAAAAGTGGTTTCTGTGCTCCAAGCTGCATGGCCTCAGACTTCTCATTTTAACCCTGGAGATGGGGGGACAGACAGAGCCTGAGCCCCACCCGAGCAGGACTCCAGGCCTTGCCGGAAAGAACAATGCTGGGCATGGGTAGGAAACTGAGGCAGGCAACGAGCAGTAAGGACAGGGCATCGGAGAAGGGCTCCAGGTGAGAGGGAGCAGTGTGAGGGCCCTGGGCTGCTGGGCTCAGGAGGGCAGAAGGACTGACAGGGGCAGGACTTCTTTCCCCCTGCTGGTGAGGTGAGTGGCCTGGGGCAAGGCTGCGGGGGAGTGTCCAGGAAGGGCCTGAAGCAGGCAGGGGTAACAGGGCTCACCCTACCCCAACTGTGATGGCAGCAGGTTCACCAACAAAGATGGGGCTTTCAGTATGGCTGACAGGGAACGTGGAGTGACCGCTGAATGGGTTTGGGGTCTTACTTTGGGGTCATGAAAATGTTTGGGAACTAAATAGATGGTTGTACAACATTGTGAATGTCCTAATCGCCACTGAATTGTACACTTTTAATTGGTTAATTTTATGTTATGTGGCTTTCACTTAAATCAAGAGATTGGGCATTTAGCTCTATGTACCTGTCCTTGAATTCTAGCCCTGTCCCTCACGAGCTAAGTGACTTTGGAAACGTTTTTACTATAAACTTTCTGGATTTCACTGTTCTCATCTGTAAAATGGGATAATATTCGTACTTACCTAACATTATTGTTCTGGATAAAATGAAGAGATGGAGTTGAGAGTCCCTAGAACATAAGAGGGACTCTGCCAGTTTGTAAAATAAGCCAAAGGACTTGCAAGACGTGCCTCATGGTCTCCTGCCATCCCAAGTATGACACGAAAAAAGGAACGGCAAATTTCAACAGTGCATGGGGCCAGGGCTTTCTTTGGTTCAAAAATCTGTAGACCAAAGGCAAGCTTTCCAGTAGCCAATACAAGGAAACCGCCCCTGCCCCCAACACACACACACACACACACACACACACATTATTCTCCCATCTCTGAATTAAGGCCTCCCTTAAGTGTAGATCCCAGCAGAGAAGTGCTGCTGGGTGCCACTCATGTGACATTGACAGGCACTTGAGAAAGTTAAACCCAAAAGAACAGCAGGAGAGGAGAAGAGAGGTGCATTCTGGGGATTGTAGTTGTTTGTGAATTATTTCCTATAAGGAAAGAACTACAGGGGGTTCAGAGTGTCCAGACTTGCTTAAAACACTAAATACAACAATGAAGCAAAATTTATAGAATTATGAGGGAAAGCTTTTGTTGCATAAGAATTTTACACCTGTGTTGTCCAGTGTGCAAGTGGCTGTTACACTTTTACAGACAGGAAAAGACCTGGAAAGTCAATACTCCTAGGCTCATCCTGAAAAAAATACTTGGAGAAAATTTCCAGCTCAGTTCATCCTAAGCTTTTTCATGTGATGGCACAAAGATAAGGTGAGAGTATTTATCCCAGTCACTGGTTTAAAGTCTGCTCTCACTGGGATCTATAGAAATGAGATGTGGGCTTTGGGAAGATCATTCTGGTTGTGGGACTAGAGTGGACTGGGGGAACAAGACTGGAAGCACAGAGCAGTTAGGAGGGCGTCTCAGTAAAAGAGGCCAGCTGTGAAGTGGGAAGAAAACCGAGTGTGCTGTCCTGGAAGCCAAAGTGAAAGATGTGTTTCCAGGAGGATGAGCAACGATGCTGTGTGCTGCTAAGAGGCCAAAGAAAGTAAGAACCAAGAGTTAGCATCATGGAAGTCCCTGGCGGCTTGGGTGTGAGTGATTTCCAAGGAATAGTGAATTTATTGGAGAATAGAAGGAAGAAAAGTAGAGAAAATGGTACAGGGAACATTTTTGAGGATTTTGCTGCAATAGGGAGTTGAGAGGTTGGGCAGCTGGAGGGGAAGATGGAATCAAAAGTTGTTTTTTTGTAAGATGGGAGAAATGTCAGCATGCTCATGTCAGGACAATGGGAGTGATCCACTGGGAGGGAAGTTTGGTGATGTCGGAGAGAGGAGGCAGAATGGCTGGGCAATGCCTGCTCTTGAGTAGCGAGAAGGGTAGAATTTACTGCTCAAGGGGAGGGTTGGAGAGTTGGGTTAGCATGACAGGAAGGAAGCCAGAGGGTAGATGGTGTATATGGTGGTGGGTGAATGGATGTGGTGTTGGGTTCTGAGAGAGAGAGAATGGCAGAGGAAGTGTGAGGGGGATGAGGAAATAGGAGAAGGGTCGAAAGGGTCCAGGAGATGGGAGAAGGAATGGCAGGGAAAATACGGTACCATTGCTGGGCCACATCAAGGCCCATCGAGACTCCGAGTCATAATTTTAAAGCGAGAGCTGTGATCATGGTTGCTTTTCTCCAGTCCCGTTGAGCTGATTGGAAGCAGGGAAGGAATTGGATTTGACTCAGATTGTGGGTTTTGCCACATGTGTATCCTAATTTGACAGAGGGATAAGGAAGGGAGGATGAAGCAAGGAGAGATTTCAGTGATCGGCTGTGAATGAGAAGCTGAGTAAGAAGGAAAGCAGCTATGGACAGTGAAAAGGTGGCATCAATGATTGCAAGTCTTTATGGGGTCGAAGGATAGTTGGGGATGAGGCATTTGAAAGAACTGGCTGCAGAGCTTGGTGATGTTCAGAGAGTGAGGTGCATGAAATAGAAATTATAGAGGTGCTACCAGTACTGAGAAAGCCTAGAGTATGCACATAGCATAGAGTGGCTGAGGTAGATGATAAGAGGATGAACTTGGACACTGAAAGACCGAGACGTTAGAAGGGTCACCTTTGGGCATATTAAAACCATCAAGAGTAAAGCCTAAGTAGTGTTGAAGGGAGTACCACTAAGCCAGGGGCGAAACTCAGCGAGAAATGAGGAGTGTTATGGCATCAGTAGATTGCAGCAACCATCAGGGACAAAGGGTAGGTTAGTATGATGACTTGAGATTCAAAGCAGAAGTTTTTCAGGGATGAGAGTGAGGGAAATTGATTGTGGCTCCAATTTTTCCCACCTTCCTGCAGCTTTGCCATTGCAATGTGATGTTGCAGAAACTCCTATCAAGAGGTCGAGTCTATTTCCCATCCCTTGAATTTGGGCTGGCCTTTTGACTTGCTTTAGCCAATAGAATGCAGCAGAAGCAATGGTATGCCAGTAGCTCAAAAGGCCCAGCAGCTCCCACTCTTTCTCAGAATCTGTCCAGCTGTCATATGAACAAACATGGGCTAGCCTTCCAGAGGTTGAGACCACAGGAGGCAGAAACCAGTCATCCCAGCTGAGGCTATCGACCATTAGCCTACAGCCAGTGGACCCCAAAGCATATAAGAGAGTCCAGCCCAGATCTTCAGAGCTTCCTACCCAAACCACAGCTGACTGGAGACAGTCGAGTGAGCCCAGCTAAGACTAGAAGAACCACCCAGTGGACCTGGAAACTCATGAACCAAACAAGTGGTTATTGTTATAAGGCATATTGCTTTTCTCTTGCTGCGTAACAAATCACCTTGAATTTAGTGGATGAAAATGTCCATTTATTAGTTCATAGTTCTATAGGTTAGAAGTCTGAGTGGGTCCAGTTGGTTCTCTGTTAGAGTCTCATAGTCAGTGTTTATCTTCACTGCCAAGCCAGTAAGTACTATATTTATATTCCTTCGTTATGCAACTTGGAGTTGATAGCTGATGACCTTTTTTGTTCACTTAGATTTTTATGTCAATGTTACAATTCAAAGGACTTATAAGACCTTATGAATAATCCTTCTCATGTGGCTGAACACATCAGGCGTTCTGCAACTTCTTTGTACTGGAATGTCTGCTCCCTGGGCCTGCTGCATAGCTGTGGTCCCTTCCCCTCTCTCTTGTGTCCTAGATCCTGAAGCTTACTCCCTCCCTTACTCCCTGTATTTCATAGATTCCATCTTTTAGTAACTCCCCAAAAATGATGTACGGGAAGAACATTTTTTGAGACTTTACTTTTGTGGATATGTTTTATTCCTCTCACAATTGATTACTATTTGGGCTGTATATAGACTTCCAGGTTAAAAATTGTTTTCCGTCAGAACTGTGGAAAATGTTCCATTGTGGACTGTGGACATTTGCTCCATTGCCTTCTGGTTTCACTATACCGTTAAGAACTTGGATGTCATTCTTTGTGTGTGGTCTATTTCTTTCTCTCTATGGAAGCTTTTAGGATTGATTTTGGGGGCCTAGTGCTCTGAAATTCCACAATGATGGGCTTTATGGTGGGGCTTTTTCATTCACTGCTCTGGATCTTCAGGGGACCTTTCAATTTGGAAACTCATGTTCTTTGGTTACGGGAACGTGTCTTCTATTGTTTCCTCCACAGCTTCCTCCTGCTGTGTGCTCTGTTCTCCCTGTTTGGAACTCCTATTAGTGAGATGTTGAATTTCCTCAACAGATCCTCTAAGTTTAAAACCTTTTTTTTTCATTTCTGCTCCTTCGGGGAGAGGAGCACCTAAATGGGAGATTTCTTCAGTATTATCTTTGAATCCTTTTATTGATTTTACAATTTCTGTTACCATGTTTTAAATTCCAACATGAGGCAGAGCTCTTTCTTTCCTTTTTTCCTCTTCTGTAGCGTACAGTTCATGGTTGTGTTATTTTCTCTCATCCCTTGGAGGAATTTAGCTATTGTTTTTAAAGTTTTCTTCTGCTTCCTGCCTTGTCTGATCCTTTTGTTGGCTTGGGCCTCTATGTTTCACATTGAGGACTGTCCACCATATCAAACACCAGAAGCTGACATTTGGAGAGCCTTTGTATTTTTTTTTCACATTTAAGAGAAGGACTTTAAAAAGCCCTACGTTTTTCAGTTTAGAAGCCCTGTGCACGGGGGTGGAGCCTGTCAACTGGTAAGCTTTACCAGGCAGTGACCAGGTGGGGCAGTGGCTATTTCACTGGGGACTCCCAATGGTTAGTATCCAGAAGTCTTTTCTGTAAGTTCTTAAATTTCTCAAAAACAACAAAACAAAACAAACTCCAAAATACTCTATTCTCCTCTTAGGGATAGACTCCTGGCTATTGGAAGTTTAGGAGGTAAGTGGCAGAAGGGGCAGGGTGGAAATGGGGGCCTCACCAATAGCATTTAGGCTTTGGTTTCATCCTGTTTTCAGGTTGGAGCCTTTCACCTTCCTCTGGGCCAGGGTCCCTGGGTTGGAGCCTTTCTGGCTGGTCTATAAAACAAACGTCTAGTCTCCAGCTGGATAGGAGAGGGACACTTGCTGTGTGAGTTAGAAAAATAGGCTAGGGAGGGGGGTGGGAGATCTAACAGCTCCTTCTGCAGACTCTCAGCCAAATCCATCAATATATAAACATCCTTCTATTTCTCTCATTAAAAAAAAAGAAACACAAAAAGACAACAAACAAACCTCACTCTCACTCCCTTTCCCAGCTTCTGATCTCATCTCTCCTTTCCATTTATACCAAAACTCATTGAGCTCCAGTCAAGATGGAGCAGTAAGTAAATGTTGTTCTCACCTCCTCCCATGACCACATCAAAATTGCAACCAAATTGTAGAACAATCAACCCTGGAGAACCATCTGAAGACTAGCTGCACAAAAGTTCTATAACTAAGGACATAAAGAAGAAGCCATGTCAAGACTGATCGGAGGGGTAGAGACAGGAAATGGGCTGGCCCCACACTCATGTGTTGTGGTTGAGTATAAGGAGGGATATCTCAGCTGTGGAGGTAACCCCTGAGGAACAAGGGATCCCAGACATATACCAAGCTCCCCAGCCCAGAGCACCAGTGTCAGGAAGAGGAGACCCACAACATCTGGCTGTGAAAATCGGTGGGGATTCTGACCATCAGCATGACAGAGAGGCAGCTGGAAACCCAAGTGTCCTCTTAAAGGGTCTGTGCACAGTCTCACTCATTTGCAGGCACTCACCTGGGCTCCAGCAAAGGGATAGCAGCTGGAGAGGTTCCAGAGTCATACAGGGAGAAATTGAGTTGTGTGGCTTCGGGGCAAGGGCTGAAAGGACAGCCTCCATTGTCACTGTGTTGAACCCTCCTCCCAACACTGCCAAATCTGAATCTGCATTAGCCTGGTGAACTCCACTTGCTCCACCCAGGTGACTCCCTGAGACCCCCCCCACCACCTAATTTATGCATCTCCAGAGGCTCTTTCAGCCACAGGCAGCTGGCCTTGGTTCACCTTGTAAAGAATTCTTAAGGGTCTGCTGGCCCCAGGCAGGCAGCAGCTGGCCTCAGTGTGCCCTCTGCCTTTGCTGAGTGGCTCCAGGCTCAGCACTGGCACCAAATCTGAATCTGCATTCATCTAGTAAACACCACTCACCACACCCTGGTGACTCCCTGAGACCCTGCCTCACCCAACTCTTGTGCTCCCTGAGGATCTTTTAGCAGCTCAGCCTTATGGGCAGCCGGTAGGCCTTGGGGTGCCCTGTGCCTTTAGTTGAGCTGCCCTAGGCACTGTTGGCATGGTACTGTTGGTATCCAGCCTTGGTTCACAGTGTGGCCTCTTCCACATGCTTCCTGGTGTAGCACAGGCATCTACCAACTGTGGATCATGTTGTAACTCCTACCAGGTAGCCCGGGACTGGTCACAGGCAGTGGCTGACCTTGGCCAGCACTTTAGCCCCTCTCAAGAATCCCCAGAACCAACACACCCCGTGGTCAGCTTCAGAACACAATAGATTACCACCTGATTAGCACCACAAATGGCGCACCCAAAGAGTGGTCTCGACAGGCACCAGAGCCTGCTGGGGCAAATCCCACTCCATGGGGTCAGCCCCTGCACAGCAGTTTGTATGCTGTGGTCATGGCCAGCCCTCACAGCCAGCCAGCCTGAGGGTCAGTCCTACCCACTGATATGCCAACAGCAGTCAAGGCTCAACTACAAGATAACACACACAAAGAACAGTCCTGAAGCACCTGGCTCAGATGATGAAGGAGACTGTATCGCTGGGTCCCATAGGACAACTACTACATAAGGCTGCCCTGCCAAGACTGGGAGACATAGCAGATCTACCTAATACATAGAAGCAAACACAGAGAGCCGGCCAAAATGAGGAGATAAAGAAACATGCCTCAAATGAAAGAACTGGAGAAAACTCCAGAAAAAGAACTATGTAAAATGGAGGCAAGCAATTTGCCAGATACAGAGTTCAAAACACTGGTTATAAGGATGCTCAAGGAACTTAATGAGAACTTCAACAAAGAGATAATAAGCATAAAAAAAAATAAAATAGAAACCATAAAAAAGAACTGGTAGGAAATGAAGAATGCAATAACTGAATGAAGAATACATTAGATGGAATCAACAGCAGATTAGATGAAGCAGATGATTGAATCAGCGATTTGGAAGATAAGGTAGCAAAACTCATTGAAAGAATTGTCTTCTGTCCAATATGGTAGCAATTAGCTACACTTGGAAGGTGGTTATCCAGACTCAGATGTGTTGTAAAGGTGAAATACCCACCAGATTTCAAAGACTTGGTATGAAAAAGAATACAAATATCTCATTAATAATTTTTGTATTGATTACATGTAGAAGTGATAATATTTTGTATAGATTGAGTTAAAGAAAATCTATTAATAAACTTAACAAAGGATGTGAAGGACCTATACACTGAAAACTATAAGAAGTTTTTAAAAGAAATTGAAGAAGCCACAAAGAAATGGGAAGATATTCCGTGTTCACAGATTGGAAGAATCAACATAGTTAAAATGTCCATATTACCTGAAGCAATATACAGATTTAATGCAATCCCCATCCAAACCCCAAAGGCATTTTTAAAAAAAAATAGGACCAAAAAAAAATCAGATTTGCATGGAATCACAAAAGACCCCAAATAGCAATCCTAAGAAAAAAGAACAAGGCTAGAGATATCACACTCCCTGACTTCAGCTTGTACTACAAAGCGACAATAATAAAACAGCATGGTATCGGCAGTAAAACAGGCACAGAGACCAATGGAATAGAATTGAAAACCCAGAAATAAACATGTGTGTGTGTGTGTGTGTGTGTGTGTGTGTGTGTATGCAGATAATTTGCAACAAAGGAGCCAAAAACATGCAATGGAGAAAAAAAGCCTCTTCAGTAAATGGTGCCGGTAAAATTGGAAAGCCACATGCAAAAGAATGAAACTAGACTGCTGTCTGTCACCATATACCAAAATTAACTCAAAATGGATCAAACACCTAAACATAAGACCTGAAACAAGAAACCACATAGAAAAAAGCATAGGTACTAAACTTATGGACCTTGTGTTCAAAGAGGATTTTATAAATTTGACCTCAAAGGCAAGGGAAGTAAAAGCAAAATTAAATGAGTGGGACTATATCAAACTAAAGAACTTCTGCACAGCAAAAGAAACCATCAACAAAACAAAGAGGCAACCAACTGAATGGGAGACGATATTTGCAAACAGTGCCTCCAATATGTTGCTAATATCCGAAGTACATAAAGAACTCCTACAACTCAACAACAACAACAAAAATAATCCAATTGAAAAATGGGCAGAGGATCTGAACAGACACTTTTCCCAAGAAGACATACAGACGGCCATCAGATAAATGAAGAAGTGTTCAACTTCACTAGCTGGGTATTAGGGAAATGCAAATGAAAACCATAATGAGATATCACCTCACACCTGTTAGAATGGCTATCATCAACAAGACAAATAATGACAAGTGTTGGAGAGGCTGTGGGGAAAAAGGAACCCTCATACACTGTTGGTGGGAATGTAAATTGGTACAGCTGCTGTGGAAAACAGTATGGAGGTTCCTAAAAAAATTAAGAATAGGATTGCCACATGACCCAGCAATCCCTGTCCTGGGTATCTACCCAAAAAAATCTGAAAACATTTATCTGTATAGATACATGTACTTCGATGTTCACTGCAGCTTTATTTACAGTGGCCAAGACATGGAAACAACCAAAATGTCCTTTGATAGATGATTGGATAAAGAAGATGTGGTATGTATACACAATGGAATACTACTGTGCCATAAGAAAAGATGAAATATTGCCATTTGCGGCAACATGGATGGATCTTGAGATTATTATGCTAAATGAAATAAGACAGACAGAAAAAGTTGAGAAGCATATGACTTCACTCATATAAACTGAAAGCAACAAAGGAACAAGACAAACAAAGAAACGAAGTCTCATAGACACAGACAACAGTTTAGTGATTACCAGAGGGTTAGGGGGAAGACAGAGGTGGTAGAAGACTGTAAAGGGGGTCAAATATATGGTGATGGAAACAGAACTGACTCTGGGTGGTAAGCCCACAATGTGATATATAGATGATGTATTATAGAAATGTACACTTGAAACCTATGTAATTTTACTAACTATTGTCACCCCAATAAATTTAATTTAAAAAAATGACAAAAAAAAAAAAGAAAAAGAAAATCTATTAATAAAATTAATCTGACCTGTTTCTTTTTCCTTTTTTAAATGGGGTTGCTAAGAAGTTTAAATTTTCATGTGTACCTTGCATTCTATTTCTATTGGGCAGGTCCGTCTGAACTCATGCTCCAATTCTTCCCCTCTTGTACCCTCCTGAACTCACTCCCACCTGGCCTCCACCTCAGCCGCTCCACTGAAATTATTTGTTTATTTTTACTTATTAAATTTGTTGGGGTGACATTGGTTAGTAAAATTATATAGGTTTCCAGTGTACATTCCTCTAATATATCCTCTATATGTTGCATTGTATGTTCACCACCCAGAGTCAGTTCTCCTTTTATCACTGTGTACTTGACCCCTCTTTTACCACCCCCTCCCCACTTACCCTCTGGTATCCACTAAACTGTTGTCTGTGTGAGTTTTTGTGAAATGACTCTCTTCAGGTTCACGGATTACTGCCATGTTGCTAACCCTCAAGTCTCAGACCTCATCTTATTTGACATTTCAGCAGCGTGAGCCACAACTGGTCACTCTCTCTGACTTGAGACACTTTCTTTACTTGAACTCCAGGACACCACACTCACCTGGTCTCCCTCCTACCTCTCTGATTGCCCCTCGGCTGATTCCTCCTGCTTTCCTGCACCTCTAAGTGTTGCCACGATAAAGAGCTCAGTCCTCGGTTTTCTTGTCTACCCTTACTGGGGACTACCTTGGTGACCGCATCCACTCTCACAGCTTTAAATACTATCTGTACATAATCCAGGCCACTGCTACCTCCCTGACCTCATCTCCCACTAGCCTTTTCCACACTGGCTTCCTTACTGTTCCTCAAACATTCCTGACAATCCAGCCTCAGGGCCTTTGCACTTGCTGTTTGTTCCCTCTGATGGAACATTCTTTCCTCAGCTTTCTGAATGACTTGCTCCCTTTCCTCCTACAAGTCTCTACTCACCTGTAACCTTCTCAGGAGGCTTCCCTGGCCACTTTCCAAACTTGTACTCCTCCCCACGCAGTACTTTCTATCCCTTTCTCTCCCTCATTTTTCTCCTGAGCTCTTATTACTATCTGATATCCTCTGTGTTTTACTTAACTCCTACCATGTTTCCCCGAAAATAAGACTGGGTCTTATATTAGTTTTTGCTCCAAAAGATGTATTAAGGCTTATGTTCAGGGGATGTCATCCTGAAAAATCATGCTAGGGCTTATTTTCTGGTTAGGTCTGATTTTCGGGGAAACATGGTAATCAATCTCCCCAATTAGAATGCAGTCTCCATGAAAGCAGAAATCGAGAATAGCCAATGCCCAATATTTGTCGAATGAGTAATTGAATAAATCCTCCTGGTCCAGCCCCACACCTCAGCCCCGTCTTCCTTGAAAGCTGATGCCCCCAGTCCCTTCATTTTTCTGGGGTGCTGTGCTTTGGGGAACTCATTGTTGGTGTCCTCTCTGCTGGTTCATGATGCCCTTCTCTTCCAGCTTTTCTAACTCCTCATCCTCATTCCATTCCCCAAAACGTATTGACATCTCTCACCTTCTTTCACATTTACTTTGTGCTCGTCGGTTTATATCATCTTCATTCCTTTCCTTTTACTGGGGTTTCAGGAGGAAGCAGAACTAACATTTTTTTAACCTACCACATTTATCCCTAAGTCCCAACATAACATTTCAGGAATACCTTTTTATCCTTGATTGGATAGGGTGTAACTTACCCTTGAGTGTATAGGGTGTGTGTCCGTGTGTGTGTGTGTGTGTGTGTGTGTGTGTGTGTGTGTGTTCATTATACTTGGCTGCATGGGACTCTGCTATGTATAGACCATAACTTATTACACTAATTCCCAGGGCTGGACTTTTAAAGTTGTTTCTAATTTTTTTGTTATGATAAAATACTACAATTCACATTGTTAGAATGTATCTTCTCCTATCTGTAGGATTCGTTACATTCTAAGGAGTGGGTTTTCAGAGGCCAAAAGGCATGCATATTTTTAAGCCTTCTGATACATATTGCTAAATTACCCTTCCAAAAAGTATTCAATTTACATTCTTCCCCGCAACAATTGTTTGAGAGAGCCTGTTTCTACATGCACACACCAAGAGTGGGTATTATCGATATTTTAAATCTTTAACAATGTGATAGGTGAAAATTTATCTCACTGTTGTTGTCATTTGTGTTTTCCTTAATTACTAGTGAGGTTGAGCATCTTTTCATATTTATTAGCCTTTTATATTTCTTCATCTGTTCATGACATATTGTAAAAGATAAAAATAGGTTATTACAAAACATATATAATATGATCCTGAGTTTGTAAAAAATAAGTTTGTGCATAGAAAAATAAGACTGGCCGGAAAAAAAATATGGACTATGCTCATGTCTGGGCAGTGGGATAACGAAGGAGTTTTATTTTTCAAACTTTGCTGTATTTTCCAAATTTTATACAATAAACGTGCATTATTTATGTAAACAAAAATGCAACTTAAAAGGTAACAATTATAATAATCATATTAAAATAGCCCCAACTTTTAAGAATAAAGTCGGGTAGCTACAGCAGGCCATAGGTTCATAAAAAAAACATACTCCAACCAAAGCCCCAAGGACATCAAAGATTGGTTTCCTTACCACTGCAGAAAACCCATGCATGATATATTCTTCTTCCAGAAAGGGCAAAGGTGGGCTACTGGGGGCGGGGCAGCAGGCCCGGGATGCAGCCATGGGTACCAGGCGCTCAGAGGCATCAGTGGGTAATTACATCTCCTTTTAACGCATGCAAATTGTATCAGTATTATTTATATATTCAAAGCCACGGATGAATAATATATGCATTTATGCAGAGGTAATTGCCTTAGCCAGGTTCTTCCTGGGACTTTTATTGTCTCCCCAGACACTGAATATTCAGCTCCCCTCTCCTGACTCCCCTCTCCTGAGCTGGGGGTGCAGTCATGTCTGAGCCTGGCCTTCTCCAGGCAGGGGGAGGTGGATGAGCAGGGGAATGAGACCTCGAGTTGGTGTGTGTGGGCAGTGGGGGCCAGGGCGCCGGGCTTCTAACTCCGGCTGATTCCTCTGTGGCACATGTGGAATGGGGATCCTGGGGCTCAGGGCCAGGGCTTGGTGCTGAGTCCCTGGACCAGGCCCCAGGATGACACTAGCTTTCTTTCTTGGTGCAAAGGATCAGTGAGTGCCGCACGTGTCTCAGTGAAAGCTGGACGTTAGCCCTGTCCATGCAGCGGGCACCACATAGTACAAGGCGTCCACCCCCCTCATTGCGCTGACAGCCTTCCTCCTCCTGAGCCCCTAACTTGATCCGTGCCTTTTCTCAGCCTACTCCAGTCAGACCCAGGCAGGCGTTGGCTATGACTAGGGGGGGCTTCTGGGCTCTGTCGGAGCATTCTGAGTAAAGGCCCTCCCCATCATGTCCAGCCCCTTTATCCCTGGCCATTCCCTGAGAGGATGCAAGAGAGACCAATGAGGCATCTGCCGAGACATCTTCAGTGAAGAGGTGGGAAACAAAGTCCGGCTGCACAGGTAAAGGACCCAGCAGAGTGCAAGGATCCACAATTGAGATAGACTCATAAGCCAGATGTTACCCTTTTTTACCTTTTCTGTGCAGCAACTGTCTGACAAGGTGACACTTTGGGAGAACGGACTCAGAGGCAGCACTTGCACACCTGCCCACCTGCACCCCTCCCCCTCGTGCCCTGACCAGGTGGTGAGGCCACGAGGGTATCATGTAGACTATTTTAAGAAAACTGGCAGAGAAAGATTGAGAGCTTTCATGGAAAGAGAAGTATGTTTAAGAAAAAAAATTGTCAGATAGTGTATAGTTGGGCATAATGTTTAGTGACGGGACATGTCAATGAGTGGGGAAGATGGATGGGAGCCAGAAAAGGAGGGTTATTGGTGGAGTAAAGCCTGGGGAGAAGAGATGGAATAGGGTCTGGATCACAAGGGGAGGTGCCACCCTGGAAGGAAGAGAGGTCTGCGTTCTCCTGAGGCAGGACGGATGCAGGAAGGAGCAAGGGATAGTGTGGGTTGGTTAGATGGAAGTTCTCTGGCCCATGGTTCTGTTCTTTCCACTAAGTGTGAGAAGGACTCCTGAGAGAAGTGGAGGGGGAGGATGGAGGAGGCTTGGGAACGTGGAAAAAAATTGGAATAACTGCTGAAGGAGTGGGAGAGGAGTCTAACATCCTTTCTTGCATCTACTCTTGCCAGGGTTTCACTCTGTCGTGTCCTCAAAGTAGCTTTTTGTCAAGGTCACCTGTGACCTCCATGTTGCCCAGTCCAAGGCCAGTTCTCAATCTGCTCAGACACTCTCACGAGCATGTGACACGGGAGTTCTTCTTATAACACTGTCTTCCTGTGGCTTCCAAGACACTCTGGGTTCTCCTGTCTCCCTGTTTGCTACTCCTCGGTTTCCTTTGCTGATTTCGCCTCTTCTCATCCTAAAACATTTGTGTGCTCAGGCCTCAGACATCTAGGGACACTCATTCCTCAGGTGACACTGTCATGTCTTAAATCCCATCATATGGATGTCACCCATCCTGCACTCTGCAGCCCCGACCTCACCCCCCACTCCAGGCTCCTGTGTCCAGCTGTCCGCTCAGCACACACGATTGTGTGTCAGGTACCACAAACCTAACACATCTACAACCACCATCCTCATTAGCCTCCCGGAGTCCACTCCTCCCCGCCTTCCCCGAATGATACAACTCCATTCTACAAGTTGTTCATGCCAAAATCCTTGGAGTCATTCTCCATTACTCTCTCAGCCCATATGCAATCCATGAGGCAACCATAGTGATACTTTCAGTGTCTCTCCTGAACCTAGATACCTCAGTAGCCTAACCTGCTTCCATCAGGGTTCCTCCAGGCAGTTCTCCATGTGGCAGCCAGAGGCATCCTTTCCAGAGATCAGATAATGTCACTTCTCAGCTCCTCCAGGGGGCCCCACCTCACTTCCAGTAAAAGTTCAAATCTTGCCATAGCCTCAGAAGCCCTACTCGATCTGCTCGCCACACCCCTCCCTGGCCACTTCTCTGCCATCCTCTCCGATAACTCTCTCCCTGCTCACTTTGCTCCAGCCACCCTGGCTGTCAATGCTTGGGGCTGGCCTGGGGCCCTGCTTTGGGTTGTGGGTGGCAGCTGTTGTAGTTCAATCATCTTAAAACTCATTTGAGGTGATGTGGAAACCCACCTGCCAACCCCACATCAGGAGATACCCGGATACGGCCAACTGCACAGCCAGGTCATGCTCCCACTGGCTCAGCGTCTGCTCCGTGATGCACAGGCCGTGGGGGAGTGCAGCAGTCACTGGGGACGCTGCAGATGGCAAAGGGGTTGTCATTAGCCAGAGAGCAGCAGGGGCCAGGCCCTGGCTTGGGGAAAGTGATGGGGGAGGGGGTTGCCTCACTGGAGATGGTGTGTTTTTAAAATTTTTATCATAAAAATTTGCAAACATTCAAAATTGCAAAGTATAATGAACACTCTGTACCTATGAACCAGTTTCCACAATTGTCAGCTAATGACCAGTTTCGTTTCATCTCTACTATCCTCTACTCCCCTCAATTATTTTGAAGCAAATCCCAGACATAATAACATTTTAACCTTAAATATCTTAGTGACATATGGGGTTTACATTTCACGCAGAGCTGACCCCATGGGCCAGGCAATGATTCTTGTTTCTTTACTCCCAGGATCAGACTGGGCGGTGAGTCCAGGCTCCGGTTGGGGTTTGAGGTCCCTTGGCCCCCGCAGCCTTCACCCTCTGGGTGAAGGACAGTGTCTTGGGTGGAAAGCTGATATTTTAGGCATGATCTTGGTGGAGAGGGCGGTTGAGGGTGGCTACTCAGGGACAGAGACTTTCAGAGTGCCATACCTGGAGCTTGTGCCAAACCAGCAGGACAGGACACAGAGGCCAGGGCTGGGGGGCCAGGTAGCCTCCTGAGACCCTTTCCAAAGTGACTTACTGAAAAACTCAGATCCCAATCAAAATCCCAGCAGGCTTTCTAGTAGAAATTGGCAAATGGATTCTAAAATATTTACGGAAAAGCAAAGAACCTACAATAGCCTAAACAGTCTCGTAAAAGGAAAATAAACTTGGAGAACTTACTCTACCTGATTTTTTTTTTTTTAGGCAAAATACTCGTGTTTTAATTCAGTATGCCACAGCTCAAGGTCATATATTCAAAGTAGAGGAATATTAATTTTCAAAAATTTTAGTATAAATCCCCTGAGAAAGTAAAGAGACTTATGTACAATAAAAAATGTTTTCAACTCATGGACTCAGAGCATAAAGTTAAGCATTCATATACAATACATGAGCACAGATATAGAAAAGAGTCCATATGAAACATGACAAGAAGAATATAAACAGCTTAGAGTCAAAGTACATCTCTGCTGCCTTCAAAAGACGGATTTAAAGTTAAGATTTTTCTAGCAACTGCAGCGACATTGTACAGAAAATTTTACCAAGAAATACCTATTGATTTAGAGGCATTTCACCCATTTCCCCGATTTTATAACTTACTATAAGGGTATAGTAATCAAAACAGTGAGATCTGGCATACGCGTATTTCAAATGGATCAACAGAACAAATGGAGTCCAGAAACAGACTCGCATATATAGACTCAATTTACTTATTTATTTATTTATTTATTTATTTTACAAAGGCAGAAAGGCTATTTTCTGAATAGGAAGTCTTTCAACAAATAATGCTGGAACAACTGGATACATTTGTGAGGAAGACAAAAAAGAACCCTTGACCCCTACCTCACACCACACAAAGATTACTTCAAGATAGATCATAAAAGCTTCATGTATAAAGGAAATATAGGGGAAATACATTCACGACTTTAGGGTAGGCAAAAATTTATTACAGAGGACACTAAAAGCATGAAATATAAAAGAAAACTTTGATAAATTGGACAATATCAAAATTAAAAACTTCTTATCAAGGGACACAGTTAAGACAAACAGGGAAGGCAGATTGGGAGAAAATATTAACATACGTACGAGGTCGGACAATTAAGTTCACGAACTCATCCCAGAAAAAGTGCTACCTACCTCACTGCTGAATATCACTACAGTCACCTTCGAAGTACTCCCCTTGGGAAGCTATGCACCGACGCCAGCACCTAGTCCACCCTTCAAAGCAGTTTTGGAACTCTTTTTCTGGAATGGCCATCAGAGCTGTCATCCTATTACCCTTGATGTCCTGAATGTCATCAAAATGTCTTCCTTTCACTATTTCCTTTATCTTCAAGTAAAGAAAGAAGTCATTGGGGGCCAGATCAGGTGAGGAGGGAGGGTGTTCCAATACAGTTATTTGTTTTCTGGCTAAAAACTCCCTCACAGACAGTGCCGTGTGAGCTGGTGCATTGTCGTGAGGCAAGAACCATGAACTGTTGGTGAAAAGTTCAGATCGTCTAACTTTTTCACGCAGCCTTTTCAGCACTTCCACATAGTAAACTTGGTTAACTGTCCAGTTGGTACAAATTCATAATGAATGATCCCTCTGATATCAAAAAAGGTTAGCAACATCATGGCAACAAGTTCGCAAACTTAATTGCCCAACCTTGTATATCTAACAGAAGCCTTGTATTAATAGACAAATATATCCTACAAATCAATAATAGAAAGACAAATAAAATTGAACAAAGTACTTAGACACTTCACAAAAGGGAATATATAAATAGGCAATAATCACATGAAAAGATGATCAATAGCATTAATCATAAGGACGAGCAAATTAAAACCACAACGAAATACCACCACACCCAATAGAATGGAGAAAATTAAAAAGACTGACAATATCAGATGTTGACGAGGACATGGAACAACCAGAAAACTAACTTTGCTGGTAAGAGTGTCAACTAGTACAGCCTTTTGGAAAACAGTTTAAAAGTTACTTTAAAAGGTAAACATACACTTATTCTACTTAGCAGTTCCACTGCTAAGTATTTACCCAAGAGAAATAAAACGTATTTCCACAAAATTATTTGCATACAAATGTTCATAGAAGCTATTTTTCACAATAGCCAAATATTGAAAACAACTCAAGTGATCATCAACAGGTAAATGGATCAGCAAACTATGATATGCTGGTACAATGGAGTATTATTATTTAGCAAGAAAAATGCACAAACTGATACAAATCACAAGAGTACATGCTATATGATTTCATTGATACAAAGTTCAAGAACAACTAAAACTAATTTGTCCCCGAGAAATCAGAACAGTGGTTGCCTTTGGGAGTAGGGGGAGGGAATTGACTGCAAAAGAGCAAGAAAAAATGTTACAGGGTAACACAAGTGTTCTGTATCTTGATTGGGGTGGTGATTTCATGGGTGTATACATTTACCAATACTCCAGGATTGTATACTTAAGATCTGTGCATTTTGTTGTATGTAATCTCTTCCTCCCTGCAAAGCTGGGAAACTTGCTGATGATTCATTCCAACCTCTAGTTTTAGAGGGATCCCTGAGACCCAGAGAAGGCAAGGGACCAGCCTAAGGTCACACAGCAAGTTGGGGCAGGAGTAAGAGCTGGAACCCAGTCCTCTCTCAGCTCTCCAATCTGTCCACAGACCGCTCCATCTCCAACTTGTCCTGTCCTCGGAGGTCTCCTTCCCTCAGAGGCCTCCCACCGGGTAAAGAGAAGAGGGAAGGAAGACAGAAGGATAGAGTAAGAGGGACAGAACCCCCACCCCACCCCTGCGCGCGCGCACGGCTTCCGCAAAGCTGGGGATAGGCTTTTGCACGCGGGACTTGGGCAGCCTGGGACCGGCTGCCTGTATTAAGGAGAATCGAACAAAACAGCAGGGTCACCGGGGTCTTACAGGCAGTGGTGGCAGCCCTCCCCGCGCAGGTCGCAAAGGGTGGGAGGATGCGCCTGCGCCATGCAGGTGGAGGGGGGCGAGGTGAGAGGGAAGGAGCCCAAGGGAGGGGAGGCCGCGCTGAGGCGAGGCGGAGGAGCAGAAGCCTCCGCGGACCCGTTCGCCCTAAATCACGCGGCCCCATGAATAATAAATAAGGACCGCTAGGATCCTTAATAGTAGTCGCATGTCTTATTAAACTAATATTTCACAAACTTTTATTCTCCCTGTGGTTGGAGGTCGGGAGCAAAGCCCCCCTTCTTTCACAGGGACTACAGAGCGGCCTGAGGGTCTGAGGGTGGCAGAAGCCCAGGCGGCCCCTTCCCAAAGGGCCTGGAGGGGACCCATCCGTGGGTCTCCATTTGTTCAGGGCACGTAGACCGGGTTCCTTTTCTGTGCCAGGCCCTGTGCACAGGGACATGGAAATGGGTGGGACTCTGTTCATGCCGTGAGGGGCTGCAGGGCACGGGAGTGGGGAGACAGACCCCTAAACAAACTGTTATCCTTGGGAGCGAGCAGTGTGGGAACAACGTGATGCACAAAGGGTTGAGCTGCTAGGAGGAGGGGACGAACGTCTCCAGGCCGGTGGGAAGGCTTCACGGAAAGGAAGACCTTGTCGCTGAGTCCTGGCTGCTTCCCTCGTAATCAGCAAAGGGAAGTCCTTCCAAGCACTGCAGGTGCAGGGAAGCCCTGGTCAGATGGCCCTGGTGTCAACCCTGCCTCTGCCATGAGGCTGTCTCCTCGCTGTCCCTGGGTCTAGAGAGGACAAGGGACAAGCTCAGGGAGCTTAGTGCAGAAAACCAGGAGGGTCCCTGGAGACCTAGAGAGCTCATCCAGCAGCAGAAAGGGCAAGGACCCTGGGCAGCCTGAGGCCCAGGGTAGGGGGTCCAAGTGTGTCCTTACTTTTCTCTCAGCCAATGACTTTTTTTCCCCTTAAAGGTCTGGCCTCCAATCCTGGCTCCATCACTCATCTGTAAAAGCAGTGTCATAGGCTGTGTCCACATCGTCTCAAAACCTGCGGGTTATTGAGGGAACAATTGGACATGAAGGGTACACAGTGGGTGCCTATCACTTCCCCTTGAAACCACAGCCTTCTGGTGCATCCCCTCCACTCCCCCAGAGGCTCTGATGGATGGCCCCCTGGGTACCAAATCCAGGCTGTCTCCCCCGCCCCCTTTCCACTGCACCACTGGCTGCAGCTGTCTCTTCTCTGGCCACCCTGTGATTTCCTCAAGTCCATCATGCACCCTCCTTGCCTGCCCAAGGGACCGGCACCCACCTGAGACCAGGCTCTGTGCAGAGCACGGGGGCTCTGGGCTAAGTGGAAACACAGATCTCTGCCCTAAAGACTGCGATCTTCCCAGTCTCATGGGGAGGCAGCCACGAAAACCTCGTATCACCTCGCAGGGGGCGCAGGCAGTGCTGGGCTGGCACTGGCTCTGCTGGCCCCTCGTTCCCTCCAGCAGCTCTGACCACCAGCCCCGCTCTGTCAACTCCAGTTCTCTATGTCCAGCTCAGACCACTCTCCTGAGTGTCAGACCCAATCTCCAAGGACCCTCTGGACATGACGTCTCCCAGGCCCTTCAACTCTACAGGACCAACACTGACTTCCCCACCTGCCCCTTGGTCTTTCCTCTCGGGCCAAACTGCTTTTTCCTTATGAATGGCGGCATCACGCCTCCATTGATGGAGTCATGTTGTGTGACCTCCCGCTCCTACCCCTACCCCCATCCAGTCAACTGAAATTCAGCCAGTCCTGCCTCTGAGTGGGCTCTCAAACCTTTTCTCCCCTCTCCATCTGCTCCCAGTGACCCAGCACTGTCCTCTCTTCCCTGTCACCTGCCTTATTTCCCCAGACCCTTCACCAGTCTTCCTGCTTCTACTCTCCTGTAACCCTACTCATTCGTTTTATATCATTGTCAGATTAATCTGCAACCACTTAGCTATGATGCCAGAAGGCTTCCTTGGCTCTCCACTGCCCCCGCAATAACACTCGGGCTGGCGAACCTGACATTCAGTGCCCTCCCCACCTGACAGCTGGTCCTGACCCATCATTCTAAACAGAGTTCCCTCTACACCCACACCCCCAACACACACACACACACACACACACACACACTGGCCCAGTCACCCATCCTCAGCTATATCCCTTGGATATAATTTTTTTAAGGCAGAAGAAAGGGGAATTAAAAGAGTGCAGACCAACAAACAGCATTTCTTAGAGGGAGCTACTCATATTTAACCTTTCTGAGCTTCCTCGTTATAAAATGGGAAAACAAATAATTACTATGATCAGTAATAGGAATATTACGGTACGAGTTTCCACATCCCAGTTAAGACTCTGGAATGGAATGTTAAGGGATGATCTGTGAGCATCCACGAGGAGGAAGTGTGTAAACCCGGAGAGCGATGGGTTTGCTGAGAAAAGGCCACATCTGACTGGCCTGTGTTGTTGTCTGTGGGATGGCTGGTCCAGGAGGTCAGAGACGTGAGCCTGAGAGAAGGCATCTAGATTCTTAGGAGGTGGGTGATGTGTCTGTTGGCACATACTTGTAGAAGACATGGGGAGACGTGGGATGGACAAAGAACCAAGTGACTATCAATATGGCATCCTGTGTCCACAGGGAGAGTCTCTAGTGGAACGCCCCTGGACTCAGTCCTGTTCAGCTATGGTCTCAGTCCCTGGTGCATGAAGGCAGAGCTAGCTTTGCTGGTCCCACAGGGTTAGGGGAAGAGAGCTACGCTGGCTCCAGAACAAGGGCAAAGAGAGATGAGCTCAGTCATGTCAAGACATGTACCAGGGACCCATGGGAGCTCTTACAGTTGGAAATGACTTACAGGAGAGAGTCCCAAGCTATGCAGTGCGCATGGGAAAAGGGTAGGGGGCAGAGGGGAGGAAATGACAACAGCAGTGACTACTAACGGGGCTTTTCCTCTGGTGTTAAGCCCCTTACACACAGGCTGTATTATACTGGAGGAAACCGTGTCAAACGACCTGTGCAGGGTCCCCTGGCCAATGGGCAGCAGGGCCAGGATCCCAACCCAGGACACACTGCGTTAATGCCCAGTGCTTATCAACGGCCTGTACACTAGGAGTTTTCATACTTTCTTCTACGTGAAACAAATCACAGAAGAGAGAGACAGGGAGAGGAGTCCTTGGCGCCTCTCCAAGAAACCTCAGGGGAGCAGTCTGAACACTGTGCATCTAGGGTAAAGGGAACAGTCCAGCCCCGTGTGCCCTGCTCAGCACGTAGCAGAACCGTGGCTCTGCCCTTGTAAGCCTGGCTGGAGCTGCCCAGGAGAGCAGCCAGTGCCGGGAGGGGCCTGGTTGGCCAGCCCAGGAGGAATGTTTGGAGAAGCTGAGAGCGGTTGTACCTGATTATGAGAAAGTAGGGTGGGGGTAGGGTGCTGTCAGGAGCTTCCGGTTGCTGACTCAAACCTCTGCAGGGCTGAACTGGGGTGGGTGAAGAGGTGGAGGGATGGGGGCGGCACGTGAGACTGATTTTGAAGGTTGTTCTCAAGTCAGAGTTCATTGATGGTAATGAGCTCCCCGTCCCTGGAGGTGGCCAAATGAAATCCGGGTGACATCCGGGGGAGATTATTAGTAATAGTGGATGCACTAGACCTTCAAGGGTCCCTCCGTGCCTGCCATCTGGAATACCTTTCCTTCCAATTCCACCTCAAGACCCAAATCCAACCCTACCTCTCACAGGGAGCGTCCCCAAAGCTGCCCGGTGAAATCTCATCTCATTTTTCCTGGTTCACTCATGGTGAGTTAGACACCCTATCAAAACGAAGAGAATCAAATCAAATGGAATTGCATGAAATTGACTAGAGCCAGGACCAACAATAAGACACTTACATAACAACCACTAGTGCAGGCACAGGTCCGGGGGACACAGATGTTGATGTGTGTAACCTTCTCCACCACCACTGGCATGGGTGTCTTGTTGGCTCCAAGTTCCAGATGGAGGCTTGGGAGTGAAATGACCGGCCCAAGGTCATGCAGCTGGGGCCAGGGTAGAGCTGGGATTTGCACCCAGGCACACTGGCTCTGGAGTCCACACTCTTCAATCACAGCTCAGGGCTGCCAGGATGCTGAATTGAGAACACAGAAGAGCTGGCACATAGTGAGCACTCGACACGGTGGCCTATGGAACCACGGCCATGCGTCTCTGCCTCTGCCCCGGGGTCTCCCATCGCTGCCCCTGCCGTACCCAGCTCTGTTGCCCTCCAAGTCTCAGTCTCTCCAGCTTTGTGCCTTCCCCTCTGTCCCTGCCTGTCTCTCTGACCTCACTCGCCTCTGCCTTCTCCTCCAGCCCTGTCTCTGGCTTTGTGTCCCTGTTCTTGTCTGCCATTCTGCCCTTCTCTCTGTGAATTCCTGCCGCTTTCCCTGCAAACCCACCGCATGGCCCCCAGTGCCGCGTGGCTCCACTTCCCGGGTCTTCCCGGCGCCTCTCACCACCAACGTGTCCTTTGTTTTCACGGCCATCCGGGATCTCTCTCCTCTCTCGCTCCATTTATGAGCCTGTGTGTTAGGGGACAGGGTCCTGGGCTGGAGGCCACTCACTAGTGACCTGTCTCTGCGATCACCTCATTATTTATCACCGGGGACGCCAGTGTTTCCATAAATTACCCTGACCCGGAGCCGCCTGCGCCGGAATCGATAGTCGCCTCTCGCCTAATACCCAATTATTAATAACCAAGGGGGAAGGGTGTCCAGACGTGGCACTCTGGGCCCTCGCCTGGTGGGGGAGGGGAGGCCTGGGAGGGAGCTGGCACTTACTGTGAAATGCCTGCACAGGGCAAGAGGTGAGGTCTGCAGAAGGAAGCAGGGTACCCACGTTCCCTCCAGGGCTGGGAGATAGAATCGGAGGCATGGTTTTGCCCTGAGGTCACAGGGAAGGGACAAAGCCCCATCTCCAGGTGCCTCTAGTCTGGGGATGGAGACACACCATACCCTGAAGTCTGCTCTGTGGGACCCACCCTGACCTGAGATGAGGTGCAGCTTCCCCAGGGAGGGGAGCTGTGACAGGACCTTGTCATGCCCGGCTGCAGGCAGACCTGCAAGGCAGGGTGCTGGGCAGGGGTGTAGTTCCATCAGGGACATGGAGTCAGGGTGACTGGAGCCAGGCAGGTCCATCTGGATAAATATCTGAGCCCCAGGAGCTGGTGTTTGGTGGAGAAGGCACTAGAGAGAAAGCTGTAAGGGCAGAGGGAGGGACAGGGAGCTTCACAGGTGCCCAAGGCAGGGGCTGAGGAGTGGGAATCAGCTCTGTCCATGCGGGTCATGCGTGGGGGGCAGGGGCCAGTGGAGGGGGAGGCTGAGTCTCACAGGTCCCTAACCTTGGTGTGTCCTGGCACACAGCCCAGACACACATACCCCTCAACTACTGGCTCTCTCCTTATTGCACCCAGAGACCCAGTCGGAAGCACAGTCACAAAGCAAAGACAGACACACTAAAGAATAAGTGCAGAGAGGCAGAAAGAGACCACACAAATTCAGACACACAGTCTATTAGGCACAAAGACACACACACACACACACACACACACACACACACACATACACACACACACAGCACCCATGCAGAGTCAGAGACATACAGATACATCGATACACAGGGGTGCATGCAGACACACGAGCACACCCACATGTTTGTACCTGTGCATGCAGACTCCCCCCCCCCAGACATCCCTCCCCTCACGAGTGCCCACACACATTGACACAAGCACACACTTGCAGCCCGTCCTGCACAGTGCGCGCACATGGCGACCCGGCCTCTGAGGGCATCTTGCAGGAGCCAGGCTGAGGCTTCTGCTCCTCTGGAGCCCAGTTGGTGCCAACACTGCCACCGTGTGGCTGCAGGGCCGCAGTGCTCAGCCTGCAAGGCTGGAATGCCTAGCCAGGGGGACCAGACTCCGGAGGGACGGCACCCAGGTGCTGCCTCCCAAACTTGGGCCTTTGCATCTAGATGAGCCTGGCTGCCATTTTGACCCCTTCCCAGTGAAACCAGACACGGTTCTGGAGAGCTGGGATCAGATCATGTGGCATCTGGAGCCAGCTACTGTGGGCCAGTGCCAGCCACTCAGTTTAGCCTGGGCTGCCTCCCTTGGTCTGTGTGTGCGACCTGTGCCTGGTGCCAAGTGGCAGGCAGGCAGCCCCCAAGCTTGTGCAGACTGGGTACCAAGGTACTTAAACTCTCCCAGGGAGACTGGGATGTGGTCCCCACTGGCAACCTCATCAGTCATTCACCACAATTTATTGAGGTTCGATTCTGTGTCGAAGGGCGATGCTGGTGTGACACCATGGTGAGCATTGGATAAACGGCAAGCATCTCCTAAATGTCAGAGGCCCCGACATTGAAGACGTAATACAATAAATACTTACGAGGTTGCACCCCCAGGAAATTGACAAGTATAGGTCCAACATGGTCAACAACTGGCAATTACCTGTGGTCCACCCTACTGATGAAAGGTATGTAACTGTTACAAAATAAGACAGAAGGATTTCACCTGAGGAGAGGGAATGTCACGGAAGGCTTCCTTGAGAAGGTGCATCTAAGCTGAAGTTGAAGGGATGAGTAGAGATTAAGTAGCTAAAGGCAGTGGGAGAGCTGTGCAAAGGCCCTGAGGCAGGAGGAAGCTTGTGTATTGTGGAAACCAGGAACTCAGAGCAGAGAACTAAGAGCTGAGGGATGTGAGTGCAGCTGGAGGGCTTTGGGAAACCAGGCTTTCCGTGCGGGACCCCAAGTGTGCCATATTTAGGACTTTGGACTTTTTCGGAACTGAAGAAAGTTGGTCATAAGCAAAGGAATGTCACAAGGTGACTAGAAAAGCTCACTTGCAAAGTGGGGAAGGACTGGGTAGTGGGACAGGGAGGGGAGGGGAGAGGTGATGGTGGGGAAGTGGGCAGAGTTGAGATCTTGGTCCAAGTTTTGTCCCCTCAAAAGTGGGGCTGTAATTTCCATCAGGAAAGAAGGATAAAATAAGAAAATGAAAATAAGGCATTTGGTAGGTGTTTGGCACATAATGAATACTCAGCAAAGGGCACCTGTGACTTCTCATCTTCTTATTAGAAACCCAAAGGCCCACCCATTGAGGATTCTGGTGCTTTGTGCCACTTGGGGCCAAGCTCACTGATGGGGCTCAGAGCTCACTGATGCACAGATATTCTCACTCTGGTTCTCAGACACCCTGGAACCCTCAGGTGCCTCCCTACCCCAGTTATGCTCTAGATCTCCCCAGGGGTGGGTTCTCTTGGAAGAACGGTGTCTGCAAGGACTATGCCCAGGCTTTGATAATGCACAGAGCCAGGACAGACACCCAGCCACACTGACCTACGAGGGGGAATCACGATCTCCCTTGTATAGATAGGGAAACTGAGGCTCCAGGAGATTAAGTCTGTGGGATTTGAAACCATGGCTGAACCCCCAAACGATGCTTTTTAAAATTTTTTTTAAATCTCACTGCAGAAAATTGAGTTAATCACACAGCTCAGTCCCAGGCTGGATACTCGTGCGAGGTCTGTCCCTGCCTGGTTATTACTAGGAAATTGATATGCGTTGGCTGTTCCAGAGCACCATTGTGCATCAGGTTCAGTGACAGGACTCCATGTCGAAGGACCCACAGGTGGTTCAGTGATGGTTCCTGTCCTTGGGGGTCATGTGACTTGTGGCAGCCAACTCCTGGGCAAAGAGCCCCAACTCTCCCCCCGGGTATGCTGATCAGAGGAATTTTTCTTAAGGAAAATAAGGATGAGGGTCTGTAAATGTGTTTGTATCAGAATGATAATGAAAAAGTCATGTCCTTCAGTGAGGAATAAATGTATTATCCTCTATCAATTTAATGGAATATTATGCAGCCATTAAAATTGATGGTGTGGGTATTAATTTATTGGTGTGGAAAGATGGCCATGCTTTGTTGTTCAGATTTTTTTAAACTAGGCCATTAAATAGTATTCATAGAGATTCTCACTTTGAAAAACTTATATTTTCTTGATTCTAAGAGGTACATGTTTTTCACATCTTAAATTTCTGAAATCAGGATGAGCATTGCAATTTGTATATAGGTTTAAAAGTTGTTCTTTTCTCCCTAAAGTTTATGTAATTAAATCAGTGGTGCATCCTACTATCAGTATTGTCCCAGAATTAAGGAAAAAAATGCACACCCATGCACAATTCCAGAAAGATACAAACCAAATTGTTAAAAGTCATTACTTCTAGGTGATTTTTACTTTCTTCTTTAAACCTTTCGGTACTGTCTGAATTTTATAAACTGAGCTCCACTTATTTTTATAGTCAGTTATGTTAATATTTTAATTTTTTTAAAACAACAATCTATTGTGGAAAACAAACAAAGGCTCAGCTCAAAAAGCCAAAGCTTCTCATATACGGCAAGCCAGAATAATTGCTCATCAGTCCCCAACATGAGCTGTAGGAATGCGAAGGAACGAGAAGGGAGAACCAGGGAGATTCTATTGCAGGGGTGCAGAAAGAGTTGGGCCTCCTAGGACAGGAAGGGTTTGGGTAGATGGAGAACAGATTTAGGCACAGCAGGCCGAGGAGAGACCCTCAGAAAAGAAAAGGCCCGGGGAGCCAGAGCTGTCCCTTATGGATAGAGGTAGGTGGAGTGACTTGAGACCCCCGTAGATGACAGCGGTGGTGGCAGATGAAATAATAACACAGCTGTCATTTATTGAGTGCTTTTTCTGTGTGAGGTGCTGTTCTAAGTATTTCATATGTTTTTACTTATTGTTGTGGCCTGAATCGTATCTCTCCCCCTCCCCCATTCATATGTTGAAGTGCTAACCCTCAGTACCTCAGAGTATAACTGCATTTGCAGGTGAAGTCTTTCTCCCAGTTTTATGGAAATCTAACTGACATATGAGATGGGGTCTTTAAAGAGGTAACAAGTTAAAATGAGGTCACTAAGGTGGGCCCTAACCCAGGACGACTGGCATCCTTAGGAGAAGAGGCGATTAGGACACAGATGTATAGAGGGAAGGCCACGTGAAGTCACAAGGAGGTGAGGATTGGCCATCTAGAAGCTAGGAGAGAGGTGTCAGAAGGAACCAACCCTACTGACACCGTCAGCTCAGACTTCTAGCCTCCAAAATTGGGAGAGAGTAAATTTCTGTTGTTTAAGCCACCCAGTCTGTGGTATTTTGTTATGGCCACCCGAGCAAACTAATACAATTACTTATCCCACAACAACCCGACTGGAGTAGGTGTTTCAGTTATCTTCTGTTGCGTAACAAGCTGCCCTAAACTTTAGTGGCTTCAAACAACAATTGCCATATATTTTGCTCTAAGACTTGGCAGGGTCAGCTCATCTAGGCTGTGCACAGCATCAGCTGGGGCAGATGACTTTCAGCATGGCTCACACACATGGCTGGCCAGTTGGTGTTGACTGTCAACCACGGTACCTACAGTGGCTTCTCCACATGGCTGCATGGCCGCAGGATTCCAAGAATTAGCATTGCCAGAGAACAAGATGGTAGTATGTGGTGTTTTTATGACCTCGCCTCGGGAGTCGCGTAGCATCACCTTGCCATATCTGTCAAGGCAGTGACAAAGGTCCACCCAAGTTCAAGGGGAGGGAACATTGTCCCCGTCATCCCCTGGGAAAAGTCAATGGTTCTTACAGTAAGAGCTTGTGCGATATAAACAGTGGCTGGCATCTTTGGAAAATGCAGTCTGCCATTGTAGGTATTATTATCCCCGTTTTATGGCTGAGGAAACAGAGGTAGAGAAAGAATCTAAGTGACAGGCTAAGGTCAAGCTTGTCATTGGTGGCATTGGGTAGACTGGTGCTGGATCATGAAAGGCCTTGAATGCCAAGTTCAAGGTTTAGGTTTAAAGTAGGTGGACAATGGGGAATGTGGACCCTGAGAAAGAAGATGCCTACTGAGAAGAATTCCTGGTGGCTAACTGGGCTCAAATTTAAAAACAGAGCCTAGCTGCCATTTCTATACGGGGGCCTGTCATGCAAACTGCACTTCTAGGAGAAGCCTGCACTGAATTGCCTGCCTGCACTGTGTTTCTGCCATCTGAACCAGCCCTCATAAAGGAATTCTTGGAATAGTATTTCAACCAATAGGACTGAGGCTTTCTCCATCCAATCAGAGCTGTGCAGTTATAGTCCCCCATCAGCATCTTCACCAATCAGAGTGGGTCCGTTCTGACCAATCAGGACAGTGCCTTTTGGACCAATCAAACTACAAAGATTTGGAGTCTTCATTTGCATGAGGATGGGCCAATCAGGGACCAGGGATGGGGACTTCTGTCTATATAAGTCAGCTCCTCCTCAGCCTGTGAGAGTACTTTCTCTACGTTTCCCTAGCTGGACCAGAGCAGGTGGAGCACAGCAGAGCTGTCTAGCTGGAGAGTGGCCTGGATCCAGGACCTCCTCGCAGCCATGCTGCTTCATAATTTAGCTGTTCCACAACTGTGTTATATCACAATTGAGTTATTTGCCCTGAATAAAGTTTCTGTCTTTATCGCATCCCAAATTGGGGATCCCTGTTGGCATTAAATTGGTACCAATGACCATTGGTTGACAGGAGCCACTGAGGTTTGTGAAATAGAGGGTGACATCACTAGATCTGTGTTGAAGGAAAATCACTCTGGCTGTAGAATAGAGAGAGGAAGGGAGGAGTAGGGTTTGGAGGCGATGAAGAAGCTATGGCCTCAGTCCTGAGTGGACATGGCTGCTACCCAACCCAGGGCAGCACTTGGGGGATTTAGGGGAGGGCCCAGCCCCTGCTCCTGGACACAAGGGTCTCCGAGTGGTGAATAGCCCGTCCACCCCCTCCGTCAAACAGCGAAGTTCCATGTTCCATTGGTTTCTCCAACATCCACTGCCTCACAAGTTACCTTGCAGATAGCTCTGTCTCCACCTTCAGCGCGTCTGGCTGCAGCCCTGCCAGCCCCTCTCACTGGCTCTCACCACCTGCTGGTTTGAACTCACTGCACATAATGAGCTCTTAGTGTTTGCTTAGTGAACAAATGAATGAATGAATGAATGAATGAATGAATGAACGAACAAATGAATGGGAGACAGGCTGCAAAGAAAAAAAAATCCTAATAAAATAAAGGAGAAAAAAGAAAAATATTTCTTGAACATAAGACTGCACACATAGTAGATTTGGGGTTTCTAACTGGACACCCTGGCAGGAATGGGGAGCCAGGAGTTTAAGACGTGGAATTTAAAAAGGGGGATCAGGAGCGGGCTGAACTCTGACTGAATGCAGTGGGTGTCAGTCATGGTTGCTTCGTGGATGAGCGATCAGGTCAGCAATGACCAAGTTACGACTTGAGAACCTCCAGGTTCGGTCCCTCGCTGCTCCACGACTGACGACCACGAGATCTCGAGCATGTTCCTTTGTCGGCAGACTCAGTTTTCTCAGCTGCAAAGTGGGGGTGAGGGCGGCGCCTCCTCCCTAGTGTTACTGCTCAGAATCAGTGAGGAGCTGTTGCAAGAGCACCAGCGCCACGTCCAGCTGGAAGTGGGGGCTCAGTACGTGAAAGCCCATCACCTGGGACTCTTGGCCTGGTCCCTGCACCCACAGAGGCTCCTGGCGGTGATGTGTGTTGGAGTAATGATCCGTTCACATTTTTACTCCCCACCCCCTGCAACTGCTTACAGTCTGGGACTCATCCCAGGGCCCAGCCAGGGCCTGGCGGAAGGAGAGCTGGGGGAGGGCTGGGGAGTTAGCTACAAACTGCTAGTTCCCTAGGGGGCTGTCCACAAAGGGAAGGCCGGGGGGTGTGGGGGGCAGAAAGGCAGCCTCCTCCTTTGGCAGCCTCGACTGCAGACCTTCTGGATGCCCATGGAGACCACTGGGCAGAGCCAGCCAGACCCACGGGAAACGGGTCAGGGGTGGATGAGCGACCCCCAGCAGCCAGGAACCAGAGACAGGAGGCTGGAAGGGAACATCCGAGTTAACAGAACACCTACAACGTGCCAGGAGCCACAGGCCTTCCGAGGAGGATGTCATCTCATTGTTTGTATTTATAGATGGGGAAACATTATAACTAATCAGTGCTTTGAACCCAGGCCTGTCTGATTCCAAAACTGTGCTCTTTATCTGACATCACTTGCCTCCAGAGAGACATGGGCAAGTTGGCAAGGTGGACTCCAGGAGGGGCATTTTAGGGACAGAGAAAGGCCAGGCTCCCTCACCTAGGTCTCGGCACCCCGGGCACCTCTGCTTGGGCTCCTCCTGAGTTGGTCCCCATAAGTTTCCCCTACACCTCCAAGGAGACCTTCTGGATTCACCACTTGGACCAGCCTAGACTGATGGGGAAAGCAAAGAAAAAGGAAATTTCTCCCCTGTGTGCCCAAGACTCAACGGCATCCAAGCCCAGCCAATGGTAGCAGTGGGAAGTGGGTACCCTGGAGGTTCAGACTACTGGAGAGACCCTTGAAGAACAAACACAAGTGAGGAAAGACCACAGGACAGGCTGGTGGCTCCTGGATACCCCAGCTTCTCCTTGGGGCCAGATTCACCTTCGGATTCCAGGGCCCACTCCTCTGTGGCCCAGCACTGCCCGAACGACATTCCCATATTCCCAAGCGTACCTGGGCCTCTGCGATGGACTTCGGGCTTCAAGCTGAACTCACCCCATGTGATCTTCACCCACCTGGCATCCCTGCTGGTCACCCTGTGGCCCCTTGGCCATCCTGATTAGCTCATCTGGTGTCAGCAATAAGCACCAGAATTGGCTCTCCTGCCGTAAGGCCATTGGTAGCCCCACAGATCCCCCGCCTTACACATACCTTCTCCAGCTGGCTCAACTCAAGGCCAGGCTCTTACAGCCCTTTGGACACTGGTTCAAACAGCTCCGCATCCAGCAGGCTGGCCTACAGCCAGGCCAGGTCCTGAAAGATGCCCCCTGACCTCCCCCAACCCAGTGTGTCTGCAGCCCCCGAGCCCCACCTTCTCCCAAAGCCTGCCTCCTCCCATTTCTGTTGAATTTGACATTCGCCCTGTAGTCCAGACTCCCAGACCGCCCCCACAGCCCTGCCTGGGGACTCTGCCCGGGTTCCAGCTGGCTGGCTAGCCCAGCCAAGCATCACAGCTCCCGCGACATCCCTGAGTGACAGGAAACAACTCGCTCCTTCCAAGAGGCGAAGCTCTGACAAACACTCACTAGGAAATAATAAAGTGGCAAAATAATTCTGCATTGGACACACTTACCAGAGCAGAAAGCATCTGTGGAGGAGACAACATCTTGTACCATCTATCTTCCTTAAATCCCCACGCTGTGACAAAGTGGAGGGCAAAATCATGATGAATGATCGGACACATTTAGCCAGTACCTGTGCTCTGTAACGAGCGCGGCCCCGGAAAGGGGCTCTAATGAAGATCTGTGCCCCCGCCCCAAACGGCGCCTCCTCGGAAACAAGTCTTTATTACAAAATTGGCGCCTGGTTTTCATCCCACGAAGGATGGAGACTCGAGGTGTGACAGGAATTAACGCTGGCACCTGCAGGGTCAGGCCAGCCCTTGCTGGTGGTACAGAGACAAACGGGTTCAGCTCCCGCCACCACCCTGCGTCTGGTTGACAAGGCGCCAGTCGCCTTCCGATTGTGCGGGAACACGCCTCGGTTTTGTTCCTACCAGGCCCGCCATCATTTATTCTGCTGCCTCATTTGAATATGATGAATACTGTAGTCCTTTATTTGTTCACAACAACCAAATAATTGTAGATCCGTGGGCTTCGGGGCAATTAATCACATTTTTCCCTCCACCAATCCACTGTAAACATGACATTGAACAATAAAGTACATTAACCTCTGCTTTGCACAAAACTTTGCTTATTTAAACACTGCAAGGTTATTTGTTTTCCTTCTTGCCAGGCCCCTGACATAAGGGAAGGATGGTGAGGAGAGAAGGCCCACCCCATACCAGCGAGGCCACTCCAGCCCGTCCTGGCCTCCAGCTCAGCTCTGCATGGAGCAAGGAGCAAGCAGGGGTGGCTGCAGTGTTGGAGAAGGCACGCCCAGGGCAGGGCCTGTGGCTGTGAGCATGTATGTATGCACAGGTGTGCCTAGATATGACCACGGGTGTGCTCGTATGCATGTGTCTGTATTACGTGTGTGTTCACATGTCTGCCTAAGTCTGCTCTCAAAATAGGGGTTCTGAGGACAGGCCTAAGTGTGTGTGTGTGTGTGTGCACATACGTGTATATATCTGTGTGTGTGTGTATAAACATTCCTGTGGGTGCACTTGTATGGCCATTTTAAGTATGGTCGCAAGCGTCTTCACATTTATCCCATTGAGAGGTGGGGTCCATGTCCTCCCCCCCTTAAATCTGGGTAGACTTGTGACTGCTTCAACTAAATGCGTTTGACAGAGGTGACACTGTGTGATTTCCAAGGCTAGGTCATAAAAGGCCACGCAGCATCCAGCTTGTTCACAGGACACTCACTCTTAGAGTTCTGAGCCATCATTTCAGAAGTCCAACTACTCCCAGGCCGCCGTGCTAGAGAGGCCACGGAGACCACATGGAGAGGCCTTGAGACCTCAAGGAGAGAGATGCCTGACAAGCACCCAGCCATCAAGTCACCCCGGCCCAGGTGTCAGACATGTGAGTGAAGACACCTCCAGTCATTTGAATCTTCCCTCCCAGATGAGGCCCTCGGCATGGTGGCGTAGGGACAGGCCATTCCCACAGAATCCATGAGCTTCGTGAAATGGTTATGGCTTCAATCCACCAAATTTGGGTGGTTTGCTATACAGCAATAGATAACTGGAATAGTACATATCTAAGTACATACATGCGTGAGCAGGTGTGTGTGTACGTGTGTGCACTGAGTATATGCACATGCCTCAGTCGGTCTCAGAATGGAGGTTCCTAAGGCAGGGCCTGAAAGTCTAAACATATGTGTAGAGGGTATGTACATGTGCACATATCTATATGTGAGTGGTACCGGTACATGTGAACATGTACCAGCATGTATGTGAGCGTGTGTAAGTATGTCTGTGAATGTCTGCCGTTATTTTTAGATGTACTATGAACTCAGACGGGTCTATGTGGTTTAGTGTGTTCATGGATAAACATTTTTGACTTTCAGAAGAGCCTGAGTGGGTGAGTGCCTGTATGTGCATATCTGTGGAGGGACAGTGCTCGGGGGGTCAGACCCCTGCTAAAGGACTTGCGTTGGGTGCACGGGGTGGAGCTTGGGTTCACACAGGCAGGGCTGTGCCCCAGAAGCTCATGGAAGCAGGGCCCCAGGGCAGGGAAAGCCCGTTCATCTAGGATCTCATGGAGAAGGAGGTGCTGGCGTGGTGGGCCTCCATGGATGGGGCTGGGCGAGCATCAGCCACCCCGGTGGTGCCCACATGCCAACAACAGGGCATTGACCACATGGACTGGGCATCTCGTGGGATGCAATATGAGGTTGCCTTCAAAAATAGCTTCTTCAAGAAATACTTAATTATTTGGGAAAAATTTCCCCATGTAACAATAAAGGTAAAAGGCAGTTCTTCACAAGGAAAAGAAAAGCCGTCAGATGGCTACTCCCTGCTCTCACAGCCACCAAACATTTTAGCTATAGGATCTGTGCCTGTACCCTACTCTCTTCCTTCCCACCAGGTTGAACAGAGGAACTGCCCTATCCCCTCCTCTCTGAGGCAGCCCCTCTCCCCCCAAAACAACCTCATTCTGCCTGTCAGTCACTGCGACCCTGATTGCAGCTGCCATGTAGGCCGTGGTATTGCTAGAGCAGATTGATGAAGTCTCTGGTAAGGGGTGTGCAGCCATGGATTTGGTGAACTCATTCTTTTCTACTCTGATCAGAAAAGACGATCTGAAACAGAACAACCACAGTTATTTGTAGTTTTGTAGTTTTTGCCTCAGGGCTATATTAACTCTCCCATCCTCTGTCGTAAAATAGTCCAAGGAGATCTGGACTGCATCCAGATTGCACACAAAAAATCGCGCTGATCTATTACATCAATGACATCATGCTGATGTGGAGAAGCAAAAAGTGGCCAGTTCACTGCAGGCTTTGGGAAGACGCATGCGCGGTGTGCATGTATGTATAATTTATATAAACGGTGTTGTGTAACATTGCCATTCTGTTTTTTTGTAAACCAGTACTATATTTTTAAGATCTATTCGTGGTATTTGTATACCTGATCCTTTATAGTAATAATGAGGGCCAACCCAGATTGCTACTATCTCTCCTCCAATAAGTCTATAGCAAACGTCCTTCTAGGTTTCGCATTGTACACAAGTGTTAGAATTTCTTTGGGTCCTTGGTGGGGTGTGTGTGCTTAATTTGCATAAATACTTTGGGACCGCTCTCCAAAAATGGCTTCACCAATTTACACTCCCATTGGCCATGTGTGAGGGATCCTATCTTCCTCAGTTCTGCCATTAATTGGTATTACTCAGCTTCCTAGTTTTTGCCTGTCGAAAGGTGTAAAGTGCTATCTTGTTTTAATTTGCATTTCTTTGACGACTAATGAGTTTGAGCATCATCTCATGTGCTTATTAGCTTTTGGGGTTTCCTTTTCTGTAAATTGCCTGTCATATCATTTGCCCATTTTTCTATTGGAGTTGATGTCCTCCTCTTGTTGCTTTCCAGAGTTCCTTGTATATTCTAGATGTTAATTCCTTGTCAGTTTCAGACTTTGGAAAAAAAAAAAACCCTCAGTCCTATCATCTCACTCTTAATTGGCCCATATTATTATTTTTTTTTTATTAAACACAAGTTCTTAATTTTGATGTAATCAAATTCATTAAATTTGTGCCTTATTGTTTGTGCTTTTAAAGTTTTGTTAAATAAGCCTCTTTGCCTTTACGTAAGCCCAAAGATATCCTCCCACTTTTGTTTCTAATAACCCTAAGATGTTTAATATTCACATTGAGATCTTTAATTCAGCTAGAGTACCCTTGTACGTAATTCACCTACAGTCCGCTTGTATGTGAGGCTAAACAGGGATCCAGTTATAATTTTCTTAGTAGATTGAGCCGGTTTTCACTACCGTGTGTAAAATAATCCATCCTTTTCCCATTGATTCTCAGTGCTACCTCCTTTATCCCTATTAGGTAGGTCTTTGAGTTTTCCATTTTGTTCCACTGATATATTTATCTATTCTTGTGCCAGTGCTACAGTTTATTACAATGGCTTTCTAGTAGGTCTTTGTAAGTTGGTTTAATTCTTCATGTACCTTCCTTACTACATACAGTTTTTGGAGTAGATTTACCAAGTCTCTTTTTTAAAGAACACACACACACATCTATGCATTTAACTGTACTTATGATTGGGATTACAGTGAATTTATGAATTAATCTGGGGAGAGTTGACTTGGTTATAATATTGAGTCTTCTTATCCAAGGGTTGTCAATTTTTCAACTTTTAAAATTTAGTTCATAGAAATCTTATATTCTTTGTTTAATTCTCAGACACTGTATAATTTTTGTTGCTGTTGTGATGGATTTCATTTTTCCTTTTTGCATAGTTCCTATCTGGTTTTGCAAGAGAATTATTTTAGCACCACAAAATTATCTGGGCAGAGATTTTTTTAATTTTCTAGAACAACGTGGATAAATTAGAAAATAACTGTTCCTTAGAAGTTTAGTAGAATTCATATGTGCGCACCATCTAAAACTATCTGGGTCTAAGTGTTTTGGGAGATGAAGGGGGCGAAAAAGAGAAGATATTTGATGATCACTTCAGTCTTTTTAATATCTATTTGTCTGTTCAAGGTTAATTATATACCTGTTCAAATTTGCTGCCTCTTGCACAAATTTTGACATTTTATGTTTTCCTATATGTTTAAGCATTTCATATAGGTAATTAAATTTGTTAGCATCTAGCTCTTCATAATACTTTTATAACTTCTCTTTTTAGTTGTTTTTTTTTAGGATAAATGTTTGGTTTTGTTAATCTTCTCTATTTTTTTCTTTACTATTTCATTAATGTCTTTATTATTTCTTTCCTTTTTTGTTTTGTGCTGTTTTTGTTATTTTTCATTTTCTTATTTTTTCTTTCTTTTTTTTCATTTTCTTATTTCTTGATAAATAAATATATTTGATGCCATACATTTTCCACTAGCTGTTGTTCTTAGCTGTATCCGTAGTTTTGACAAGCACTGTTTCTATTATCATTTACTTCTAAACACTTATTCGGTTTCATAGACGGCAAAGTTCAGGGGTCGGGAGCCTGTCTTCCTGGGTTGGAATCCCTGCTGTACTACTCTCTAGCTGTTTGGGCTTGGCCAAGTCACTTTATCTCTCTGGGCCTCGCTGTTTTCATTTCTATAATGGTGACATTTGAATGAGTATTAGCTCATGCAAAGACTACCACAGAACACGCCTGCATATTATGGCAAGGGCTATATAAATGTTAGCTATTAAAATTTCCAAGCATATGTAGCACGGTAGCAATCGTTATATTGTGAATTTCTAGTGGGATAGTAACCGTAGACGGGGGTAGTTTCCCTGAGCCCTCTAAGAAAGACACAAGGGAGAAACTGTGGGCCTGTGTGAGGTTGGAGACGTTGATTTCTCAGAGGCACCAGATCTCGCACGGGTGACGATCTTCCTGAAGGCTTCCTTGCTGGATGTGAGCAAGAAGACGGCAGGTTGCTTCCAGGGTGGAAGATCAAAAGACAGAGGAAAAGAAAGGACAAATGGGCAAGAATGTCAAGGACACTGACAAGTAAAGGTTCAAGGGATGATTCATGAAAGACAGAGCAGATTGAATGTGGGGACTGAGGGAGACAAGGAGACAAGGGTGAACCCAGGGTTTCTACACCCGGAGAGATAGGAGTGCTGGTTTCTGAGACAGGAAAAACAGGAAAAGGGGCCATTGGGGAGGTGGAGTGCAGAACTGGGATTCAGTTTTGGACAGTGCATGGTTTGCCCAGTGCATAGAGTATGGGTGCAGGACAGGAGAGGCTGGGATGAGAGAGGAGAAAAGTGGGCAGGTCCAGGTAACTCAGTAGAATAGTCTCATGAGTGCAAAGAGAGCAATGAGAAGGGAGTCTTAAGCAGGAGGTGGGTGTGGTTAATTCCTTGTTTTAGGAATACCACTGACTCCAGATAGAGAATGGGCTGTAGGAAGAGAGAGCAGAGAAAGGAGACAAGTTGGAAGGGATCTGGCCTTACCATACCCTGGGTGTCACTGGCATGTTTTCATGAGTTTGCAACCTTACAGTTACACAGGGCCCTGCACTCCAAAGGAGCCCACATTTGGCTTAATGCTTTGCTTTTGCTATCTTGAGAGTCTTAATAATTTTGTCTTTGAACTTGTGTTTTGTAAGTCAAGTCTGATGGGACAAGGGAGCACATGCATGAGCAGAGGAGATGTGCATAATATACATGTCTGCCATGGTTCCTTGCTGCCGCATTTGTGTAGAGTGTTTGTGATGCCCCGGAGCACAGAATTCAGGTAGACCCACCATCCATGGGAACTTGCATGTTCATAACTATTTGATTGGTAGCCTCTGTTTGAGTTTGCCTGGATATAAAATATTTGGCCCATTTCCCCCACTTAAGTAACTTTTAACTGTTCCTCCATTTTTAAAACATAAAATGTTGCTGTCTAAAATCTTGATGCCATCCTGATTTTCTTTTCTTTAGCACTAACTTGGACTTAACCTGAATGCTGAAAAGATTTTTATTTTCTCTTTAAATAACAATAATATCACTAAGCTAACTGTCAGCGTTGACCAGTCTGGGTTAATTCTCGTGGGACAGAGTGTGCCCTTTCAATATTTAGATTCAAATCTTATATTTCAGTTTTTAAATAGCAATTCAGTTTTTAAATATTCTGTTTCAGTATTTCGGCTTTGTTTTTTAGGACTTTAAATTATACATATGTTGGATTTCCTTTACCTAACTTCTGTATTTATCACTTTCTCTCAAATCCTTTTTATCTCATTCTTCATTTCTGTTTGATTTTCTTCACTTCTCTGTTTTATATATTCTGTTTTCCTTTCTGTTGCTGTCAAGGTGTTTACTCACCCTTCTATTCCTTCTCATTTAATCTTTACTTCTGAATTGTTTTTTCCCTCTTTTTATTTTCCAGTTCTATCAGATTGTTTCAAACTTTCCTGTATTCCAGCCATCTCTTTTTCTGAGTGCTTCAATTTCTGATATGTGCTGTCTTTCAAAGCTTCTCATATTTTTTTAATTGCTTTCCACTCATTTAGCTTTGTGTCCACATATGTTGTCTTTGTCTACCAGAATAATGTTCTCTTTATCTACCATAATAGTATTTAGTTTATTTCCATTTCAATCTTTTTTTCATGTAAAAACCTTTGTTTGGAGTTATATTGTTTTCTCGTCATTTCTTCAATAAAAGGAGGTTTTTTCCTAGATTCTTAGAAGGAAGTTGTTATGGAAGGGGCAGAGGTGGACAGGTGGCTTTCCCTATATTTTCTGTTGTTACTATGAAACACTCAAATGGTGGTCTCTCTGGTGGAACTGTTTTTTTCACTTCTCAGAACTAAGCCTGAATCAAAAAGCCTTACTGCCTGCGTCTCTGGGTTTCCTATTGCTCTGTGGGCGTTGCTCTTTAAGGCAATGCTCTAATCTTTAGACATTCACGATCCAGGATTGTAGCCATGAACACATGTATCTATGGAGCACTTGAAATGTGTCTAATCCATATTGAGACACTGGAGTCATGGAGAATCTTCATCACTTAGTTTCATTGAAGAGATTGTCTATGGATTTTTTTTCTTTTGCTGCTCTATTGATTTTCAGGAAATGTTTGGTATTAATTTTAGAAAGCTATAGTGCTGCCACAATCACAGTCTGACTGGAATGCTCTCATTTTCTATATTTAATTCTATAGTCTATCTGGGATTTATTTTGATGAAAAGTATGAACTGGGGATCTAATGGGGTTTTTCTCCATTTTTTAAAGCAGTTCCACTTTTTCTTTTTACAAAAGTTAAATGTACATATTGAAGAAAGCATACAATATGAATGAGCAAAAGGGAAAAAATGAATTATAATTCTCCCACCCAGAGAGAACTATTTTAACATTTTGATCTATATGCTTCTAGGCATTTTTAAGTTGGCTGACCTTGGTCAAATTATTTAACATCATTGAGATTCAGTACCATCATATATGAAACAGGAAATAACATATTCCATTAAATCTAATATGCCATCAGTTGTAGGAATTACCTTTTTTTTTTTTTTTTTGCCACTGAGGAAGAAAAAAATACTGCCAATTAAACTATGACATATAAGCAATCAATTTTAGGTATGTTGATATATGAAAATGAAATCTTAGAATCAATTAAAAATGGTATCAATGACCTTCCAGGACTGTTATAGGAATAAAATGACATAAAGTATGTAAAGTACAATAAGTGGTAATTATTATCGTTTCATTATATTAATATATTGATTTTTATAAATCTAACCTCCTATTATTGAACATCTAGGTTATCTCCAGTTATTAGCTATTATGAGCATTAATAACTCATTAATAGATAAATGCAAATGATCAGAAATCCTTAAGTCTTAACACTGAGAAATACAAATAAAACATCAATAAAATACCATTTCACTTTTCAAATTAATAGGATTCTTTCACATTGAATAAAAATTAGGAAAACCTTAATCCTAGCAATACAGTGTAACTAAATAATTGTGAATCATTGATACTCTAAGCCATAAAAAAAGATATATAAAGGTGAGCAATTAATAATGTCAAATGCTGCAATTCATAATGAAAACACCGTTTGTACATATCTGTGCCCTAGGAGATACAAGAAGAAACAAATGGAGACAAATTAGTAGTAAGAGGCTTTAATTCACCTAAGTTCATGACATATACATAAAAAATAATAATATGAAACACCTAAAAACATAATGAATGAGGTAAGTCTAACAAATAACTACATTGACTAACTGACTAACCATTATAACAGGGACTGTAAATACCTTTTCAGTGCTCCTGTTGATTCACAAAATTGACCATATATTAATTCAAAAAGAAAACAAAGGTAGGAATAGTGAGGCAACATTCTCTATCACAATACAGTAAAACTAAAAATTAATAACACCCAAAGGCAAAAAATTTTTTACTGCCAATAAAATTTAGAACTTTCAGACAGTTCTTGGGTCAAGAAGAAATCAAACCCCAAACTTCAAAATATTTAAAAAATAGTGACAGTGATAATCCTAAATATTAGATCTACGAGATAGAGACAGAACCAATGATCAGCGGAAAAGTCATAGCCATTGATACGTATATTCATAATTAAAAAGAATGAACAAAAATGCATCATGTTTAACTCAACAAATTAGAAAACATAGACCTTCAAAAATCACAAGGAAGGAATCATAAAGAAAAAAGCAGACACCAATGAATTAGAAAAAAGAAAAAAAATAGCACCGTTAAACCCTAGTTCTTTGGTGGGGGGTATCGTTGGGGGACAAGAATATATCAGTGGTTTGGTAAGCTCATCAAAAATGAGAAAGTAAAAATACACGTGACAATGAGAAAATAAGTACAGAAGCAATTGTAAGCATTTTAAAGATACTTTGCTCTCAACTTTATGCTAATACATTTGACAATAGGAAGAAAATTATACTTTTATTGGAAAAAAATAATTTATCAAAACTGACTCCAGAAGAGAAAGAAATAATAAACAGACAAATTACCATAGAGGAAATAATAGAAAATTCTGTTAAAGATTTACCCACCTTCTTGTTTTACAGGGCAGTTTTACTAGTTTTTTGAGGGACAGATAATTCCAGCACTACAAAAGCTGTTTTAGTGCCTACTTTTCTTTTTTACTATTCAAATTATTTTTGTGAAACAAAGACACACAGAATGTACATACATATGACATGTACATACATTTATGAGTATTGATACAAGGTCCAAATTAAAATAGCAAACAAAATACAACAGTGCTTAAAAACAAAACTAATACACTATGACCAAGTGTTTACTACAGTAATACAAGAGTGGTTCAATATTTTAAAATCTAATAGAATCTATTAATATCTTTTAAAATTTATGATCCATTATGTGATAAAACAAGGATAGTAACATGTTAATGGTAGAATGTGGGTGGTTGATATATGCTTGTTTGGTGTAACAGTCTTTCAATTTTGGTATGTGTTTGAAAAATTTCATAATAAAATTTCATTGGGAAAATGTCTATTAATATAATTCATCATATTAATAGGTCTAAGGAGAAAGATCATAAGATCATCTTCATAAACACTAAAAAAGCATGTGACAAAATTCAATATCTATTCATAATTTTTAAAACATTTAATAAACTTGGAAGAGATAGTTATTTCTTTAACATATAAAGCAGATTCATCTCAACCCTTAAGACAGCATTATGCTTAATGGGAAAAACACTAAAAGCTTTCCCATTAAAACCAGGATAAAACAGAAATGTCCAATATCATTATTGGACTATTATTTAGAATTGTTCTGAAAAAAATAACCAATGTAATTAAAGAAAGATATTAGAGGTATGAAAATAAGAAAGTGGGACATTAAATTATCTTTATTTGCAGTTGATGAGATGATATAATCGTATAGCTATAAAACCCAAGAGACTCAACTGAAAAACCATTATTAAGATAGTTCAATAATGTGGTTGGGGTACAAAATTAAAAGAAGAATATGCATATCTATATATACACACTCTTGATACTTAAAATACTCAGTATTTTATCAAAATAAGAAATGTGTGATATATATGTAAATAAAATTTTGAAATACTGAGGATCACAAATGATGACTTTAAAAATGGAAAGTTACTTCATGTTCTTACGTGGAAGACACAAAGATATCAGTTTTTTTTTAATTCATTTACAATGTAATGGGATCTTACCAAAATGCCAACAGTATTATTTAATGAAACCAGATGATTCTAAAATTCACATAAAAGTGAACAAACCAAAACAGGATACCAAGTTTTTTAAATGTCAAGAAATTGGGGGGAATGGAGCACTAAACAATAAAACATATTATAAGGCTACAATAAGTAGAGCATATATAGGCAGGTCAGTGGTACGGACTAAGAGTTCAGAATCAGACCCAAATATGCACAGGAGTTTAGTATATGATCGAGATAGCATTTCGAATCAGGGCAGGAAAGATTGATCATTCAATAACATGTTTTGAAATAATTGGAAAGTCATCTGGGGGGAAAAGTTGGATCCCTAGTGTTGAAGTAAGAAATGTTCAAACCTGTAGTACATTTTTATGCGTTTATTTGAGCCAATTGCCAGGAGGCAAAAATCTCAACGGATGGAGAAAATGCTCCAGAGAATGACAATTTTGCAGCTTATTTTATACATTAGAATCAAAGGAGGAGACATAAGAAGGGTTACATAAAATCCATTGGTGCTAGATTAAGGGGGTGGGAGAAAGCAAAGTGGGGAAATCTCTGGGATTGGGTAAAAAGTGAAATGGAGAGGCACTTCTTTTATGTTGGTGGGCACAGGACAGTTAATAAATAACATTTTACAGCACACCGAGATAGTATTCAGGCAACAAGATAACAATGAGGGGCTCTGTGGTCTCTGCTCTGCTCTGGTATTGGGTGTGCCCTGAAGAGTCCGGAAAGAATATTCCTCTGATATTTCAAAGGTATGTTGTCTTAGATGCAAAAAGACAATAGACAGGCTCACCTAAGGTAAAGGTTGACCTTTGTCAAGGAAGCTACAGGCCTAGGATATGACTACCTGCTATGATCCCCTTTTAGTTAGGATTTTTATGTTCAGACCATCCTGTGTGGTTACTTTTGGTCTCTGAGTCTGTAGCTCCCGCCATGCAGGTCTCCCCTGAGCTTGTCAGGTTTAGTTATGTGGCCTCTTTTCTGTCCACACTAGTTTGTACCTCACCCCAAAATAAAGTATAGGTGGGTCAGAGATTGAAATGTGGAAAATGAGACCATGAGCCACAGAACAATGTTTTTATAATCTTGGAATGGCAAAGGCCTTTCTAAGTATGACCAAAACCCAGAAACCATAAAACTATTGATAAACTCAACTACATTAAAAAAAAAAAATCTGTAAGGCAAAACCATCAGAAGCCAAAAATCAAGAAACTACAAGCTGGGGAATTATTTGCAACTTATATCACAAAGAGCCAGGTTCTCTAACATGTATACGATATATTCCTAAAAAATATACAGTAAGAACAACCCCATAGAGGAAAGTGTGCAAAGGCTCTAAAGTATGCATTCTCACTGAGTGTGATTGTTTCTTAGGGTCAAAATATTTTACATGTTACAATGCTTTGTGACCCTCCAAAGCCCAGCTCTAAGGAATAAACCTTAGTATTTCATTTCTTTTGTTAGAAAGAAATTAAACTTATTTATCTGGTTAATTAAACACATAAATTTATTAATTATAATAATATAATCACATAAATTAACATGAGTTAATAATTAAAATAATTTATAAATCAATTAACTAACATAATTTAATTAAAGTTTTCTCCTTATGAAGTTGACAATGGAAAAGGGTTGAGAAGTACAAATCTAAATAAATGGTTAACAGAAAAGGAAAGACAGATGATTGCTGATCGTATAGAAATAAGCTCACACAAAAAATTTACATAAGGGTTCCAAGCAGCATTGTTCATAACAGCCAAATGGTGGAAACAGCCCAAATGTCCATCAACTGGTAAATGAAGAAAATGTACTATATCCATGCAATGGAATATTATTCAACCATAAAAAAGGAAGTACCGATACATGCTACAACATGGATGAACCTGGGCAACACTGTACTAAGGAAAAAAAGCCAGTCACAACAGACCACATATTGTATGATTTATTTATATGAAATGTCCAGAAAAGGCAAATCTATAGAGACCGAAAGTACATTAGTGGTTGTCAAGGGCTGGGGGCGATGGGGTGTTTGGGAGCTGATCGTTAAAGGGTTCTTACTGAGGTGATGAAATGTTCTAAAATTGATCGTGGTGATGGTTGGACAACTCTGACTATACCAAAAGCACTTAATTGTGCTCTTTAAATGGGTGAATTGTATGGTATGTAAATTATATCCAATAAAGCTGTTACAAAAAAAAAAAAAAGATCAATAATAGTGGTTCTTAGTCTTTCTTTAAAATGGGCCACTTGGGGATCTCTTAAAAAGCTATGGATAGATACTCTCCCAGAAAAATTCACACATTCAGAAAAATTTGCATTTAATTTCAGAGTTTAAGGACCCCGTAGACTCCCTAAGAATCCATGTGGCTCAGATTAAGAACTTTTGTCACAAGATATTTAGTGATTTGAAAATATATTCATTAATTGTCATTAAGTATAAAGCGCTGGTTTATAAAGATAGAATGATTAGAATGACTTCATTTCTGTGGTGTGTATGTGTGTAGGCATTGAGGAGAATAAACATCTGCAGAATATCAGCTCTTACCATTCTGTACATTTCTCATTTATTCAAGTCTCCTTTTATGTAAAGTTTTATGGTTCTCTTCATATGTCTGCACATTTTTTTGGTTATTTAATAATTTGAGTTGCTTTTTTGAATTGTGTTTTTATTCCAATATTGCTTTATAAATTTGTATTGCTGCCACATTTATTTTATAAGCTGCTACCTTACCAAACTTTATTAGTTTTTTGACTTTTTACCCCTCCATTTTATTTAATTTTCAAAATGGAAATATCATTATTGTTTTCTGAATATAAAAGTAATACATGTTCATCATTTTAAAACTCAAACAATTTAACAGATTAGAAAGTGAAAGTACCTCAATAATTCCACCCCTAGGGATAACCACTGTTTCTTATTAGTTCTAAGTATTTTTCAGTTATCTATCTGGGGTTTCCCAGATAGAAAAATCTTATCATCTTTAGTTAATGTACAATACGGATAATGTTTTGAGGATATTAAACCAATACATTTTCTTTAAAAAGGAATCTTAATTATGAAATATTTAAAATATACAAAAATACAGAAAATGATGTAACAGATATCATTTTACCATTGTCAAGGTTTTGGAGTCTCTTCCTCTCACCCCAATCCTTTTCTTACCCTCCTTCCCCCAGGGACACCACTCTTCTTCAGTCAGTGGATATCATTCCCGTAAGTTTACAACATAAGTATTTATCTACAAACAATACATAGAATTCTTTTGTGTGTTTTAAGTTTACATGAATAATAGCCTACTGTTCATATCGTTTTAAAACCTGATTTTACCCAATCTGCTTTTTCAGCAACTTTCAAATATACAATGCAGTGTTCACTGACTGTAGTCACCATGCTGAACAGTTTGTACCCTTTAACCAATAAATATCTCTTATGAGACCAGATAAACTCCCCTCTGTTCCCTAGATAACTTTTCATATGTGAGCGTTCAGTTTTATCACATGCTTTCCCCCACATTTGTTGACATGCTAATATGGATTTTTCTCTTTTAATATATTACTGGGCTAATTACATTAATATTTTTAAATGCTAAACTATCCATGTATTTCTCAAATAATTGCTACTTTTTATAAGGTGTTGCCCTGTTTTTCACTCATTACTCAATCTGTTTGATATTTTGTTTAGTATTTGCATCTATGCTCACAAATAAGACTGTCTTATAATATGCAGACCTTATAGCCTTCTTGTCTGTGTTGGTATTAATGTTATACCAGCTTCATAAAATGTGTTAAGGAACTTTCCCTCTTTTTCTACTCACTAAAATATGTTGTAAATGATAAACATTTGCTATTCCTTGAAGTTTCGATAACTCTCACTTATAAAATCATCTGTACCTAATAATTTTATTTTCAGGGGTAGAGTCTAAAATACTGATATAATTTTATTACTGATTAAAGATCTGTTCAGGTTTATCCTCTCTTCTTAGATCAGTTTTATAAATTACCCTTATCTATGAATTCATTCAAAATTTTAATTTATGGTTATAAAATTCTTTGTAGTGTCTTCCTAGGATTTATTGTAAGTTTTGTCCCTCCCACCTTTTCCTTCTTAATATTGTTTATTTGTTCTTTTTCTTGACAAATTATGCTGGAGGTTTGTATATTTTTTTAATCTTTGTGAAGAATCATCTTAGGGTCTTTTAAAATCTTCTTTACTATTAATTTGTTTTATAATTAATTGATTGCTATTATTTCCTTTTCATTTTTATTGTCCTTTGTGTTTCCTTAGTATCTGTTTTTCTAACTACTAGAAATGAATGCTTAACTCATTGATTTTCCATCTTTTTAAAGTACTTTCTTTCAGTATTGCTTCCCATATGTTTTTAAAATACCGTGTTTCCCTGAAGATAACCGGACAATCAGCTCTAATGTGTCTTTTGGAGCAAAAATTAATATAGGACCCAGTCCTATATTTTTTAAGACCTTATTTTAATATAAGACTGGGTAATATAATATAATATAATACCGGGTATAATGTAATGTAATGTAATATAATACAATACCAGGTCTTATATTAATTTTTGCTCCAAAAGACACATTAGAGCTGATGGTCTGGTGAGGTCTTATTTTTGGGGAAACACGGTATGATACTTTTATTTTTGTTTCATTTTCTAAATTAATGGGTTATTTTAGCAATTTATTTGCAATTGATTTCTAATTTCATTTCATTGTTATCAGAGTATGTGGTCTGCATGATATTGGAGTTTTCAAAGACTAGCCTGATCTATTACTTGGTTGTCTTTTAACTGTTCCATAGATGCTTGAAAAGATTGGTTATTCTCTAAATTTTGAGTACAGTATTCTAAACAACTTTATAAGTTCAAGCTTGTTAACTGGGTTGTGCAAATCTTTATCCTTACTAATTTTATTTTTCATCTACTTGACATAAATAAAAGAGAGTACATTGAAAATCTCCCTTTATGCTTATGGATGTGTCTGCTTTTCCTTGTAATTTTAGTAATGTTTTGCTTTATGTATTTTCAGGTTGTTAGGTGCATACAAGTTTAGGATTCTTACATCTTCCTGGTTAATTGTTTCTTATTATGCAACATCACCCTTTATCTCTGTTAGTGTTTTTGCCTCAAAATCTATTTTGCCTCAAAATCTATTTTGCCAGATCTTAATATAGCTGCTCCAGCTTTTAAATTTTATTTTTAGTATATTTCTCTGACATAACATTTTCTGTTCTTTTATTTCAATCTTTCTGAGACAGTCTTACTCTGTGCACAGCTGTTTACTTTCCTCTCCCCACCCCTAATCTCAGCGTCTTTGTCTTTTAACTGGCAGGGTTAGTCCACTTATATTTATTTTGAATACTAACATATATTTCTACCATCTTATTTTGTGCTTTCTGTTTGCCATGCCTTTTCTTTATTTCTTTTCACCTCATTTTCTGCCTTCTATTTGATCAATCATATTTCTTTATTCCTTCCCCTCCTTTTCTCTCCCCCAGTAGTTTGGAAATTTTAACATCTGTTTCTCTGCTTTCAGAGGTATGCTTACATTTTTATAATGTATTCTTGAATTACCAAAGTCTAAAGGTAATCAATATCCATGCCCTTATCCTAAACTGTTTCGGGATCTGATAACCACTCCCTCCTGCACTGTCCGTGTTATTCATGTCTAGAAAACTTAATTCCATGTTGTTTTAAACCTTCTCCAAATTAATTATTTAATATCTGGTCTCCTCACCTCAGGGCTAAACTTCAGTTTGTGTACCTACAACTCTGACTTTTGAAAATATCCCTCTTTATTTCTTACATTTGGGCATTTTCATTTATGAGTATTTATATTTATGTGTGTGCGAGATGGAGAGGAGGCGGGAGGGAGAATGCATTGGTCTGTATTTTGAAAATGTAGAATATTTTATACAGATTTCCAGGAAGATTCTAGGTGATAGCAGAAGGGGGCCCACCTCATCTCAGTTTGCCATATTGAATGACACTCGAGATTTTTTAGGGATTTACATACATATGAACTTAGAGAAAATATAGTTTATTTTGCTGTGGATTTATTTTTAGAACATAGAGCATCATACCTCATACCTTATTCTGCATCTTTCTTTTTGCGGTCAGTAACAAGCATCTTTTCTTGTCAATATCTGTGCATCAAACTGATTCATTTTAACTCTTGCAGTGTATTGCATAGTATGGATTTAATATAGTTTATTGAACCACGTTCTATTTGATGGACACTTAGATTATTTCCAGGTTTTGCTATTATAGGGAATGCTGCAATCAAAAATCCTGTGCAAGCTGCCTTAAGAATGTGTGGCAGTGTTTCTCCAAGGTAGAAGCAAAGATGTGAAATTGTCATGTTATATTTAGAGTGTGCATTTGTTCATTGTGGTCCTGTCCAAATTCCCTTCAAAGCGGGAATGCCATTTTACGTACATTTTCATATACATTTTATATTTCCTCTCATAATGTATGAAGCCATTATCCCATCCTGCCAACACTTGTTCTACTTGAACTTGAAAAAAATTGTTAAACTAATGAGTGAAAAATAGTGTCTCTATTTTACTTTGCGGGTAGTTCCCTGATTACTAGTAAAACAAACATTTGTAAAATACAATTACTGACCATTTGTATTTTATTTTCTGTGAATCACCTGTTCATATCTTTTGTCCATTTTCTATTAGATTGTTCATCTGTCTCTTAATGACTTGTAAGAGTTTTTTATCCTTGATCCTAATCCTTTGTCTCTTAAATAGGTTGTCAATATTTTTAACATGTTTGTCATTTTTCAGAAACTTTTGTGGTGTTACTTGACACACAGAATTATGGCTTATGGTATAGTCAAATTTATTAAACTGCATTTATTGCTTTTGGTTTTTGTGCTTTATACAAGAAGCTCCTCATACCCCAAATTGATAATACAATTTCCTATATTTCTTCTAACATGGTTGTTTTGTGTTTTGCTTTTAGGACTTTAATCCACTGGAACTTTTTCCTTACGGATACTGTGAGGTAAGGATCTAATTTTATATTTTCCAAATGGGGTGCAATTGTCCCAGTATCGTTTATTGAATGGTAAATAATTCCCTCATGCATTTGACATTGTATCTTACTTAGATTAATAAATCAATGGATAGGATATATCTGAATTCTCTACTCAGTTCTATTATCTATTAATTGTCTTTTCCTGCACTAATATCACCCCACTTAAATTTCTATAATTTTATAACGTTATAAATCTTGTAGAACAAAAAATAGATTGTTTTTAATATTTATCCAGTTAATTCATGTACAATTGATTTTCCATATTAATTTTTCCATGAAAAGTCCTGTTGAGTTGCAATTGATATATTGACTTTAAAGATTGTTTGAGGGGGAATTTCTTTTCTATTCCAAATGCTTTGAGCTTTTTATTTGTTCAGATTTTCATTATGAACTTTTCGTTGTATTGTATTTAAAGGAGAACATATAGACTTCTTCCAACAATAAATATTTACTGGGCACCTACTTTGTAATAGCCGCTGTGCCAGGCACTAAGGATCGGTGGTAATGAGGCAGATATGTTCTCTGCCCTCATGTGGCTTAAACTTCCTAAATTTTGCAAAGTATTAACATTTCCTTTGTGGGTTAGGAAAAATGTTCCATTTTTTAAAAATGCTAAGTGGAATGTGTTAAGATTATGATATATGTAGATTACAGATTTTGAAATATATCTAGTAAATAACCTTATTAATGAAGTTATTCATATCTTTGATATTTTTATTTCTTTTTGCCTACTTGATTTGACAAAGACAAAGCAATGCAATAATATTAAGATATCCTATTAAGATTATGATTTTGCCAAATTCATCTTGGTATTTCTAATAACTTTTGCTTTGTTTATTGCTTTTTAAAAAATACCATTTATTAGATTTTTTAATAAAGAAAATATTGAACAATATCCCATAATCTCACCATCAACACGATCTTACCAAGTCCCAAAACACACACACACACACACACACACACACACACACACACACACACTTAAGAAATTCAAATTATACAGAAAACCAAAAAACAAAAAAGTTTCCTGCTTCACTATCCCTCTTCCTAAAGGTAGTCACTGTTAACATTTTGGCAAATTTCGGTGAAGATCACCGCCTTTCCCTGCAGCATTGTTCCGTGAGCCTCGTGTTTCTGGAAGTCCTGTGATGAACTGAACGTGTGCGCTGTCTCATGACACAGCTCCCACGGTGTCTTGGAGCAGGTTTTCGGAGCTGTGCCCCAGCTCCTGTTGCTTCTGCCTCTTGCTTTGGAACTGCTTAGGCCTGAGAAACCTGCCTTCTGGAGCGGTGTTTCTCAGACATTTATGTGCATACAAAATGCTCTTTTATCTCCCTAGAGATATGGATACAAAGCAGATTTTAATTCAGTGGGTCTAGGGTAAGGCCTGAGATTCTGTATTTCTAATAAGCTCTCAGCTAATACCCAGGCTGCTGGTTCAGGGGCCGCTCTTTGAGCAGCAAGGTCTTGTTCTTAAACTTGGCTGTATTTTGGAATTCTCTGGGGAGTTTTATAAAATATGGATGCCTGGGTACCACCCCTAGAAATTCTGATTGGTCTGGGTTGCAGACCCAGGTATTTCTAATATGCAGCGAAGCATGAGAACCACTGTTCTAAGGAAGCCTGCGTCCTCATCTGCACACCTTGCTTTTCCTGCAGAATTTCTCTCAGGTGATGACTGAGCTGGAGCTGTGACTGAAGCGCCTATAACGTGTGCTGCAGGGTCCCATGAGGACCAAGGCTTCTACCATGTGCTTTTTAGGGCACAGACCACTTTGGACTTCGAAGGAGACTTTTTACTTTGTCTTTTTCTACAACTGTGGAATATGTCCCTGCAGTTTCCTGCCCCTGTGTGTTTCCATTCTCCTTTCGGGAGGCACTGTTTTTGTCTTGTGGTATTTCCCAGAGTGAGAGATAACAAAATCAGAAAGTTTTGGCTGTGCTTAAAGCACCCATTGAATAGACAAATGTTGCCCCATCTTTGCTTCCTAAATCGGATGATTCTGCCCAGGATATGTTCTCCATCATCCAGTTCTCCATCATCTAACCTAGGCGTGCCTCCATCTGTCATTGTCCTACCTGGCTCCCATTTTGTCTGTCTTACCTTTGCAGTGCCTTCCCTTAGAAAAAGTGGTTCTCAAAGTGGGGTCCTTGGACAGCACCTGGGAATTGGTTAGAAATTCAAAAGTCTCAAGCACTGCCCCAGTACTACTGATCAGAAACTCTGGGGGTGGGGCCCGGAAACGAGTGTTTCCTCAAGCCCTCCAGGGGGTTCTTATGCCCACTCAAGTTTGAGAAGACCTGCCCAACAGCATCAGTACTTGCTGACTCATTCGTCTGATCTGGGGTGGTGCTCAAGCATCACTAGATTGAAAAGATTCCCCAGATGATTCTAATGTGCAGCCGGGACTATGAACCACCGCCTCAGAGTCCTGTTTCCTTAGATTGATCAGGCCGGTCTCTCAGAGGCCAAGGATAGCTTGATCTCCAGCTACAATGGTTTTATCACCTTGAAACTCACCTTGTGATCTTTCTGGCATTTTGTGCTGATCTTCTTCCTCTTCCCTCTCCAATTTGTATGTATTCTCTGTAACTCCTTGGTTTAGATGCCCCGTGTCTAAGGGGAGAGTTCCCAATTGCTCTAATGATAGTGTGTGTGTTTGTGTGTGTGTGTGTGTGTGTATGTGTGAGAGAGAGAGAGAGAGAGAAAGAAAGAAAGAAAGAAAGAAAGAAAGAAAGAAAGAAAGAAAGAAAGAAAGAAAGAAAGAAAGAAAGAAAAAAAAAAAAAGGAGAAAGACCATCTCCCAATGGTTTCCTGGATATGGTTCACTTGGGGAGAATCATTCTAGTCTCCTCTATCAGATCTTGCTTCTCTTGCTCTGGTAAATTTCCTCAATCACCATTTCTGGTGTAGTCACGGCTAAGACATCGTGTATCTACCTTTCTCTTCCATATCCATCTATTCCTCCTTCAAGATCACATTTGCCATCTCATGTCCATCCAGTATGGTCCCAAGGTCTCAATCTTTCTCTTCCTCCAGTTTCATTGTTTTACATCATTTTCTTTCTTCCACTATTCCTGATCTGATAGTCTGCAGTATACTTTTCTCTGCATATCTTAATTTTCTGGACAACGTAATTCTTAGAGACAGAGTGTCCAGAACCTATGACTATGGAATCTTATGTGGTAAAAGGAATGTTGCAGATGTATTAAATGAAGGATCTGAAGACAGGGAAATCAGCTTAGATTATCCCAGTCGTCCCTAAATATAATATAATCACAAGGATCTTTACGAGAGTGAAGAAACGTTGAGATAACAACACAAGCAAAGAAAGAGACAGAGAGATTGGAAGATGCTACACTGTCATATTTGAAGATGGAGGTAGGAGTCAAAAGCCAAGGAACGCAGAGGGCTTCTAGAAGCTGGAAAAGGGTGGACATAGATTCTCTTAGAACCTCCAGAAGGAGCATGGCCTCTCAACATTTCAGTTTAGGCCCATTTTGGACTTCTGACCTCCAGAACTATGAGGCAACACATTTATGCTGCCTTCAGTTACTAAGTTTGTGGTAATTTGCTACAACAGCAATAAGAAATGAAGGCAGTCTAGGGGCGGCTGGATGGCTCAGTTGGTTAGAGTGGGAGCACTGAACAATAAGGTTGCCAGTTCAATTCCCACATGTGATGGTGGGCTGCGCCCCCTGCAACTAAAGATTGAAAATGGCAACTAGATTTGGAGCTGAGCTGCGTCTTCCACAACTAGATTTAAGGACAACGACTTTGAGCTGATGGGCCCTGGAGAAACACAGTTCCCCAATAAAAAAATTAAAAAAAAAAGAAAGAAAGAAATGAAGGCAGTCCATATATGGATAAACAGAAGTTTTTTTCCCTGTAATTAAAGCATCCCCTCTGCTATGCCTGGGCACTGAGTCCCCATGGCCTGCTGGCATCTGCTGAGAGCCTCACAGCCCACGCTGGAGCAGGTGCTGTGTACCCCAGGTTGAACTGCAGCAGCCCTTACCCTGAGGCCTGAATTTCCCAGCACAACCCACTTTTGCTGTCACCTGTGCCTATATAAACACAGCCACTTGCCAGGAAAAACAACCTGATGCCAGCCCCACCACAAGCCTCAGTCCTTGAGTGTGAATTTGCTCCCAGTTCCCCTCCTGGTTCACTAGGTGCTGGGCCCAAGGTATCAGAGAGTAACCCTCCCCTGAATGAGTTGATCTACTCCCTCACATTGGTACCTTCTTCCCCTGAGGATCAAGCCTCGCCTGCACATTTATGGCTTGGAGGAGATGACCAGAATGGGTGTTTCCTGTGGACAGCTGGCTCGGAGAATGGGGGGAGGAAGAGGCTGAGCTGCACATGTCCAGTTCCTCATCCTGAACTCACCCACCCGGCAAGTCACTCCCGTTCCACAGGGAGAACGGAGTGAGCAGGCCGAGAGGCTGCGGGTGTTACACTGACGGAGGCCCTCCTCGTGGAAGGAAACCCCAGGAAGGCGGGTGATGGGTTTCTCTCAGCACATTTCTTGAGCACTAACTATGTCCCAAGTACCAAGCCCCGAGCGCTAACAATCCATCTTACTGAACCCGACGGCAACCCTGTGAAGATGGAGTCTCTTCACGTTATCATTCAGCAAAGTGGGACTCAGAGAAGTGAAGCGATTTTCTCACAGTGAGTAAGTGGCAAAGATGGGATTCAAACCCAGGTCTGCCTGAATAAAATTAAAAACAAAAATACAAAGGCAAAATCCATGTCATTTAGAACAGGTGAGGTCAGCCAGGACAGGAGTGCATTAAATGGATAGGTTATTTGAAGAGTTTGTTTTTTAGTTCCAATATTCCCAGCAGTTTATCCTATGTACAGTTTAAATCCCACAATAGAATTTAGGTGATACACACAAACACACACACACACACACACACACACACACACACACACTGTGTTTCCCCGAAAATAAGACCTAGCGAGACAATCAGCTCTAATGTGTCTTTTGGAGCAAAAATTAATATAAGACCTGATATTATTATATTATATTATATTATATTATATTACCCGGTCTTATGTTATAGTAAAATAAGACCGGGTCTTATATTAATTTTTGCTCCAAAAAATGCGTTAGAGTGATTGTCCGGTTAGGTCTTATTTTCGGGGGAACACTATATATATGTGTGTGTGTGTGTGTGCGCGCGCATCTTCTGCTATTTACCTTTGTACTATATTTCAAAACAATGTTTTATGTGGCTAGATCCACATTTTGAAGAAAAATATATTGTCTTTCTGGTAAAATAAAATGAGGATTAGCTCTTTTCCAGCACACTAAACTCTCCCTCTTCCCATCCTTCCAACATAGTTACATCACAATTTTTGTTAATTGAATATTCAATATTTATATAATTAGGAGTATGTAGATATTGACCGCAGCTGAGGCATGTAGTGTACTATTAATACATCCTTTTTTGGGGGTACAACTTTTGTTTTTCCCAGAGTTAATAGTTGCTTTGTATTTTTCATTTTTCACAGATATTTTCTATGGCTCACCACTTCAGCTTCAAACTTGCCAATAAACTCTAAAACTCCTCCCAATAGCGTCAAACTCATCAAGTAATCTCATTGCGTTCCCCGCCCCCAGTAGTGGATACAGCCTCCTGTGGCCCTTCCATATTCTGCCATGGTCTGGGGTGATTTTTCTCAAGGCCTGCCTTGTGACACATTTCCTTCTCAACATTTCAGGTTTTCATTTGCCTTTCTGTTGGATCTCATTTCCTGTATCCCATGCTTTTCTCTTTCTTGATTTTCTCCTTCATTTAGCTCTAGTGTGTCTTCTAATAGCATCCTGAGAAAGAATGTAGAGGAGCTAATATTGTTTTAAAATCTTGCATATCTGAAAATGTATTTATTCTTCTTTCTCAGTCAAGTGATGACTAGATGAGATTCAGAATTCTTGGTTGGAAATTATTAGCCCTTATAATTTGTAAGTCTTTGCTTCATGTGTTTTAGTGTCCAGGGTTGCTATTGGGAAGTTTAACACTATTCTGGTTCCCAATTCCTTGTATACAACTTTCTTCCTTTCTGGAAGTTTCTAAGATCTCTCTTTATTCTTAGTGCTCTGCTCTAAAATGTCACAATAATATGCCTAATTGTGTGTCTTTTTCGGTTGGGCTGGAGTGTTCCCTTTCAATCTGCAAATTCATGTCCTTTAATTATGGGGAATTTCCTTGTACTATTTCTTTGGTAATGTTCTCTATTCTATTTTCTCTTTGTGTCTTTTTTTTTTTTCCTAGAACACCTATTAGCATCATTCTAGACTTCCTGAATTGATTTTATTTCTTCTCTCGTTCTTGAGCTCCAGGTCATTTGGATGTTCGACCTCCTGGACTGATGCTCTAATTTTCTCATATTTTCTATTTTTAAAAATTCTCTTTATCTTTTTATTCTAACTTCTGGGTTATCTTAATTTTATCTTCCAACCCTTTTATGTTCTCTCAACATTTCCTTTAAAAATACATAGAGAGCATTTTCATCTTATTTTATGGCTGCATTGCCTTCTCTTATCTTTCAGAGGATATTATTTATAGGTGTTTATTTACATATTTCCCTGCTCCCCATATTGTCTCTCTTTCCTTCTAATTGCCTTTTCCTATTTTCCTTTGGTCTTTCCTTTTAGAGGGTTCCAGCAATATCTGGTAGTAATTGGTTGTCGTTCATGTTTAAAATGACATAAAGAGCCGACTGGAAGCTCTATGCACCTGGGTGGGCTCACCCAAGGGTGATTAGGCAGATACTGGCTATTTCTTGGAGGACCTTTGATGGTCTCTGTAAAACTCTTCCCTCATGCCAGGCAGTTTCCCTAGAAAAGAATTCTCCAATCTCTTGACCTGAGAGAGAAGGAGGCATACAGATAGCTTGAACTGCCAGCATCCTGTGAGCAACCTGGGAGGACAGGGTAGACATCTCATCCTTTTGTTCTTTCATTTGTTATCCTCCCAGTTTTAGTCTTGGCCTCACTCTTTCCTTAACTAATGCCCCAAATCCAAAGCCTCCCCAGTCAACCACTCAGAAGGTAAACTTCCTATCTTGACTTGTGATGGGAGGTGATTGATCCCCTGGCTGAATGAGGTTTTAACCTGTCCGCTCAGGTTACTCCTTCCCATCCCCCTTCAGAAGTACCCAGCCTTCCATCCCTGAGCCTTTCCCGCCTCCATGATGCTAGTTGGTTTGCTCCTGGTTGGCCGGCTTAGGTTTCAGCATCCGCCAGTCAGTCACCATCATCCATCTTCTTTCTAGCTTCCAAAATTTAGTTACTAACCCTTGTCTGCTTTTGTTTCCTCTCCTGTTCTTTTTTATCCTGTGGATTTATACATCTTTAAATTCTGTTAAAGTCCATTTTGGTAGGGTTTCAGGAGTGAGCAGCAATTAATACCTCTTCCTTCTATTTTTGCCTCAAGTTCTATACCTTCCACCATTGTTTTGAGCCGTATCTGCTCTCTTTCTGATTCTTAAACATGCTAAGTTTCTTCCTGCCTCTGGGCCTTTGTACATGCTCTTTCCCCTCTCCTGGAATACTCTCCTCATCTTTCACCTGCTCTTCACCTGGCTAACTGTGACCTATCATACATGTGTCAACTTGAAAGTGAGAGATAACTTATATCTGATAGACTCAGACAGATGTCCCTAATCCTAGGCCTACTGTCTACTTAAAGCAATTCCAGCGGCTGCTTCTTCACAGACCAGAGCTGCTTCCTCTGGATCTTCTGTGACCCACCCTCTCCCTCTCTGACTCAGGAGGTTTTTCAGAAAGAAGAAGAAAGGAGGAGAGCTTCCTTCCCAGAGCCCTGTGCATCCTGCTGGAAGGCCAGGCTGCGGCCTCATCCACCCTCTGACCATATGTCTGCTGCCCTGAGTAGCTGAGCTAGTCCCTGGGATCCCTCCCAGCTGCTGGCCAAGAGCGAAAGGTCGGCTGAAACAAGGCCTTCCCCTTGTTCTCTCAGTCTCACCACTCACCTGGGACTTTTTGCTCACACCCTGTTTTTCTCTGTCTCTGGCACTCTCTCTGGGTCTCAGCCATTCCGTGTGTGTCTCTCCCTTTCTCTCTCTGGGCCTCTGTCCTCTTCTCCTCCCCTTCTGTCTTTTCTTCTTCCATTCTGTCTCCCCCTTCACATCCACCCACCTCATTTTTCCCTTTGTCCTTCTCCACTTTCCTCCTGCACCCTCTCTGGCTCTGAGAATACCTCTCTCCCTAGCACCCACACGCTCAGAGTCCTTCTCCTGCTTCTCTTCAGGTGCGTGGCCGGTGAGGGCTTTCCTGCAGCAGGGCCCCAGGTGTGGTGTGGCCTGGTGGCCGGACGGACTGCCTGCTGTCTAACACTCTTGTAAGGTTACTATTTATCTAGTGCAACCAAAGTTGGCACACACATCTGGCGCCTGGTACTTAGTGCAATTATTTATGATTTCCACCAAGATTTAAAAGCTCATCGCCGGCCTTGTAATGCAGTAACTGATTGCGCTGCTAATGTAATTAAGAAAAGATTATGATGTCCACGTGGCGTACCAGATGGTGGCATTCATAGTAATCGGCGTGCACAACTGGCAGACAACTGCACAAGGGCAGCCGAGCGGAGGCAGCTGGAGACCACCGTCTTCCTCCAGCCACTCTGAAAGGCGAGAAGCCTGCTAGGAATACTGGACAATGCAGGGTGGGGAGCGGAGGGGTGGGAAAGAGAACGGGAGGGGTGAGGAGTGAGGAGGACTGGAGTGACGAGGGGTCCATCACCCCTGATCTGCTGCTTCTAAGGGGGCCTCCTTATTATCACTCCCACATGCACACACACATACCCAAAAGTTTTGCTGGTACACATACGCACAAAGACACTCATGAACACAAATACACACTCAGCCTGCCATAAATAAGGGACTCTTTCCTTCATTTATTCAAACATGTTGATTAAGCAACTAGTGGTGCCAAGACCTGGGAATATATTGATCAATAAAGCAGATATAGTTCCCTTCCTCGTGGAGCTCAACAGACTAGAGAAGGAACATTGATTAAATAACCACAGAATAAATGTAAAATGAGATTATGAGCAAGGTTACAAATGAGAGGCAGGTAGCATTATTTGGGCTTCCACAGGGCATTTGATCTGATCAGGGAGTTCAGGGAATTCTCTGAGGAAGTACAGCTAAGATGTGATCTGAAGAGTAAGAGCTAACCTAAAGATGAGAAAAGGGAAGTGTTTCAGCACAAGGAACATGTGCAAAGGCCCTGGGGTTGGAAGGGACATGGCAAATACAGGCATCTAAAAGGAAGCCAGTGCCTAAGAACAACTAAGGCAACCTTGAAAAAGAGACACTCACTGGATTCCAAGACTTTTTATAAAACTATAGTAATTAAGCAGTGTGGTATTGGCACAAGGATAAACAAATTGACCAATGAAACCAGAGGACAGAATCTGGAGACAGATCCACACATGTACAATTACCATATTTATGACAAAGGTAACACTGTAGTCCAGTGGGAAAGGGGTGGTCTTTTTAATATATAAATAGTGCTGTGTCAATTGGATATCCCTCCAAAAAAAAGGTGTATCTCTCCTCCCACCTCACATACACAAAAATCTATTCCAGATGATTTGCAGAGTGAAATGTGAAAGGTAAAACAATAAAGGTTTTAAAGGAAAACATAGGAGAGCAGTCTTATGACCTTGGAGTAGGCAAATACGTCTTAAAAACAGGACACAAAAAGGCTAACTATGTAAGAAAAAATTTGTCAATTGAACACATCAAAATCAAGAAATTCTATTCCTAAAAGATACCAACAAGGAAGTTGAAAGTTACATAAAGGAGTGAGCGATGTTTACCATTCATGTATTTAACAAAGAACTTGGATTCAGAATATATATATATATATATATATTTAAAAGCCTACAAAGCAATAGGAAAAAGACAAGCCATTTAAAAAGAAAAGAACAGGAAAAAGGATTTTAACAGACACTTCACAAAAGAAGATATTCAAAAGGCCAATAAACATAGGACAAGGTACTAGACTTCATTAGTCGTCAGAGAAATGAAAACTAAAATTATAAGATACCACTACACCCACCAGAAGAGCTAAAATTGAGAAGACGAAATATCAAGTATTGAAGAGGATGTAGAGAACAGCAACTCTGACACACGGCAGGTGACATGTATGCTGGTACTTTAGCAAACTGCTCGTCAGTGTTTTCTAAAGCTGACGATGTCCATACCCCGTGGCCCAGCAACTCCAATCCTGGAAGTATACCACCCTAAATGTTTACCAAAGACATGTACTAAAGTGTTCAGCCCTGCACTTCCCATAATAGTCAAAAACTCACAACTACCTAATGCCTATAAATAGCAAGATAGATAAATTTATCAAAATAGATATTGTGGTAGAGTCGGGCATTGGGGTACTATACGAACATATACATAAACAAATGATGGTTACATTCAACATGAATGAATCACATGGATATATTGATGAGTGAAAGCAGACAGAACAAAAGCGTAATACTGGATAATCCCGTCTATAGAAAGTCCAAAAACAGGTAAAACTAACCCATAGTGTTAGAAGTCCAGAGAACGGTCACCCTTGGGAAGGTGTAATGGGAAAAGGACACAAAGGTGGCTTCTGGAGTTTGATTTTCTGTTTTATGCTCTGGGTACTGGTTACCATGGGTGCTTTCAGTTTGTTCGACTTCTTTGAGCTGTATACTCACAGGTGTTTTTCTCTGTGTATGTTATACTTCAACAGAAAGTTAAGAGGCAGAAGGAGAAAGAGGCCAATGTAGCTGAAGCAGACCAAGGGAAAAGAAGCCGGATGAGGCTGAAGACATAGGCAGGGAAAAAACCAGCAGAACCTAGCCGGCCACGGCAAGAAGCAGAGGGAACAACACTAGGGTTTAAACAAAATTGAGGTGGGAGTGAGGTTGAAAGGTGGTGACGTGATCTGTTTTGCATTTCACGCAGATCACCCTGGACCTTTGTTTAAAGATGCTGATTTCAAAGTGCATTTGTCTCCTTTTTCTCCTGAGATGCCACCAAAAGGACCAAAAAGAAATAAACAGAATATACAGATGACAAGGACTAGGAGAAGAGATATATCGTGGGCCGATACCTTTTGCTGAATTTCTGGAAGTCACAAAGTGGATGGGAGAGAGGTGCTGAGATTGCCTGGTCAGCGAGAACTGCAGCTCCAGCGCAGTCCAAGAGGGGCTCTCGTTACCAAAGGATTTGGTCCCCCAGAACCTGGGAGAGGCTCGGTCTCACAGATGCCACATGAAAAGGAAGGTGGAAGGGACACGTGGGGCTTAAAGCAAGGGGATTTAATTGAAAGCTACCAGATAAAGCCATTGACTCCTATCCCTCCCTACCCTACTCCTACACGGAATGCAGAGAGCAATCAAATAATAAGAAAGGACTTCGAGAAGTTAAACACTGAATTGCTCAAATGAAAAAATTCAGTAGCATTACAAGATAAATTCAAAGAAATCTCCCAGAATGTAAGACCAAGGTAAAAGAGAAAATATGAGAAGAAAATAAGAATAATAAAGGATTTGTCTAGGGGTTTTCAATAGCTGACTAATGGTAGTTCCAGAAAAAAATTAATTTTAAGAACGGGGTGGGAGAAAGAATTAACAAAGAAATAATCCAAGAAAATTTCCCACAACTGAAGGATCTTAGTCTCCAAAATACACAGATGCACTGAACACTCAACAACAATGATACATAAATATCCACATAGAGAGACCTTGTGATGAAGTGTCAGGACACCACAAACAGAAAGAAGCTATTAAAAGCTTTAAGAAAGAAAAATACATATTACCAAAAGAGGATTGAATCACAATAGAATCAAATTTTCCCTAAGCACGTTAGATGTAATATTTTTAATATCATCAAAATTTTGAGAGAAAAGATTTTCGATTAGAATGTGTATGCCCAGCCAGACTGTTGATCCATGTGACGTTAGAAGAAAGATCATCTCGGAAAATTCACCTCCAATGCACTCTTTTTAAACGAAATTACTTGATACTGTGCTCCAGCAAATAACAGAATAAACCAAGGAAAAGGAAAACATCATGTCCAAGAAATGATGGGCCAGCGCAGAAAAACAGCAGGGAGAAACAGCAGAAGAGAAGCGATACAGCAGATCTAAGGAGGACACACTCCACATAGAGATGGAGTCTCCTGTGAAGGGAGAACGTAATAAAACCTAGAACTGGATGGGGAGGCTGGAAATGAATGGAAATATGACAGTGGCAGGTAGCACAAGAGGGAAAGTGCAGGTGAAAATTCCAGAGAGAAAATGGTATTCGAAAAGGAAAACATAATCGTAATCCACTACTTGGCTCTGTAATGAACAGTATTTAAATTATGTTTTCTATGAGCTAAACCCTCACCTATCATGAAATTAATGTTCAATTAATATTGTGTAAGATACATATCAAGAAACAAATGGCGGCATATTGTTGGAAGGGATCAGAGACATTGTAAATAGTAATTAAAGGAGCTGGAAGGTGCCTCTGGGATGAAGGCTAGGGGGTTGGGATAGTTAGGGGGTGGAGAGCTATCGTATTGAACCACTGCATATAATACTTCGATAGAATTTTTTAAAATTGCGATGTCACTCTGGCTGCCGAGTGGAAATGGGATGGGAGGAGGCTTAGAGCAGATGCAGTGAGGCTGGTTAGGAGAATACTGCAGTTGTGCAGTGGGAAACATAGGATTGTTCTACTAGACTTGTGGCAGTGGAGACGGGGAGAAGACAATGGATAAAAGGCAATCAGAAGTCACATTGACAGGCCTCTCGCTGGGTTGGATAAAGAGATGGGGAGAAAGATGGCAATCCAGCGATGGTGCCTAGTTTCATGCTTGTATATGTGCGAAGGTAGTGGAGCCATCTACTGAGAATCCTGGCCAAGAACGGGGGCATTAGGAGAAAGTAAGTTCAGCTGGACACATGTTGAAAGTTCAGGGGACGTAGAAGAGACCATGTTAATAGACAGTGGTAAACACAGCCCTGAGCTCAGATCAAATATCCAGGGCTAGGTAGTGACCCAAGCTGTTTATGCAGATGAGATCTCCTAGGGAGACAATCAGATCCAGTTGCACTGGAGGGATTGAGTCAAGGAGAGAGAAGAAGCAACTGATGTAAGGTTGACACAAAGTATCGTTAGATGCGTCCAGCACATAGTTCCAGATGGCAGGGATATAAACATATTCACAGTCACAATGTCCTTTCTTTGTAGGCACATTATAACCCACATACCCAAAGGTTAACTCTTACTTTACGTTAAAATCAGAGAGTTCAAGCTTCCATCCCACATGCTGTGGAATACCTCCCCCAGTATCTCCGTGGGTGTCCAGGCAGACTCTCCTGGGTTGATTTGCACAGTGGAGCCCTCCCCACTATTTCTTGCCCCTAACTGTGGCTCTGACCTCCAACTTTGGCTGTCCACACCCACCCTGACCCTGTTACTCTCCCCAAAAAGCACCAACAAAGGTTACTAAGCAAACAAACCAGGAATTGGGGGCCGTGATAGGCAGAATGATGATCTCCAAAGATGTCAACGTCTAACTTCCGGAACCTGTGACTATATTACCTCGCATGCCAAAGGGACCTTGCCGATGCGGTCAGGCTAATGACGATCTTGAGATGAGTGGGCTGGGCCCAATGTAACCACAATAGTCATAAGGGAAAGAAGGAAGCAGTAGAGTCAGAGGAGATGTGACGACAGAAGCAGAGGGCAGTGATGTGATGCTGGCTTTGAAGATGGAAGCGGCCACTGGCCAAGGAATGCAGACAGCTTGTAGATGCTAGAAAAGGCAAGGGAAGGACCCTCCCTGTGAGCCTCCAGAAGGAACTGCCCACACCTGTATTTTAACCCAGTGAGACCCATTTCAGGCTTCTGACCTCCACAACTGGAAGATAACACACGTGTACTGTTTAAGCCCCTAAGTTTGTGGTCATTTGTCATGGCAGCATTGGAAACTCACACTGGGGCCCTGTGATGTTGCCAGCCCTTGGGGCCGGAGGTCAGAAAAGCATGGATGGTAGAGCGGCAAAGTCAGGGTGGGGCCCCGGGAGGAGGTCCCTCTAGGGGGAATCAAAGCCAGGCCTTCCTCACCTCCTCCCTGTGGCTGTCTGAGGAGCTCAGGCAAGACTAAGGGGAAGTTCTGTCCCAGGTGCCTGGAGAGCAGCCATAGAGGAGGGGGCTTCAGAGGGCTAAAGGGACAGCCACCTCCCCTGGTGCTGTGTGTCGTGGCAGCAGGAGAAAGAGTTGGGCCTCATCATTAAGTAGCCCTTCCCCAGAGTCCCCTTTGCTGGAGGTGAACCTGGAGACACTGGGTCTCCTAGGAATGGCAGTCGTGAGACTCTGTGCATCTGTGGCTGCAAAAGAGGCAAACACTGCCATCCCACAGGGCTTTGGAAGGGACTTTGGCCGATTGACGCCAAGTTGCTGGCATCAGAGAGAGACCAGTGAATTCTGGCTGGTGTTCATTAGCAGGCTGGGAGCTCCTCAGGTGAGGTCTGTCTTTGGCCCATCTCTGGACCCCACGGCAGGGCCAGCTTTTCAGCTGGTGCCAATGAGCATGTGTAGGAGTCATCAATGGACAGAAGCCCCAGGACCACCTGGGACAGGTCCAGAAGAGGGTACTAGAGTGAGCCATTGGGTCTGTGCAGTGATCCAACTATGTTCCTGGGCCCACTGGATAGAAGATTCCAGAGCACCTCAATCTTAGTTCCTCATATATCTGGATGGATCCTGAGTGTCTTTCTTGACTTTGTGCTTGTAATTCCAGGGTTCTCCTAGGCTGTTTATGGCAGCGCAGCCTCCAGTAAAATCCCAAGAAATGACCTTGGACAAATGCCTTGAGTTCTCTGATCCTCCATCTTTCTCTGTAAAATGGTCTAATAATAGTATCAAACTCAGTGCTGTTGTAAGGATTGTATGAAAAAATAAGTATAAACTTCCTGGAATGTATCTTATCTTTTCTTCTTTTTTTTTTTTGTTTCTTTCCTTTTTTTTTTTCTTCCATATTTGAAACTCAGGAGAATGAATTTCTGGGCCACACTCTTACCCACCACTATCTGATGCTCATTAAGCATTGACTGTCCCAAGGAGGCAAATACCCTGAGCCACCCAGAATTTTCTGGGATCGGCAGGTGATCAGACGTCTGGCCCCCACTAGCCACTTCTCCAACCCCACTGTCCTGTTGGTAGAGTTTCTCAAGGTGGGGAATCCTAGAAATTACTTCTAAGAATTTGCCTATGGATGCTGAAGGACAAGAGAGCAAACTTCATAGTGGCACAGGATCCCCCCGCTATGTGGAAGTGGAGTGTTCCTATGAAACCTTTCCTAAGCTGAAATGGCGTAAAGTGAAGAAGCAATTACCATAGGACACATCTTGCTAACGGAAGCACAAAATAAATTGAGATAAAGCACAGATGCTGACAGACACAGTTCAAAGCTATGGCGACTTGATGCTGAGTGTAGTTCCCCGGGGAGGAGCTTGGCAGTGCCGCGCTCTACAGGGGGGTACGTGGTGCCTCTCTAACCGCTCGTTGCAAAACAAATGCTGAACGCTATTTCCACTTTTCACCGTTTTTTCGTAAACGCAAAAATCCTCTCTGGATTTCTTTTGGTGAGCAAAACCAGGTAGTACTAATGTAGGTCTTTCATAAAAGTGAGGAGGGGTAAAGAGAACTTTTGAAAAGCGGGAGACACTCGTATTTACAATGGTGAAAAATTGAAAATAATCTACATTACATGTCCATTAGCAAAGGTACTGACAAAAAAATAAAATGGACTTTTTAAGTAAAATGTTATGCATCCATATAAAGGACTCTATCCATTTTCTAAAAATGATGATGTGTATGTTTGGAAATTGAAAGATGTTCATGATATATCACGTAAAAAGCCATCATTAGAAATTTAACAGTAGAAGCCCATTTTGGGGTGTGTGTATGTGTGTGTTTGATACATACACATATCTTAGATACATATACATACATATCTTAGCTATATCCACACATCTTAGATACATATACATTATACATATATAACCAATTGTATACGTGTATACGTGTGTGTCTGTATGTGTGTGTCTGTACATACATTGAAAACAGGAAAATACTCTGGAATTAAATAGACCAAAAAATTAAATTGAAGTGGTTATCATTGGTTAGTGGAATTTTAGATGCCGTTTATAATGCCGTCCCCCTTTGTAATTTTATCCATTGTCTGAAAAAAATTTTAATATTTTTTATATTGAATATATTGTATATACTAGTCTTTTTTCACTTTTTAAAATTAAATCTTTTAGACATACAAACAGTATTTATAATGTAATGAAACATGAAATCATTAATCAGATTCACACATATATTCATTTTATTGAAAGAAGAATTATTTTAAGTTATTCAAAAAATATGTGCTCACGCCGGCCCGGTGGCTCAGGCGGTTGGAGCTCCGTGCTCCTAACTCTGAAGGCTGCCGGTTCGATTCCCGCATGGGCCAGTGGGCTCTCAATCACAAGGTTTCCAGTTCAACCCCTCTAGTCTGGCAAGGGATGGTGGACAGCGTCCCCTGCAACTAAGATTGAACACGGCACCTTGACCTGAGCTGCCGCTGAGCTCCCAGATGGCTCAGTTGGTTGGAGCGCGTCCTCTCAACCACAGTGTTACCGGGGTTCGACTCTGACAAGGAACGGTGGGCTGCGCCCCCAGCAACTGGCAATGGCGACTGGACCTTGAGCTGAGCTGCACCCTCTACAACTAAGATTGAAAGGACAACAACTTGACTTGGAAACAAGTCCTGGAAGTACATACACACTGTTCCCCCCCCGCCCCCCAAAAAAGTGCTCATTATTATTCAAACAATACAGAAATATATAAAATAAAGTCTCTTATCAATCTCCCTAACCATTGAACTATGAAAAATTATTTAAAAACTTAAAACATAATATGAAAATGGAAAATATATATTATATTTTTGTATGGAAAAATATATTTTAATATTTATTAACTATATATTAAAATATATTTAATATACTTTTAGGAATGTAAAAGTGGTTTTGTTGGGGGTGGGAAGAAATGGGGTAAAGGAAACCTTATCTTGAACAGAGCCAAATTCAAAACAGCAAAGATCATAGCAGATCCATCAAAAGTTGAGATGAATGAATGAGTCAGGAGACTAAGGCTGAGATAACTGAACATATGAAGAGATGAACTGGAAAAATGAAGAGTAGGCAAATAAAACCCACTTGCAAATAAAACCCAATCTTGAGCTTGACTATCTTTTTTTAAAACTATATTTTCAGTCATTAATCTTTATTTTTGAATAAAAATGAGTCCTTAATTGAATCAGCAGAAGTTAACAATTAACTAAGGATGCAGGTGGATGGAAAATCTTAATATAAAAATGTCCATTCTCCCAACACTAATGTATAAATTTTATGTAATTCCAATTATAGTACCATTTTTAATTGAATGAAATGATCATAAAGTTTATGTGGGAGAATAAATGTCTGAGAGTGGCCAAAAAATATTTAAAATAGTCGATCTTACGTGATAGATATTAAAATATACTGTAAAGCCACTAGAATCCAATGATATGGTGTTGGCATAGGATTATTGAATTGACAGAAAACTATTAACCTCTTTTTTTCTTACTGAGGTGAAATATTTATTATGTATTGAGTTCTCATATATCTGGGAAGTATTTTGGGGCTCTTTATTCTATTCTATTTAGAGGGGAACATTTTTACCTGTGACAGGAAACCTAGACTCTATTTTTTTAAAATCATTTTTTACTACTTAAAATTTAATCTCATCCAGTCAAATTTTATTTTTATATTGTACATCTTGGCTCTAGAATTCCCATTGCTTATTTTTATAGTCTATTTCTCTGCTGAATTTTTCTATGAAATCATTCAATACCAGCATATTTTCTTTCATGTCTTCGAACATAGTTATAATAGCTCCTTGACAATGCTTGCTTCTTAATCCTAGGATCTGGGTCACCCTGAGGTTGGTCTCCATCATTGCCTTTGGTCTTGAATACAAGTCATATTGCCTTATTTCTTTATATGTCTAGTAATTTGGGATTATATTCTGGATACTGTCAATGATAAGTTATAGAGGCTCTGGATTCTATTATTATCCTCTGAAAGACTGTTGGTTTTTTATTTTACCAGGCAGTGAACTTAATGGAACTCAAATTCCAAATTCACTCTCACCTGTGGTGGGCACAGCTGGAATATCTGTTCAGAAGGCATAGTTAGGCTTCTCAGTTTTTCCGCTGAATTCATACTTCAGAAAACATCCTGAGGTTTGAGTGAAGTTTATAAGCAGAATTTGGAACACCCCTTCCATGGATTCCTCCTTTCTGGGATTTCCTCCTTCACTTTCCAACTACTATGGAAGCCCCAAATTTTGTCCTCTGATTCCTCAACGAGTAAGAAGGTCGATTTCTATCCAAATTTTAGCCGACTCACATGGCATTGCCTGGGGCCTGCCCTTAGCCCCAAAGATGTAAAAATGAGACACTCATTCAGTATTATTCCTTTCATCCAAGTTTTGGTCTCTCCGATTTCTGCATGGTTTTGATCACTTTCAGTACCTTTACATAGCCTTTTAAATATTTCTTTCCAGAGTTTATAATTGTTATCTGTCAGAGAGATCATCTTTTACAAGGTATTCTGTCATTATTGGAGGTGGAACTCTCTAATGACATACAATTTAAACTTTTTAGATGGCTAAATATTCCCATAAACAAAGTTAAAAGACAAACATTAAGTGGGGAAAAATATATTTGCCATGTATATGACAGATAAAGAGTTAATTTCTAGCTCTTACAAATTGTTAAGAAAAAGACAAAGCATCCAATAGAAAAATGTTCCCAGGGTAAGAATAGGCTCATAGAAGAGTAAACCCAAATGGCCAATAAACATATGGCTCAACCTCCTAGTACTCAGGGAAATGCAAATTGCAGTAACTCGTTGCCCATCAGATTGGCAAAAATTCAAAAGAATGTTAACACCTCCTACTGATGGGGGTGAAAGGAAAAGTATCTTTTCATATGTAACGGGTAAAAAAAGAGAATTGATGCTGACTTTTTAGAAAGCAATGTGGAAAACAAAGTCTTAAAAATTCAAATATACATTCAACCCACTAGTAAGAATTTGTCCCATGGAAGTAAACAGAAGTACTCAAATGCTGGAATATATAAATTAGTGCAAAAATATTTGTAGTACCCAAAGAACTAGACAGAGTCCATGAATAGGAGGGTTTAAATCAAGACACACTTGTGCCATAGAACAAGCCATTAAAAAAAAAACAGATTCACTTGAAAGGGTTTTCACAACATCATTAATTGAGAAATTAAATATATGTTACCTGATCTATTCTGTCAAGGAAACAATGATCTGCAAGCTTTATATGTATGTGACTGCATGGACATGTGAAAGGGTGTGGAAGGATTCAAACCAGATTTTAACCTTGGTTGTTGGAATATTAGGGAAGGATCAGGGAGATGGAAAAGGGGGTATGATTAAAAAGTGTTTTAAAAGTGTTTTCAAACATGAGAAAAAAAACACCATGGGTGATATAATCGATTTGTGTATAAACGTGTGTGGGAAAGCCGAATAACAGAAAGGTGTTTTCAGGCGTGACCATCAAAATGTGAATGGTTAGGTTTCAAGAATTGTTCATTTGTTCTTTATACACTTATACTTTTAAAAATTCTTTTTAAATATGTATAAATCATATAATAGAAAAATTAAAGCTATTTTTATCGTGAAAAAGATTTCAATACTATAGAAGTTGACTTCCTCCTGAGATGATGTCGTCCAGCCCAGGGCCTCCTGTGCACTGATGACTCTTGAATTTCCATCTCTACTCCTAACCATGGCTAAGAGCTACAGATTCATAGACCAAAGTGTCTGTTCAACAACTCCGCCTGTATGGGCATCTCAAGCTGGGCAGAGCCAGCATGGATGGCTCAATTCTCTCCCCTTCAACAGACTCGTGCTTCAATCTTTCCCATCTTAGTTTAAATGGTACCACCATTGAACAAGTTGTATAAGCCCCAAATCTGGAAGTTCATCCTGATTCTTCTTGTTCTCTTCCATCACATTCAATCCAAGGACAACACATGGCAGGTCTACTACGTTCAAAATATGTCCTACATCCCACCATCTGCAATGCTAAGTTTGATCCCTTGGTTAAAGGGGTGTCTGTCAGATTCTGCCTTTGTAAAGGAAACTTTTCCTACTTGAAATTGAAAAGTAATCTGTTGACTGATACTTCGAAATTATGTGAATGTTCTGCGTGCCCAGCATTTCATCCAACAATTTTAACATCCATTTGTGAGCCTTATTTGAATCAATTATTACATTGGTGATTGCAAAATGCTATTGTTTTTCTAATTTCATCATTTCTTCTATTTTTATTCTACATTATTCTCTAAAGAACTTTTCTTCCTGTTGACTTCTTGAGTATTGGTATGGATTCATGGGTTATTTCTTAATTCAATGTGATATAATCCATTATTGTCATTATTCTTTTTTATGTTCAAATTATTCAAAATTGGCTATCTCTTTCAAGCTATCTTCTGTGTTCTTTTGACATGTCCTCACCAGTCTTGCAAGACACCCTTGCTTTCTGGCACAATAGATTTGGGATAATTGGGAAAATTTAACTATAGCCAATATATTAGATATTACAGTGTTAAACTCTTGGGAGTGATCAAGGCATTGTGGCTCTTGCCCTTAGACAATATTCTGAAGCCTCTAGGGTGAAATGTAGTGATGTCTGCAACTAACTCTCAAGTGGGGGCAGAAGGGAAGAAGCAAATGTCGCAACATTTTAACAATTGATGAAGCTAGTAGTGTCTATTATTTTTTTAAGATTTTATTGGGGAAGGGGAACAAGACTTTATTGGGGAACAGTGTGTACTTCCAGGACTTTTCCAAGTCAAGTTGTTGTCCTTTCAATCTTAGTTGTGGAGGGCGCAGCTCAGCTCCAAGTCTAGTTGCCACTTGTTAGTTGCAGGGGGCAGAGAGCCCACCATCCCTTGCCGGAGTCGAACCGGCAACCTTGCGGTTGAGAGCACTTGCTCCAACCAACTGAGCCATCTGGCCACCTGAGAGCTGAGCGGCAGCTCATTGACTTCATTCTAGTTTCGGAGGGCGCAGCTCGCTGGCACATGTGGGAAACGAACCGGCAGCCCTGTTGCCCAGAGCTCGTGCTCTAACCAACTGAGCCACCCATTCACCCAAGCTAGTGTCTATTAAAACGACACCTTTCTTTCAACTTTTTGTAAGGCTGATCTTTTTCAAAATAAAAGTTGTGGAAAAGATACGTCCTGTGTCCAGTCACTAGTCATGCCCTCCATTGCTTCCACCCTGATCCTCACCACCACCGCCTTTGCTCACCTGCACTCCTCCTTGCTGGTTCTGGCTTCCTCCCTCCCCTACAGTCTAGTCTCAAAGAGCTGCCAACGGGAATGTTCTAAGGCTTAAATCAGAACTTGCCATTCCCTTGCCTCACGCTCTCCCTGACGCCTTAAGCAAAATCTCAATTCCTTACCGAGGTCTCTAAGGCCTTCCAAGATCTGGCCCTCTCTGCCTTCCACCCTCTCCTCTCGCCCCTTGCCCACTCACTCTACTCCAGCCCCAGGGCCTTTGCACAGGCCGTTCTGGATGTCTGAACACTTTTACCCCAGGTGTTCACCTGGATTTCTTTGTCTTGTCATTCACACTTCGAGAAGCCCTCCTTGCCCCCTTAGATGTCTTCCCCAGTCCCATGCAGTCATACTCGATCCGTGACCCATCTTCACTTTCTCCTTAGTGCTTGTTTGTTTGTTGTCTGTCTTCCTTGCTGGAATGTAACATGCGCAAAGTGGAGACTTTGTCTATTCAGCACTGTATCCTTAGCCCTGAGTGCAAAGCCTAACACATAGTAGGCGCATAATAAATACCTATTGAATAAAATGATGTAGACATTCACTGGTACAGACACATATACATAGCTGTGCTTGCACATACAAATGCACACTCACACAGAGGAACACACACACATGCTTGTGTGATACATGCAGAGAAACAGAGTCACATAGGAACATTAATGAACAGACCTGCAATAATAGTTTTAGAGACACACATACATTCACACTCATATGGGACATACAAAGACAGATACACTTACACAATAATACACACTTATCTTTAGACATATATCCATTAATCCATATACATTCAAACATTGACATGTTGATATACACAGATACAAACATACTTACACAATCACACACACACACCAATACAGATATTCAGGCGCAAGGGCATAAATGCACATCTACCACACTCTTGCACGTGTGTGTGCATGCACACACTGTGCCTTTGCCTGACCTAGGCTTTCACAGTTTGGCTAAATCTGGCTTAGGCACTGCTGGGTCATCTGCAGCCCTTGGCCAGGAGAGCCCCAAACCTCCTGGCAATGCTCCCCTCCCAGGACAGCTCATCTGGGAGAGGATGGGGGCTGCTGGCAGGCGGCCCCTAATTTAAGACAGCTCCAAGGCTGCTGTTTCGAGCAGCAATGTCATACAGCCCACTAACTGGGCAGAGCTGTAAAACATGCCTGGCTCGGCACCCTCTGCTCTGGCCACCTTCGCCTCTGCGGTCACCCTGCCGCGTGGCGCAGCCCCTGAATACCAAAGGCGGTGGCTTCTCATAGCCACACACTAAGGAGACAAGGGCAGCAGGGAAAGCCCTCAGGGCTCCTGAGGTGTCTACCCAGCCATCTGAGAGGGGAGTGAGCCTGTGGGGTGGGGGTCCAACGGTGGTGGTCCTCAGCAATTTGAGGCAGACTGCCATATCCAAGTAGAACAAGGAGAGATTGGTCTGGAGAGGGCTCTGGCTACCAGGGAAAGGACTAAGAGGGCACCTGGCCTCCAAGGGGGGCTCAGCTGATGCTGGGCACACTCAATGCCTGACCCTGGGTAACAGACCAGCCCCAGAACCTGGTAGCTAGTGCAGCCCAGGTCGTTCATGGCAGCCTGCCCAGCCTACATAGGACTCCAGTCTGAGCTCATGAAGTCTTCAGGGGGCTAGATGTCTCCATCCCCCTATATATCCATGGGCGAGACCCTGAGGAAACCTGTGGCCAGCCTCTAGGTAGCCTCCTGTTCAAATGGAGCCTTTGGGTGACACCCTTTCCTGGGCTCAGGAAGTGGAGGGGAAGGTCCCCATGGTGTCTCAATGATATATTCCAAAGCCTAGAAGCTGGAGATGACAGAGTTTGTTCAGGAACCCTATGACATAGCTGTGAACAGGGGCCAGCACAGTGGAGGGCCAAAGTGGGAGGGGACTGTCGTATGCAGGACACTGAGTTGGGCAGCTGACATACCTCATCTCCTTTTGTCCTCACCTGGTGAGGGAGACACTCCCCATCCCATTTTACAGACAAGAAAACTGAGCCTCGGAGTGAAGCCACCTGCTCAAGTCCTCACAAAGGGCTCTAACCCTATGTAGAAAGGCTTCAGAATGTGATAGGGAGCAGCCTGAGGTACTTCAAGGGTAATTTCCATCCTTGTCTTCAAGCCCGGGAAGGTTCTGAAGTTCCCAGAAAAGATGAGACCCTGGGGAGTTGGACCAAGGGCCCAGCGCTGCCTCCCCTGCAGCCCGTGATTAATGCCTGACAGTCCTTCCACTTGCAGGGAACTCATCAGACTAATATTTCCTGATGTGAACTCCGTGTCGCCCTAGAATGAGAAATCCCAGCCTCCTCATGTTCCGGGCCCCAGATGGATGGGCTTCCGTCCCGGGCGTGTGAATGATGCAGCCGGTGTCTGCAGAGAGGGGTCGATAAAGGCCCTTCATCAGCAGAACTGCAGCCTCTCGGGGCAGGCTAGCAGGCCCTGGTTCCCCTCGCCACACTGCTCCCCAGGCTTGACCCTGCACTGCCCATAGGCGACAGAGAGGCAAGGTCAGTGCCCAGCAGATGGGGAGAGAGGGCCCCATGAAGGGAGGACAGGCCTTCTCCAGCCCTGCCACGAAAGTCAGGGTCCTTGGGCATCAGAGGGAAGGGGCCTTGATTTTGAAGCTCCAGTGAGCCCAAGGGGGGCTTAAGGATCTAGCCCAAGGCTATAAGCAAATGCCCACTTAAGGCAATGTAGGACCTCCGAGGCTGTGTGGAGGATACTGGAACCAAGTGGTTCTAGGAATAGAAACACCAGTGGTTGTTTCCATAGTGAGAGAAAAATATAAATAATAACCAGTACCATTTACTGAGTGCTTACCATGTGCCACGCATGGCGCCAAACAGTGATATGCATTTTTGCATTCAGTCCTCACAGAGCCCCATGGAGTAAGGTGATAAAATTATCCCATTTTACAGATGAGAAAAGTGAGGCCAACAGCAATTAAATGATACTCTAAATAGAAGAGTCACGATTCAACTCTAAATTTCCCTACCTTCAAACCTGTGCTTTTAGCCATTCATCATCCAAGCATTCCACTGATATTTGTAAAATGGTGTCTTTGTGGAAGACATTGAGAGAGTCCGGGGACTACACAAGACAGGCACCATTCCAGCCCTCACAGCGCTCACCGTCTTGTGGGGAACTGACATCAAACAGGGCAACTATGATGCCTCGGCGAGAATGTGGGTGGAAACAGGTGCTCAAGGAAGGTCTTGCCAAGAGGAGGGGGAGTATCTTGTCTCGCCCTTACACAGAGAGACACCAGTCCACTCCCAGGTGGGGGCAGGGGCTGGGGAGAGGGGTAGTCTCTTGAGGACAAGTCCTTCTTGAGGTGGCCAAAGATGGAAAGAATACAAGGCTGAAGGTCAAAGTATTGAAGGCCAAAGCCAGAGCAAAGAGAGTGGCCCCCCTGCGCAGGATTAACAGAAGATGGGGTCAGGATGTGGATGTGGGTGGAAAGGAAGTGACCGGAAGGAAATAAGGGGCCTCCTGTGTGAGAAAGGCAGCTCTATGATCTAAGTTATATGCTACCTGGCTGGGTGGCAGGTTGGATTGGCTTAAAGGTGGAGATTGATAAGGACAGCTGTCCACACCTGAGAGGGATATCTCCTCCTGAGGGTGTCCTTCAACAATGGAAGACACTGAGAGTCAGGTGCACAGCAGCACCAAGATGACAGGTTCACGGGGGGTCCCCAGCCAGCAGCCAGAAGGTCAGGGAGCAGTTGTGACTTTGGGGGATGGGAGCTGGCGTGGGTTATACCAGGGGTTCAAGCCCCAGCCAATAAGGGTGGCTTCAGGACAGAGTTCAAGGTCCAGCAGGAAAGAGGAGGCCAAAGGTGGTGGCCAAATCTGAATGCAAAGCCAGAGCCAGAGCTCTGAGCAGTAAGAGTAATACTGAAGGCTACCTGTTGGTGGCGCTGTAGCCACCGACCTGCTCTTCACTCCGGATGGGAGAATGGGGAGCTCCAGTTGGGAAGGGCAGGAAGGCAGAGCCACCCCACGCCTCTGACCGCCAGGGGCTGGGAGGATGGAGAGGGAAGCAGCCTCAGCCCTGGCTGCAGAGAGCTTGCCTCCCTCTGCATTTTGCTAGCGGTTTGGCCCCAGGACTTCAGCTTCTTGCGTGTAAATTTAGGGCCCATCAGACCCTCTCACCCCCACCTTCCCTGAACCCCTCCCACATGGCTCCACCCAGTTTCTAAATATACCCTGAGCCTGACCCTCAATTCAACCTTGACCCTTACCGTGTCCCTCACCCCGATTCCTGAACCTCACCCCAATCGTGAAATTTCTTCCATCTCGGAGTCTCAGCTCCTCCCTGACCTTCACTCCCTCCTCATCCTACCGCAGTCCTGAGCCTCAGCTTCCCCCATCAGGTTAGTGCATCTTTGACTCCTAACCCACCCAGGCCGGCTCATACCCATCCCAGATTCTTCTCCCCTCCTTCCCTGAATGCTGCCTCTGATCTGGGGCCAAGATCCCGTGGGGAGTTCCAGGAAGAGAGATGAGGGTATGTGTTGCTCATATTCCTTAAAAAATTATTTTAAAACTGAAAGGTTCCTGTTTTCTTTGGGGGCCAAAAAAGGGGGAATTTCAAAATGCCCTCATTAAAATGCCACGTACAAAATCCATCCATAATTTGAGACATCAGAATAACGGTCCGCCTTCCATCAGGGGCTTCTGTTCTGTTTCCTGACCTGGGTGTTGGGTACGTGGGTGTATTCAGTTGGTGAAGATAAATCAAGTGATATGATTTGTGCACTTTCCTGTATCCATGTTATACTTCATAGAAAGTTTTCAAAAACACTCTGTAGTCTGGATACTTCAGGCTCTCAGGACAATGGAACTGGCCACAGGGTCTCTGCATCTGGTTCTCAGTGTTTCCCAGATAAGCTTTCACCCCAATGGGACACTGACAAGAAGCCCCCCCCGCCCCCGCCATATCCCCCCAGTGTCCACTGGGACTGCCTTGGTGCCAGCTGCCTTTCCTACCCTAACAGCTGTATTTTTCAGGTGCAATATGACAGGCTCAATCTATTCCTGTTATATATTTCCCAGTAAATGGACAAGGTGAAAACAGTGTCAGTTCAAATCACTGTCATGACACTTAATTCTGATTTACTGTACCTTTTGCTGCAATCTTGAAAGTGCCTGCGCCCGTGCCGAGCTGGATTGCCCAGCCAGGCCCCACGGGGTCGATGTTAAGATCAGCTTCAATAAAAGAATTTAGGGCAAGGTGGCCCCCGGTGGGCAGGGGGCAAACCAGGGCCCAGAGGACGAGCCAGCAGAGACGCTGAAGCTGCAGCTCTCCCACGCCTCCCTCCCTGCGACTCTTTGTCCCCATCCCTGTTTGCAGCAGCTGGGAAATTTATGGAGGCTCCATAAACGGGTTTTACAGACAGCTGTTAGAGCGTGCGGAGCAAGGCTTGGCTGTCGGGGGACCTAGTCGCAGGCTTACAGCCAAGACACTTAAATATTATGGCCCCACATATATAAAAAGTGTGCTGTGCACGTCCTCTGCTCCCTCCCTCCTCTTGACCCAGGAGCATGGGCTATGGCCAGAGAATAGCAGCGCTTCCAGTTGCTGGCTTGCCAGAGACAAAATGCCTGCAACCCCTTGCTTCAGCTCCTGCAACCAAGGCCAGGCGACTCTGGCTGGGCTGGCAGCATGGATGCAGCGGGGAGACTCATCCAAACAGCAGTGCCAGGCGTGCACAGGCCGCCTCCTCCCCTGCACTCCTGGGCCGCTGTGCCAGGTTCAGCTTACTACTTTCTTTTAGCCTCAGGGCCTGGCTCCAGCTGTTTTCTCTGCTGTGAAAGCTGTCCCCACCCCCACACCTCTTTTCTTGCCCTGGCCAGTTCCTACCTACCCTTCCAGAACTCAACTGAAATATTGCTTCCTCAGAGGCATTCCCCCCTTCCCCATCCTCTAGAGGCAGATCCCCTGTTATAAATGCTCACATCCCCCCGGACTTTTTCATAACATTTATAACAATTGTAATTAAATAATTATTGATGTCATTATCTGTTTAATGTCTATCTTCCCCACTGTACAATAAACTCTGTGAAAGCAGAGACTCAATTTAAATGTATCCCTAGTGCTTTACGCAGGGCCTGACACTCAATAAACATTGAATGAATGAATGAATGAATGAATGAATGAACGAATGAGCAAACGAACGAAGATTCAGAGATGAATCCCACACAACCCTCAGACGTAGCACAAGGCAAAATGTGCTCAGATCCTAAGTATAGGAGAAAGGTTTATGGGTGCACAGTAAAGAGAAGCCACTTCAACAAGGGGAAATCAGGAAAGTCTTCCAGGAAAAGAGCCATCAGTACAATAAAGTGCTTTCCTTCAGAAGTGCCAGCCTTGAAGCTTAAGGTGTGAGTCAGAGGGCTAGTCCCTTACTCTCATTGAGCCTCAGCTTCCCTATCTTTAAAATGGGGCTAATGATGGTGCCTACATCATATGGTTGTTATGAAGGTTAAATATACTTAGCACAGCACATGTAATAAGTGTTCCTTAAACTGCATTACTGCTGTCACTAAAACTTGGTGATTCCGGGCAAAGGGAGCAGCATGTGTACAGATACCATGTTTCCCCGAAAATAAGACTGGGTCTTCTGTTAATTTTTGCTCCAAAAGACACATTAGGGCTTACGTTCAGGGGATGTCATCCTGAAAAATCATGCTCGGGCTTTTTTTCCAGTTAGGTCTGATTTTCGGGGAAACACAATATTTATGAGAGACAAAATTCATTCCCTTGATGCCCTGTTGCCTCAGAAGCCATGTTTTGTATCTTATAATCTTAGCCTGAGCTAGTTGACCAGGGGAGAATGTCTGACCCATCACTGGGGAGAGCCAATCATAGGCTGGCCAGTGACCTATGACCTATGCCTGGGCCAATGAGTTTTCCTCTCTTGGGTGTTTGATTGAAAAAACATGGGAAAACTTGGCAGGAGAGCTGAAGCTCAGCGTTCCATGATGGAAATACCATTGCCCAACAAAGTGAAAATTATAACTAAGCACAAGGACTCAGAGAGATGCCTCAGAGGCCTCAGCTCCCAGCCTTTCTGTAGCCTTGTGGTAGAAGGTTTTAATTTTTTTTTTTTTTGGTCTTTTTGAGAGAGCAATCCAGGCATACCTCATTTTATTGCACTTTGCTTTATTGCACTTCCCAAATACTGCATTTTTCACAAATTGAAGGTTTGTGACAAACCTGCCTCAAGTAAGTCTATCTATGCTGTTACTCCAATAGGCTCAGATGATGGTTAGCATTTTTTAGCAATAAAGTGTTTTTTAATTAAGGTATGAACGTTTTTTTGACATAATGCTGTGGGGACAGAGCCCCAGAGAGCAGTTTCCAGGCTCTCGGCCTCATGTGGAAAGGTGCTGGCTCGGGTAGTAGATGGCCGTCAGCTGTGGCTAGTTGGCCGTCAGCTGTAACCATTGAGCCATTGGCCACTAATATAACTGCCGCGGCTACGTTGGGAGTCGAGGAAAGTTGAGAAGAGTCGGTCGGTTGGCAGCAAAGCGGACAGCAGGTCGCACGTCGTGTGAACCCAGCCTCCAGTGAGACCATAATGGTATGACTCCCCTACCTACGGCTCCGTGGGTGTTCCTTTTTGGCCTCACCACATCCTGTGTTCTTATGTGGGGAGCGGGAGCAGAGACCCTGCAGGCTGCCCTGCACGACAATGCTATTGCACACTTAATAGGCGACACAATAGTGTAAATACAACTTTTACATGCACTGGGAAACCAAAAAATTCATGTGACTCACTTTATTGCAGTATTTGCTTTGTTACAGTGGTCTGGAACTGAACCTGCAGTATCTCCTAAGTATGACTATATAGCAGTGCAATTAAATGTGACTTCTCACTCAGAGACATTGTTAGCTGTGTGACCTTGGACAAAATACTTAACCTCTCTGAGCTTCAATTTCCTTGTCTATAAAATAGAAATCATAAACACTTTTATCTTAGAAAGTCGTTGTGTGGATTCAATGAGATAATTAGCCGATTACATTATTGTTCACTGATATCTTCCTTATTAAGAACAATTGTAGCCACAGTCTCTTGGAGTTAAGCCTTAACCCCACCTTTGAGCCTCCAATCATTTGTGGAAAGAAAAAAGGCTGAGAAATCTGCTCAACCCCCAACTCTCCAATGTTCTTATCATATGTGGAAGAGGATAGGTTGTGTCATATGAAATTACCAATATTCAATTCAATGTTTTCGGGATATTCTGGTCCATAAAAGTGGATTTCCAGATGGTTCAATCTTAGAAAAGGAAAGAGCCACAAGCCACAGCGAGTACTGGACTGGGGCATTCCTCTCCCAGAAGATGGAATTGAAGCCCAATCAAGGAACATTCCCCATGTCTGGGGAATAGACCTCTTGAAATGTGTGTCCAGAATGATTTTAGCATCTACAGAGCCGTGATTGCCAGGTGTCTCCTATTCGTGTCCTTTCAGAAAGAAAGTGTTTAACGGCAATTGCCCCATCTCACTTCACCATAGTATATTGGGCCTATGGGTGGGAGGTAGCTGGCTTTATTGGTTCACAGATCTCTGAATTAAAATGAGCCAGTTTGCTGTTTTCTGTGAGAAAAGAAATTTCTGTATCATCCAGAAATCTTGGACTTTGAACTTGAACAGTGAATGGATGGGACTTCGGGTTGTTTGCCGAGAGGTGAACAGGTTCTACATGTAGGCGACAGAAGGAATTGAATATGTGGTGAACAGAAAGGTCAAGACTGTGGTCAATAATTTTATTGGTCACTAATGCCCCAGCCCCAGTCTTGGCCATGCAACTTACTTTGACCAATGAAATGTGGAAACAAGTGACGTGTCTCTCTAGGCAAAAACTCTTAAGAGCTAGTTTGTGCTTTGCCACACTCTTTCCTGCCAAAAAAATGACCACAACCTACAATGTTCCAGACAGAAAATGTTCCAGAAGTCTGGGTCCTGGAAGAAAGAAAAAATGTTGCCAAGCCATAGCCATCATGCCCTGGACAGGGAGCATGAGTGAGAAATAGACTTCGGCAGATGTAAGACCCTGGAATTTGGGAGTTGTTTGTTACTGCAGCCTACCCTGGCTTATCCTGACTGATAAGATGCTATGCAAATAGCTTAGCACAGAGCCTGGCTCAGAATAAGTACCATCATTACTTTTTTCCTGTCTCTTGAACACCAGAATAATATTCAAAGGACTGGAGGCAGAAAGTATGGTTTTGGTTTGGTAAAGAAGTCAATGTAAATGGAATGACGTTTATATGAAGGGGCAGAGTGGATAATAAAAGTAAAAAAAGGAGGCCAGATGTCTGGCTTAACCAGCATAGAGGGTACAAAATAAAGTCACCTTTAACATGCAGTGACTCTAACACCCCACCTCCCCATAGAAGAAAGAGTATCTTTCTTCTCTTTTCATAGCACCTGTTCCCTAAGTCTTACCCCCTCACTCCGAGTTAGGTCTGAGATCCTCTGCAGAAGTCTATTGAAGTTACTGTCTCACAAACAGGATCAGAAAGTCTAATCTGTCCACCAGAGGGAGGGCCTGTGTTCCTGCTTGCTGGTTTCTCTGCCTCACAGTGTCACAGCTGAAAACAGACTGGCCAAAAGCAAGCAGCATAAAAGAGACAATTGATCGATCTCACTATTCTAAAATGTAAAACTTCTAAACGACAACAGACGCCATAAACAAGCGAAAAACAAGCGATAGCCTGGGAGAAAATATTTGCAATTTATATAACAGATAAGAGATTAGCATCCAGAATATATAAAGAATTCTAACAAATCAATAAGAAAAAGACAAATGGCCCAGTAGAACACTCAGCAAATAATAAAATCAGTCGATTTATGGAAAAGGAAATTCAAATGGCCAATAAACTTGAGGAATGTTCAATTTCACTAGTAATCAAGGAAATAAAACATTAAAGTACCATGAACTATATTTCACTCATCAGATTGGCACACGCAAAAAACTAAAATTTGATATTGAACGTTAGTGAGGTGTGTGAACATAGGGACTCTTGAATATTGCCAGTAACAATGCAAATCGGCACAACCGCTTTGAAAGACAAGTCCCCTTGCTAGTATCTCCCCTGGAGAAAATGTTTGCACACGTGCACACAGAGGCCTGTGTGACGACGTGTACGGCAGTATTGTTCGGAAGAGTGAAAACATGGCGCAAACCTAAATGTCCATCAGCAGGGGATTCACTCCATAAACCATAGCATGGCCATGCTATGAGTACGAAGTAACTCTTTAAAAGAATGAGGCAAATCCATGACATACCATGAAGACATATTGTTGGGTGAATGAAACAAGTGGCAAAAAATACATAAAGCAGGAGGACACTTCTTATGTAGAGAAGAGAAACAGAAACATACACAATCATTTTTTTAAATTATTGACATAAATGTATAAAATATGCACATAAATGTATAAAAATATTTGAAGGGATAATTCAAAGAGGATTAAGAGGAGCAACCTCTGAGACTGCAAGAAAGGACCTTGTGTGGTGGTGGTGGTAGGAAGGTGGTAGGTAAGTGGGAGTTTGGGACAGGAGATGGGTGAGTAACTCTGGGCCTGAGATATCTGTGGACGTTCAGATGCAAGTGTCCTGCAGACAGTGGGGTGAATACATCTGGAACTCAGAAGCAAGGTCTGGGCCACAGGTAAAGATTGAGGGATTACAAATGGTATTTGAAGTGACTGGATTACAGGGAAGTCTGTCATAAGAAAACTAAGAAACTCTCAGCTCTCCTCAAAACAGGCAGAGAATATGTGCTTGTAATCCCAGCATCCTGAAATTAGGTCAGCTGAAAAGACAGACTTCCCGGTACGGAGCAATCTCTGACACAGGGCACAGAACTAGATCCGATCTGGGAAGCACTGGCAGGGGGGCGGTCCCTGGATGGGCCATACTCTTTCTGAGAGGGAGCAGCTGAGTCCAAGGGAGGAGAAGCTGTGAACCAAGGCTGTTGTGGGAGCCCCAGCATGGGCAGGCCAGGCAAGGCTGGATTCACAGGCCGGTGACCCTGCAGCCACACGCACACTCAGGAGAGCTTGGGTTAGTGCTTTGCTGTTCTCATTTTGAAATTCTTAATAATTTTATCTTTTTTTTTTTAAGCTGAGATACAATTAACAAACGATATTATGTTAGTTTCAGGTGTACAGCATAATGATTGTGTATTTGTATATATAATTGTATCTCTGAACTTGTGTTTTGTAGGTGAAGTCCACGGGGTCAGTGGAGCGTGGCTGCGAGCAGAGGAGACCTGTACAATATGTTAGTCCACTGTCCCTTGCCTCCCCATTGGCACATTGGCTTTGCGATGCCCCACAAGCATAGAATTCCAGGGGACCCGCAAGTACAGAAGCCAAGTGAGACTCAAAACAATTAGAAGGTAAGTGTGTTGTTTTTATGGCTAAGTGGGGTGCCCACGGCCCCAAGGGGCCACACTTCCCCTTCAAATAAGAATTTTTCTTGGAACATAGAAAGAAGGCAGTGGTGTTCTAAGAAACATGAGCTACCGTGCACCCCTATTGTATTCTTTCTTATTCGTGTTACTTCCCTGCATCGGCCAGGCACTCAAGTTGAAAACCAAGACATAGGAGGAACGGGAAAGACAGAGCAACCATAGTTCCTTCTCCTCTCAGTCCTTACAGTTATCAGTAAGAATGTGCAAATGTCAGGAAGTGGGGGAAACAAAAACAGTGGGGGTGGTTTTGTGCAGCATTCCTTACCGTTCTGGAAAGAAGGACATATGTGCGAAATATGTGTCTTTGTGAAATTTTGTTAACTCTGCATACAAGTTAAGTGCTCTTATATTAGCGTTGAAAAATGGCATTGCAAAATATAAAGTAAAAATCATGCTAATAAATTAAAATTGTATTTTCGTAGAGTGGCATTAAATAGCAAATAATATGTTTTCCTGAGTTGAGAGGGAGACCACTGAAGAAAGGAAAAAAATTTTACATTTTAATACTTTTTATTGCCTTTCCCCCTGCTTTTTGAACAAGGGGCCTATGTTTTCCTTTTGCTCTGGGCCCTGCAGAGTCTGTTGCCAGCCTTGAGTACAGGCTTTCATCTAGAACTTCAAGACCCAAGAAAATTCTGTGGCTTTGGGAAAGCATTTTGGCTCACTTTCATCTCCGCCAGGTGTTTGACCTCTTCTGTAATTTGGCCCTGTCTCTGATCCTGGTGTCAGATTGCTCCATGGTTCAGAGCTAGGCTTGAGCCAGGATACCTTGGTTCAAGTGTCAGCTCTGCTTTTGCTGGCTGTGTGATCTCACACAAATTACTTGACCTGTCTGTGCCCCAGTTTTGCCATCTCTTGAATGGAGATTTTGATCACAGGACCTACCTCAAAGGGTAGTTGAGTTTATACCAGCAAAGTGTTTGTTGGACAGCTCTTGTAACCTACAATTGGGACTGGATATGTGTGAGCCATTGTCATTATAGCATTTTCCACAATTTTACTGTACAGTTGAAGAAGTCCCTGGGGGCCCTCTCCTCTTGCATCGTGGTGATGCTGGAAGACTGGCCAAAACTCAGTCTCTGTGCTGAGGAAGGGGCCATGGGGAGTCGGGCTCAGCGGCTTCGGGTCTGTGCACGTGGGGTGTGCTGACTCAGGAACCATGTGCTGAGGCTGTGAAGGAGGCATGGGGCGTGTGTGGCAGAACTCTGAGCAGGGGAGGTGTCCCTTGGGCTCCAAGTCTGTAGGAGCCTGCTAGCGCTGCCATCCGACGTGCCGCAGACTAGGAGGCTTCCACAACAGAGATGTGTTTTCTCACAGTTCTGGAGGCTACAAGTCCGAGCTCCAGTTGAAGACAGGGTTGGTTTCTTCGGAGCCGTCTCTCCTTAGCATATAGATGACTTTCATCTCCCTGTGTCTTCACGTGGTGTCCCTCTGTGTGTGTCTGTGACCTACTCTCCGTAAGGATACCAGTCGTACTGGCTTAGGGCCCACTCACACGACCTCATCTTACCTTACTCACCCCTTTAAAGACTCTAGCTCCAAATACAGTCACATTCTGAGACACTGCGAGTTAGGACTTCAACATGTGAATTTGGGGGGGACACACTTCAGCCCACAGCAACGCCTGTGAGTGCACAGCTGTGCTGTGAGTCCCTGTGACCATGTGATCGCACACCTGTGTTTCTGTGTCAGTGTCTGTGCCTTTGGGCACTTTGAGTGTCTGATCTTTGGGGACTTTGTCCCTGTGAGTGAGCCTCAGGCTGGGACTCCTGGGTCTTGGTAGGCCTGTGTTCCTGAGACCTCGGCAGTGTTCTGTGTCAGCATGACTGTAATGTGAGTGTGTCTAAATCAGTCTGTAATCCAGGACGTCGTAGGTCTGGGAGACTGGGGGCCTGTAGGACCGGGCTCTGCTCGCCTCCGGGTCTCTGGGCATGTGGGCCCTGTTGTGTTTGTCTGTAAATCTGAAACCTGATCAGGCATGTGGCTGGAAGTGGGATTTGAAAGGAGAGGGGAAGGATCCTGTTAATTTGAGATTTGAAAGAAGACAGTGTGTTTACAAAAGCGAAAGAACAGCGGGTTAAACATATGTTGGTGATGACGGTGAGAGGACAGCAGCTGAGGCTGGGCTGGCTTCAGTGTGGATGCTGTGGCATGTTGGTGTCTTTAAAACTGTCACACAATCAGATACAGAAGCAAAACAATGGGACTGAGCAGAATCCGCAGTGGGGGCAGGGAGAGGAGGAAGCAGAAGGGCCTGGGAGGTGGTGGCCTCATGAAAGCTGCTTTGTCTCAGCCCCATCTGAGCACACAGCCAGCCCCTCAGACACTGACTTCTTCTCGCTCACCACCCACTTCTTTCCAGCTGAAACAAATGTGCTCCCTGAACCCTGGAGCAGTGAGGCAGAGGTGACCCTCACACCCAGAGCGACCACTCAGGCTGGGCTCAGTGCTTCTCATGCATTTTCTCTATTCCTCCCTCGAGCCTGGAAGAAGATAGTTATTAACCCCAGCTAAGAGTTGAGGAAACTGAGACACAGAGAGACAGACTCAGGGCCTTGGTCAAGGCTATAGCACCCGGGATTTGAACTGAGGTCTGCCTGATTGCTCTCAGGATTCTTGGGATGGTGTTCTGTTAGAAAAACAATGAATGGTTCTCTGCTTTTTCTGACTTATTTCGCTTAGCATCATACTCTCAAGATCCATCCATGTTGTCACAAACGATTTCACTGATATGTAGTATATAAACCAAAAACAACAAAAGAACAAGACAAACAAATGAGAAACAAAAACTCATAGACACAGACAATAGTTTAGTGGTTACCAGAGGGTAAGGGGGGTGAGGGGTGGGAGATGAGGGTAAAGGGGATCAAATATATGGTGATGGAAGAAGAACTGACTCTGGGTGGTGAACACACAATGGGATTTATAAATGATGTAATACAGAATTGTACACCTGAAATCTATGTAATTTTACTAACAATTGTCTCCCCAATAAATTTAAAAAAAAAAAGGATGAATGAATGAAATGATAAAATACTTCCTGTGCTTTGAGGGAGAATCTATGTTCAGGCCCTAGTTACCTTGAAGGGCAGTAGCTAACCTTTACTTTTTTAACCACACCCATCAGCCCTGTGATAAATGGGGTTGATCACTTGGATTGATTCTTTTTGGAAAATCAGTGGTAGTTGAGAGACAGTGGACACTGGTGACTTCTGACCCAGGGAGCAGACTTTTCCTTGGGAAACAAATGGAAAAGGGATGGTCAGAACAGAGATTCTTTTGTCCCCCACCCTTCCTCCAACACACAGACACTAAGTGCCAGCATTGGTTTGGTTCAGCTGTGGACCTGGGTTTGAATATCAGCTCTGCCCCACACTAGCCTGTCCATTTTCCTTCTTCTCCTGTTCTTATTTTCTGTTTTCATTCCTCCCCTTATTTCACTGAACAGGCTTGAATGCACAGCAGTTTCAGGTTGTTCTTTTATCTCCAGGTCTTGGGGTACACGTGGCCCCCTTGGACACACCCATGAGGTCTTTCTCTTGGTGGCCTGTTTCCTTGTGTGCTTTGTCCTTTGTCCATAAACTCATAATAAGCAGGGCTTGTTTCCCCTGGGGATCCCACGTGTGCCCGGTTGTATCTATGGAGCAGTCTGAAGCTGGCCTCCACTGGAGAGCCCAAGGTCTTTCTCTGGTCCCAGATGAGGTTGCTTATTAATCTCTCAGGATCAGTCTCCATGGCTCCAGGCTTCACACTGGAACACGGTGCAGCCCTGGTCTCCTCTTTTCTTTCCCACTCTTGGCCCAGGAGGGTGGCAAGTCTTTTTGCCTCCTTCACAGACCAGTGAGCAACATTTTCCACCCATAAGTTTTGATAGGTAGAGTTTCCGTCTTTATTTATTTGTAAGTATGGTACTTTCTAATTTCCATGGCGATGTCTTCTTGAATTCATCATAATCTGGAAATGAATTTGTAACTAGCTCCTTTGTTTCTTTCCAATTTCCGTGTTTGCCCTGTTTTCTAACCTAAGTAGTGCTGTGTAGCCTTATTTGCAGGCTTATTCTTCCACCACAGATTTCTTTGAGGGTAAAAGTCCCCTTCTAATTGTGGCTTTGGCTCCAGTCTACAAGTCTTTATAAGGAATGTTTTCTAACTCAAGCATTCCAATGGCCATTGCAATTTCGTCTTTGACCCTTCATTGATTTACAAGTGCTTTGTTTACTTTCCAAGGTTTCCCTTTTCTTCTTTACCTTTCGTCAGTTCTAACAGACTTTTAGAGTAGATACTAATTAGACAGGACAACTCGAGGTGTCTAGAGATGGTTTATTGAAGTTGAATGCTTAAGTAAAACGACAGTGCCCAATGGTCAGGACACAGGCAGGGAATCAGGTGGCCATGTCAAACCCCTGCTCCAGGCCTGACTTAGCCATGTTACTTGGATGTTCCAGCTTTGCTAAAGGTCTTGGGGCCTCTGGCCGCGCAGGGGTAAACGGTGGCTTGAGAGCCCTGGGCTGAGCTGTCCTGGTGCCTTTTTCTCTCAGCAAGCACTTCCCCGGGGTTGGGGGCTGGGTGCACATAGCTCATTCCAGTCCATTGCACTCACAAGACCCAGTGTGCCCCCCGCCCAGGGAGCCCCTCAACCTTACATCCTGCTCACCTTTCCAACATCGAATTCTCTTTGTCTGGTTCCTGGGGCTTCTTCTTTCTTGGCTTTGAACTCAGCTATGCATTTACATATTTTGGTTATATTTTATCTAGTATTTTAATGTGTGTAGAGTAGGAGAGGGGATTTCCCATATTGGCTCAATGTACCACAGTAACTAGAAGTTTCTGGCACAATTAGTTATATACCTTTGAGCAAGACACTTAACTTCTCTGAACCTGTTTCTTCATCTCTAAAATAAGTAGGTCCTATAATAGGAACATCTACAAATAGGTTGTTGTAAGGATTATGTGAGACAGGCGCATGAAGAGTTTAGCATATGTGGTGCCTGGAACATAGTAGGTGTCCAATAAGTGATAGATGGTATCATTTCTGATCCTATTTTACATATAGAGATGGGTTCAGAGAGATTAAGTAACTTGCCTAAAGTCACACAGCTGATCAGTGGAATAAACCCCAGATGTTTGAGTCTTCCCAGCCCATGAATCAGACGTGTGAGTGAGAAGGTCTTTAGAATCACCTCGGCCTCAGTCACCGTCTGAATATCCCTCATGAGACATCCCAAGTGAGAACTGCCTAGCAAAACCCAGTCATCCTCCAGATCTGTGAGCAAAGTAAACAATTGCTATTATTGTAATTGCTGTTTTGGGAAGGAAGAAATAACAGGAACACTGTCCCATTGCATACTTGGCACAGTTAACTCCTCGGGCAGACAGAGGAGGCAGCGCTGCACCATTTTGTTCATTCCTCCATTTACTCAACAAACATGTATCTGTTGAGCCCTGATTGTGCCCCAGGCTCTTTGCTAGGCACTGGGGATTCCGTGGTAAAAAAGACGGGCAAGATAGGAAACAAGCGAACAAACAATTAACTGGAAAAGAAAATACCAGGTAGTGATAAATGCTGGGATGAAAATGAAACACGATGAGACAGGGTGACAAATGGAGGCTTTTCAACTCAGGTCATGGGGGAAGGTTTCTCTGAGTCATTTCAGTTGAGACGAATGTCAAGAGGAAGTAAGACCTGGCAGCCGAGTATTGCGGGCAGAAAGAATTGCCAGTGGAATCGCCCTATAGTGGGAGTGAGCTGGGTGTGTTTGAGCATCCTTCAAAGGCTGGTGTGGCTGGAGCAGAGTGAGTATGGGAGCAAGGGACAAAAGAGGCATGCCAAGAGGTAGGCAGGGGCACAACAGGTAAGGCTTCAGAGGCCAAGGAAAAGAGTTTGGATCTTTTTCTGAATGCAATGGATGGCACTGGTGGGTATTTCAGCAAGGTGGCGTGTCAGTCAGAATAGGATAGGCTATGCTGCAGTAACAAATAAGCACTCAAATTTCAGTGGCTTTCCATAATAGAAGTTTATTTCTTTTCTCTCTTACATAACTATCTATTCTGTGTCTGGAGGATTTCCTCTAAATGGCAACTCAGGAACTCAGAATGCCTCCATCTTGTAGCTCCATCATCTTGTAGCTTCAAGGTCACCCTGATGGCATCTCCCTAGGAACAGGTAGAAGAAGAGGAGAGAATGGGGAAGGCACACCAGATACTTATCCACCTTAGTCTGCAAGTAACACAGATCACCCTGCTCACATCCCATTGGCCACAGCTAGTCACACGGCCAAGCCAATACGAGAGGCTTGGAAATGTAAAGGAGCACACACATACATTGCAGAGCCCCAGAAGTCTCTACCACAGATAGTAATAGATTCTGATTTATATTTCAAATTGGCACCCTGGTTACTGTGTGAAAAACGTGCGTCATGAAAGCAGTGGGAGTCCCAGCTTTGACGAGGCTCTGAAATTGTAACCTAACTCCTTCCCCTTTTGAAGTTGTCACTTGTGGCCTTAAGTGCTATGCAAAATTTACCTCCTGGAACAAAATACACTGAAAGTTGTATCCTGAAGGGGTGTTCAGGTCAAGGCTGGAGTTAAGAGTTCCAAACCAAATGTTTAATCAGGGAGGCCCTGATTCCCAGACTTTGGGATTGGTGAATTTCCACAATAATTTGGAAACCAAGAAAGAGCTATTTGTGTCTCAGAAGTCCATACTGGCATCATCATTTCATAAAATAATGGGCATCTTAATATTTATAAGTCAGAAGGAAATAATAGCACAATAAAGAACATCCCTTTCATAGAAAAGAGAGTTGGTCACTTTACACAGATCACGTGCTCGGAAACATGGCCAACACGCACGCACAGACACACTAGCTGGGTATACACACACACTGTGTGTGGTTTGGCTTCCTGGAATTGCCCAGGCGAATCTTTTATCATTAAATAAGTGAGTCTGTGCCATGACCCACTGTGGACCTATTATTCGGAGTTGCCTGTAGAAGAAGCTGCTTGAGGCAAATTACCACTTTTCATTCAAAGAACACCCTTGAAAATTTCAGTTTGGGAGTCACATTTGAAATCACTGCTTATCTTCTCTTAGTGTGATATTTTAATGCTCACATCATGTCCCTCTCAACTGATGGCCATACAAGCAATCTATGTGATAACTGCTTACCTGTTTGAGGTGTCTTTCCCGTCAGGGCCCCTCAGATGAATTTTGTGCTCATCGTGTAGCTTACCTTTTAAGCCAGAGCATTCCAAACATTCTACACGCATTCAGTATGTCCAGCCATTTTCTTGTGATGTGGTAACATGCAGATGGAAATGGAATTCTGCTCTTATAATGCCACATTGTCCTTCTTTTTCTCATTTCTCTATTTGCATTTCCTGTCTTATTGACAAGCACTGGTTCAGGAAATGGTACTTAGAGGCTACAGGGCTGGGGGAATGACAGCAGCCATAGTCCAGAGCCAAACACAGAGGTTTAAGAATCAGAATGCTGAGAGCCAAGAGCAGTCAAAAGGCAAAGGGTGGAAGTCTGCGTGGGTGCAGGAGGAGCAGGCACACACCTTGGTGACTGATGGTGACAGGCCCTGGCAGGGCCTTCAGGGTGAGCTGGGGGACCAGAGAACCGTGGACAGGACCTGCAGGAGCTGGCCAGACTCCACCTCCATCTCCAGTCTTAATTCACCTGGCCCACTCAAGTCAGACTGACTTGCCTGTCATCTCCTATTTCTGTGCCCTTTGCGCATGTCCTTTCTGCCTGGAGCACCTCCTTCCTGTGTCCCAACCCCACCATTTCCTGCCTGGTCAACTTGTATGCGTCCTTCCGATGGAACATGCTCTACTTTCTTCCACACACACACAAAATAAACTCACTAGAGGCACCTCCCTTACTGCCCTGAGCCTTACTGCCGACAGAATGGATGTGAGGTATAAGAGAAAAAGAGGGAGCAAAGACGGCTCCCAGGTTTTTGGCTGAGCAACTGGAAAGACATTGTTTCCAAGAGATGAGGCAGGGAAGACCGAGGGGAGGAGCAGGTTTGGAAGGGAGGAGAAGGAGCTGAGGTCCAGATGTGTTGCACTTGAGATGCCCACTAGATATTCAAGGACACGTCAGGTAGGCTGTTGGGTATACACGTTCCAAGTTTAGGGAAGAGGACCGGGCTAGAGACATAAATTTGGAAGCCATCAGTACAAAGGCTGGTATTTAGAATCATTTTTGGATGAAATTATGTGGGATGTGGCTCCCAAAGGCCCTCGTTCTGATCCTCACTACCAGACCCTTCCAGCTGGTCTTGCCCACCACTTAACCTCATTCTTTCTCCTCGCAGCCATGCACCCCTCACAGCGTCTCCAGCAAACCTCTCCCCCTCCTCTAACTGCATATTTGCACAACTTTCGTCCTTTGCCTGCTTACTGACTGCTCCTCATTTTTCAAGGGCCACGGATACATCTTTCTCCTTGGTAGCTTCTTCCTGGATGAATGAATATTTCTATTCTCACCATTACAATAGCAATTTGACTATGTGTATTGATACCCTTGGGCAAATTACTTCGCACCATAGTATGATACCTGTGCAACTGACAAATATTTTGAAAGATTACCCAGTGTGTTTTTTCCTTGGTAATTCCTTCTAGCACCTCAACCTGAGCTTCTTCCCTCTTTAAAACCTTTTTCCCAAGGCTTAGTACCTCAGGGAAGACATGATACAAAGCAAAACAAGAAAACAAACAAACAGCAAAAATAGAGGGTGACCTTCTTGGCTTTGCATTTTTAAGTTTCTCCATTAAAAATCCATGGCATCAAGAGAATAAGAACACAAGTCACGGATTGGGAGAAAATATTTGCCAAGGACAGTGCGTGGCACATGGGAGTAGGTAAATAGGTGTGACCTTGCTCTGTAGCCCAGTTTATTGGGGCCAGCTTGGGCCTCACCATTGCTGGGCATATCAGATTCTCTCCCCATCTGTCTGGAACTAGGGCTTAGAGACGCTTGTCAGTGGACGCGGGTCACATGACATAGATGGGGGCTGAGAGGCCACCATGTTTGATCGTGGACAGGAAGGAGAAGGAAAAAGTGGTCTGTTAGAAAGGGCAGAGAACAGAGGCAGACTCAGAAGGAGGTGGAGTACCAGGAAGCTGTGTGGCCCTGGAAAAGCTCTGGCATTTTCCTGCCTTGTTACTGCTTTCATGAGAATCCTCGTTTGTTCCATAAATTCTTTTTGCCCAAGCTAGTTTGAGTGCATTTCTGTTACTAACAACCAAATGTTCGGGGACCAACAATATCTGAATCCCCTCCAGACTGTGAGCATCTTGAGCGAAAAAAATGACTTCGTTCATCTCTAAATCCAGTAGCCTGGCCAGGACTCCCATTGAGGGATTGAAGGAGCACTGTTATCCGTAGAATAGCAGGGCGCCGTCATCAGAAGGTTCTCCAGAACTCCAGAAAGCCTGTCCAAGAGTTTTGTAGAACTAAGTTGCAAGCATTTGCTTTGGAGTTTGATGCCTCCAACCCCCACTTACTACACAATGCTGCCTCCCAGGATCGATGTTGATATTGAGTGAAATAATTTATGCAGAAGGGCCTGGCACAGAGGACGTGCCCTGTGAGTGGAAGTTATCATGATTTCTAACAACAGTTATTGAGAACTAACATTATTCATTTAAGAAATGTTTGTCAGGGCCCTACTGTGTCCTGGAGATAAGACTCCTATGGTGCCTGCCTTCATGAAGCTTATAGTCTAAAGGAAAGGAAGTAGCTTTTTTCTTCAGTGTCTTCTTTGTGTCAGCTCTTCGAGTCAAGCTTCTCTTGATGAGGGAGGGTATGGAAAGAATTACAACTTGGGTCTGTCATTATGTGGTGCCTCCGCATAATAAAAGCAATTCTGCACGTGGTTATGGTTTTTTGGTTTCAACAGCACTGTTTGTGGTTATTCTGTGTTTATTTTTCACATCCTTCCAGTCAAATTCTTGTGAAAAAGAGCCAGCCACATTTACACACCTGCCCCACAAGCATGTTAATCCTACCTGCCTGCCTCATGCTCCTATGAGCATCTGTGTGCAATCTGAGAGCGCAGATCAGACCACAGCACTCTTCAGACCAGGAAACAGTTCTGTCTAGCCAGCAAGGCGAATAACTGATGAGGTTTTTTAATTGAGAGAGATTTTAAAGAGGACCACGGAGGAGAAACGTGAGCAGTAGAAATCTCAGGTTCAGGAGGCTACCCGAGTTGGTGCTTGACCTGCACGGGTGAGACCTGGTAAGCAGTGAGGACCTGCTCTCCAAACTATTGGCCACATTTTACCCACCTCTTTCAGGACAAATACTGTTTGAGGCATTGGACACCCTCTGGGGTCTCCTTATGCCTGAAATACACTGACGTTTTTTTCCTGATTATAAAGGTTATATATGTTCATTATTTAAAAGTGTTTAAATTTTGACTGCCTTCCTCCCTGATAAGGAAACAGTGATTGTTTTTTATTTCTCTGCAGTTTTTTTGAGCTATAATTGACACATAACATTGTGTAAGTTTAAGGTATACAACATGTTGATTTGATATACATATAGACCATCGTGAAATGATCACCACAATAAGGATAGTTAACATATCCAACACCTCACATGGTTACATTTTTAAATTTTTTTGGTGGTGAAAACTTTTAAGGTCTACTCTCTTAGCAACTTTCAAATATGCAATACAGTATTATTAACTATAGTCACCAGACTGCACATTAGAACCCCAGAACTTATTCATCTTATAAGAGGAAGTTTGTGCCCTTTGACCGTCTCCACGCATCTCCCCACATTGCCCCCACCCCGACTCCTGGCAACCACCAATCTTCTCTGTTTCTATGAGTTCGGTATTTTTAGGGTCCGTATGTAAGTGAGCTCATACAGTATTTATCTTTCTCTGTCTGACTTCCTTCACTTAGCGTAATGTCCTCAAGCTTCATCCATGTTGTCACAAAGGGCAGGATTTACTTCATTTTTATGGCTGACTAATATTCCTTTGTGTATATCTCCCACATTTTCATTATCCATCTATGTGTCGACAAACACTTAGGTTGTTTCCATGTCTTGGCTATTGTAACTAACACTGCAATGAACATGGGAGCAGATGTCTCTTCGAGATCTTGCTTTAATTTCCTTCAGATATATACTGACAAGAGGGATTGCTGGATCACATCGTAGTTCTGTTTTTAATTTTTTTTTTGAGAAACCGCCACAGTGTTTTACAAGGAAATGGTGGTTTTTATTGACCTGGCAATCTGACCAGCCTCAGGAGGTGACCGTGATGAAGAGAACCATTTCCTACCCTCTTTTGCAGTTAGGAGTGGTCATGTGACCCATTTCTGGCCGACGGGACCTTAGCAGGTTTGCTAGGGGAGTTTCTGGGGAAGATTTTGCTTCCCACCTCCTTTCCTGCCATGAAAGAGGAGGCCATGACATCTGAAGCTACAGGAGCCTCTGTGCCCATGAAGCAACAAGCATGAGCATAAAAGACAGCCATCTGAGAATGTCAGCAAAGGATGGAAGGATGTGTTCTCAATGTCTTCATTCTCCTGTAACAAGAAGACCGAGGTAGAGAACTGCTGGCCTGTAAAGTAAGTAGAGCCTCTTGGTCAAACCACTATTGTTGGGTGTACTGTTACTTAGAAATAGCATTTTTCAAAGACATGCTAAAATATGTAGATATGCTGAAATAGAAAATAAAAATCTCTACCCCCCCCCCCCAGATATAGCCACTGTTAAACTGTTAATGTTGGTATACATTTTCTCAAGTATTTTATGCATATATGAATGCACATAGTCACAATTAAATATAAAATTAATGGACTGATAGAATACATTCTGTTCTATAACCTGCTTTTTTTTACTTAACAAAATAACTATGGTATATTTCTATGTCAGTACAGCTTTTCTTTAAAACCACTCACTGTTCTATTGCTAGACATTTAGGATATATCCAATATTTTCTCATTATCAACGATGCTGAAATAATTATCCTTGAACATACATCTGTGTGCACTTGCCTGATTACTTTGGATAATTATTAGACATGGACAAAGGGTATGCACATATGAAATTTTGACACATTGTCTATGAAACAAGTGTTTACTGAGGGGCTACTACATGTGGCACATTTATGCTTGATGAACAGGTACCTTTGTGGAGCTTTTAGTTTGGTGGGAAGACTGACAGTTGAACAGGTAAACAAATAGTAGGTAGTTACAAATTGTGATGAGTAATAAGTGGGAAATGAACTGATGCCATATGAAAACAACAGGAACCTACTTAGATAGATGACTGGTGAAGGCTTCCAAGTAGGTGACATTGAAACTGAGAGTGTAAGGATGGGAGGCCCTGTAAAGATAGAGAGGAGTGCTCTAGGTGAAATCCCCCCAAGGAAGAAAGGGCTTTGATGTTTAAGAATCTAAAAGGAAATCAATGGGGCTAGAGCTGCTAAGAGGCAGAGGGGCAGGCAAGGTCCAGACAACACAAGATCTTGTAGGTCAGGTTGGAGCATTTGAATTTTATTTTATTGTATGGGAAATCATTGGAGGGCTTTAAGCAACTGAGTGACTTGCTGCGTTTTATTATTTTTTAATGATCGTTCTGGTTGCTATTTTCCATTGTTTGGATGGAAGCAAAGCCAGGAGACCAGTAAAGAAATTATTGAAATAGTCTAGGCAAGATAATATAGTTTGGAGTAGAGTATTAGGGATGTACAAATAGATCAGTGGACAAAACTAAAGCATTCATAAATAGGGAACATAACATGCGATAAAAGTATATATTCCTACGCACAATACTGCGCTAACAGATAATAAAATATAAGGTAACGTTTATATATTTTATATTTATTATTATTAATTTAATATTCTTATAATATTAATACAATTAATTAGTTTCAAAATTTTCCTGGATTTTTTTCCATATTCATTTATGAAGATAACTTGTCATGTTCCATTGTAACCCATCCCCCAAATCATATTGGTTCTTTGATTTGCATTCCACTAAATTTATAAATTTATTTGGGGAGATATGACATCTTTGCAATATTGAGATTTCCTGAGCAGGGATTTGTTATGTTTTTCCATTTATTAAGCACTTCTTTTATGTGCCTTGCCATTTCTTGCTAAGGTTATACCTAGGTATGTTATAGCGTTCATTGCTAATGTGAATATAATCTTTTTTTTAAAATCATACTTTCTAAATGGAAAGTACTGGTATTTAATGTATTTGATGTTGTATTTAGGGGCTCCTATAAATAATACCTTGCTCCCTCTTCTGAGTTTGGAAGAAACTGAGGCATAGATACAGGAAATAGACATAGGAAATAAACTTCTTCACTAATAAAGCTGACTGGAAGATGTAGCTTTTGAGCTGTTGCCAAGTGACTTGCTATATTTCCCCCCTGAATTGGAGAGATTTAACTCTGTAAGAGCAGGCAGTACTGGACAATACTATCTCCTGCTCCAGAAACAGGTCCACTTACCACATGGTGGACAGAACATAAAAATATTTGCTACCTATAATCAGCCAAAGCCAAAAAGAGAACTCACAAGCATCTATTCTTGTCCAGTTTTTTCTTGCAAACTCACTAATCAGGGAAGTCACTCATGCTCCCCAGGGTGGAGAGACCAAGAGTCTTATGCTAATGGAAATCTCTCTATATGGAAAAGAGGGCTTTCCCCTCAGTATTTAGGAAAGCCATTAATTTTGATGCTTATCTTATAACTGGTCACTTTACCAAAATCTCTAAAATTTTTAGTTGATTCTCTTCAATTTTTATTTTTAGGTGTGCACTTAAATCATGAACAAATAATAACAATTTTATCTCCTCCTTTCCAATATTTGTATTTGTTACTTATTTTTCTTATTTTATTGCATTGGCTTCGGTTTTTAACAATCATAGCAGGCATCCTTGTTTTGTTTTTTTGTTTTTGGGTTTTTTTTTTTTTTTTTGCTTAAATAAGAATACTTTTAGTGTTTTACCATTAAAAAGCTTATTGATGGCTTTTGATAAATAAACTTTGTCATGTTAAAAAGTTTACATTTTCTTTGTAGCTTACTAAGAGGTTTTTAAAAATTTGTTAGTTCAAGTTTATTAAATACTTTTAAAGCATCTATCCTGTTGCTAATACGGGTGTCCTGTGACTTATTTTCCTTTAACAAGGTGATGAATTTACAGGTTCTCTAATGTTAAATTATCCTTGTACTTTTGGAATAAATCTTGCTTGGTCATGGTGCATTTTGACTTGTTTTACAGCAAGCTGGATTCAAATTGCTAAAATTTCATGTAGTAATTTTACAACTACTATATACTTAAGGGGATCGGTCTAGAGCAGTGATTTATGTGTTGGAAATGAATTGGTAAACTTCCGGTTCTGGCTCAGATAAGTTTGGGAAATGCCAGGTTAAACAGGTTTCTTTACTCCTGGACTTCATATAGACCTTAACATATTAATACTTATTGGGATTCTCCAAAAGGTAGACTATAAATGGCTTGCAGCACTTTCTCAAATTATTGGACTGCAAAAAGTATATATTAAATTCTCCTGGAGCTAGTGTTCTATAGAGATCTGCAGTTCTCTTTTTGGTGTTGTCTCTGTTGGATTTTGGTATCAGGGTTATGCTAAACTTGGTAAATGAAATGGAAACTTTTTTGTCTTTTTTTTTGTTTGTTTTTTTGTATGTAACAGTTTAAATAACATAGGGAATGTCTGTCCCTAAATTGTTTGATAGAACTTGCCTGTAAAACCACCTGAACCAGTGGCATTTGAATGACAGAGACATTTGGAATGTACATACTTGCATGGCTTCTCCACAGGACCTTTTCCCCAACAGCCAGTTCTGCCTGGCACCCTTTTCTTTAGGATCAAACAGCTATTTTTGAAAAGCCTAGAATGTGTGAAAATGAGACTTGATACATTAGCACACTGATGCTGAGCACTCCTGTATCATCCTCAGCTCCAAATGCTCCAGCCTTCTGACCTGAGTCTTTTCACACAGCACGCTGGCCTCTGCTTGGGGGTGCCTTTCTTGGGCAGCGTAGGGTATGTTTGGTTAAGTGTGCAGTCTGCTCTTGCCTTTCTTACCAGTCACCCTAGTGAGGGTCAAGCTCTGGACCTTACTCCTCATCCAGCATCATTTTCATCCTCTGGCTTGTACCTTACCCAAGTACTACACTGTATGGCAGCACCTCTGCTTAAACATCTCCCTCTAGTTGCTTCCCTGAGGCTAGCCCCATAATCCTGGCCCTAGGGCTCTGTGGGTAAATCATTTGCCCATCATATGGGGAGGTGGAAAATTGCTAGGAGATTGGGGTCAGTTTGAGAGGCCTGGGATTAGCACTGGAGTCTGGGGCTTGACTAAGCTTGTATTGGGTCAGGTGGGCAGTGGGCCGCCCTGAACTGGCGTGAGCTGAGCTGAAGGATTGGCCTGGGGTTCAGTCAAGTCTAGGAGGGCTAGGTGGGCCAGGCGTTCCTGCAAGAGGCCCACTGTGTGTGTGTGTGTGTGTGTGTGTGTGTGTGTGCGCGCACGTGTGCGTGTGTGTATGTATGTATGTGTGTGTGTAACGGTTATCCAGGGCTCCAAGAGGCTTGGTGGCTTCCAGGGATCTGAGGCAGTACGTTAGGACTGGTCTAGGATACAGCGAGGCCTAGGAGTGCTGAGCGGGCTGCAGGTCCCTGCAGGAGACCGACTTGGGGGAGGGGATAATTGGCGTCCCAGCCTCCAAGAGGCCTGGGGCTCCCGGGGGTCTGAGGCTGGACTGGGGGCCGCCTGCGGGCTCGGTGAGGCCCGGGTCGGCGTGCCCGCCGTGGGTGAGGCCGGAGGGAAAGGCGGGGTGCCGGCCGGAGCGGCGGCGCGAGCTCCGGACGCCAGGGTTCCCGCTCCCTCCTCCCGCCCGAGCCAGCCCGGGGCGCCTGCCGCCTCCCCCGGAGCCAGCGCCAGAGCTGGGAGGCCCGGAGCCCGGCCCGCCGCCGCGGCCCGCCGAGGGAAAGCCGACGTTGTTGTCGCCGCCGCCGCCAGGCCGCGCCCCGCCCCTGCCGCCGCCGCCGCCGCCGCCGCTCCCGGTGAGGCTCGCGCTCGAGCTGCGGCGCCGGCCCCGCCGCCTGGGCCCCGGGCCCGGCCCCTCCCGCGCCGCCCGGGCGATGAGAAGCTGCTTCTGCGTGAGACGGAGCCGGGACCCGCCGCCGCCTCAGCCTCCGCCGCCGCCGCCCCAGCGGGGAACAGTTAAGTAAGGCCGCGCGGGCCGGGCGCCGCGGAGGCTCGGCCGAGCCGGCCCTGCTGCCCCGGCGGGCGGGCGGGCGGGCGCGGGCCCCGGGCCGAGGGGCGGGCGGGCGGGCGGAGCCGGGCTGAGCCGAGGCCTGCGGGCTCCGTGCCCGGCCCGCCGCGGGGACAGGCCTGGCGGCCTCTGCCTGGCCCTGCGCGCCGCGGCGACGCGTCCCGGCTTGGCCTTGCGCGGGCAGGCGGGACGGAGCGCGGGGACCCCAGCGCCAGCAGCGCCCCCAGGGCCGGGCAGGTGAGGGCCTCCCTAGAGCCCACCTCGCCTGTGTGAGAGGTGAGGCGGCTCACCTGTGCCCTGGCCGCCGCGGCCACCTGGCACAGACAGGGGCAGTCGTTTGGCGTGGCCTGGGGTCCAGCTCTCTGTGGCCACGTGGGTGCAAACCAGCGTGCACCTGAGCCTCGGGCATCATCTGGGGTGTGGCCTCATCTATTACCTGGGCACAGCAAAGAGGGCACCCAAATGCCAGGGCACCTGTCTGCAAGGTGAGGAGCCTGGCCTGGGCACTGGAGATCCAGGGTATTCTTCCTGGCAGGATCGGGGCGTGTGGATGAGCACCCCGCGGGAACTTAAGTTCGAGTGAGGCCCGGAGTCAGGGGCTGGGACGAGAGGTGTGGCCTAGCACCAGGGGGCATCAAATCCCCAGAGACGGGCCCAGGTGAAGAAGGCAGAGCCATGAGCGTCTGTGTCCCCTTTGTTACCAACACACAACGCTTCCTAAATTATCAGCCGTTCTCACTATTAAAGATGCGACTCTTCTGTCCCCTGCTCCTGAGCAGCCCTTCAGCAAGGCACAGAGGAAGGCCCCGCCAGGGCAAGAGGCAAATGGCTGTTGCCTCTTCTCTGCTACCCGCCCCCACCCCAAGAAGGAGCGCCCATTCAGTTTTCTGCCACAAAAGCAGACAGCAGGCCAGTGCCTCTTTAGCGGCCTTTGTCTCTGGTGGTTCCTTCTCAATATAATCTCATTGTACATTTCTCGACAGCTGGCTGGATCTCATCTCATTTTAACAGGGCTAGAAAATCTTATCAGCTGCACCAGAAAAGCCTTAGAAAGTTAGGAGATAAGCTCTGTGGAAGCCTCGACTAACTGAAAAACTCAATGTATTTGGAAGGTTAGTTACAGGAGATGGGTGACACCTTTCTTGCTCTCTGGAAATTGTGCGGGGTACTTTGAGATATTGTGTGGGGGTACTTTGAGATATTGTGCCTTACATAGAATATTTAAATGGGGCCTCTGAGAGATAGGGCCTCGGCTGGGACGGGGGCACCAAGACCCATGAGAAGCAGTTGACATGGCAATTATTGGTTCACTTGAGCCTGCAATCATCTCTATTCCACATTTTCCATTCCTTCCTTCCAGCTTTTAGGCCACCCTCTTGATTTATGCTGCAGGCATTTTCCCGGCCCTGCGCCCATCCAGCTGGTGGGCTTTCCCCACGTCTAGCTGGAATAGTGCACAACGGTTAAATGCAAGGGCTTTAGGATTAGACCTCAGGTTAAGCCTTGGTTTTCCTCCTCACTCTCTGTTCTTGGGCAAATTAATGAGTTTTTCTGAGCCTCAGTTGCCTCATCTGTAGAGTGAGGCTAATGACTTCTGTCTCATAGGATTACGGAGAGAAGTACATGAAATATTGCAAGAGAAGTGCTTAGAGCATACCTTCCAAAGGGCAAATGGTCAGTAAAAGTTAGTGGTCATTATTAAGGCTTTGTTAACTGATTAATCAGAAGAGTAGTTTCTTTTCTTTCTTTCTTTCTTTTTTTTTTTCCAGAGTGCCTATCTGTTTGTGATTATTATTTAGCTCTTCTCAGGACAACCAGGAAAGGATGGTAGAGTAGAAAGAACACTGATTTGGATTCCGGGGCTTGATTTGAATCTCAGTCTACTAACTGGAGCCCGGGTGACCCTAGGCAAGTCATGGAACCTCATGCAACCTTTCTGAATCACCATTTCCTTATTTGTAAAAGTGGCTTAAGAATGAGCTAATGTATGTGAGTGCGGGTGGCCTTGTAGAGTGTGGGAGTGTGTGGGGGTCCTTACTAAATTTAAGTGGGATCCAGCCACACACCTGTTTGTGGGGTCTGTTATTCAGACCATTTGTATGCAGGGGGAGGAGGTATAAAAAAAGAATACAACAATATTTTGCATTTGTCCATTTCGTAAACCACAGGAACAAACCCATTGCTGGATCCCCTTTGAGGGCCTTGGAAGGGGTGCAGTGGGGGCTGAAAGTTAATCTCTCTCAGTTTCCTGGCAGATCTTCTGATTGTGGGGGAAGCATCAGAATCCTGATGTCCTGGGCCCTTCTGCCTTAGCGGGTTGGAAGTCCCCAGTGCTTCATGCTCAAAGAGCAACATCCTTGCCACACTGGAAAGTAATGATGGTGTTGGAGTCGAGCATGGGAAATGTCAAAGGTGCTATTACGATGATGAAGATAACAAATGAGTACATGGCTGGATGTGGTGGGCTGAGAAGACTGTATTTAGTTGGCTGCGGTTGAGTGAGCAGTCTCCTTTGCTAGTTAGGTTGTGGGAGGAGAGGCCTGGGTTCCCTGAGGGAGCAGCCTCTCCCCAAGGCTGTTCTCGCTCGTTCAGAGGCCCTTCCTGGCCAACGTCTCACTGGCCTGCTGGCTCTCCTTGGTCTTCTGCTCGCCCGCCCGGCTGCCCTTGGGAATTGTGGTTTCTTTGCATTGTCTGCTCTGTTTGCAGGGAGGTTGCCTGCATCAGATCTCTCCCCAGCTGCTTGGGAGGCAGAGACTCTGCAGGGTGTGCTTGACATTACCTCCTTGTTGGGGACATCCTGTGGGCATGTGTTTGGTTTAGTTGACACGCTTCTGGCGAGCTGCAGAGCTTGTCCAGGCTGAAATGTGAGAGGCCCGTGGGCCTGGAGCCCAGGGGTCGCGTACTGGAGCTTTGTAGCTCATACTTCCCTGAGGACTGGAGGACCATCTTGTTGGGTCTGTGGCTAGAATCAACAACACGAGATTGTTCTACACACACACACAGACACACACACACACACACTTTTTAAAAAAGCAAATACTGATCAGCAAAACAAAATGTTCAACAGAATATCCCTTGAGCCTTTAGAAAAGAGACATAAATGAATTCTTAATGAGGTAAACATCCTTTGGATGTTTATGAAAATGCAGATTCCAGGACCTTGAACCCCAGACCTTGAATCAGAATATCTGGGGCAGGGGTCCCAGAATCTGTATGTTTAACATAAACCTCGGATTGTACTTATACGCTTGCTGAAATTTGAGAACCACAATTATAGATGCTTTTTTTTTTTTAAGTTGTAAAATACACATAACACAAAATTTACCATCCTAATCATTTCTGACTGCACGGATCAGTGGCATTAAGTACATTCCTGTTGTGCAGCTGATCTCCAGAACTTTCCATCTTGCAAAACTGAAACTCTATACTCATTCAACAACTCCCATTTCCCCCTCGCCCAGCCCCTGGCAACCACCATTCATTCTACTTTCTATTTCTATGAATTCAACTGCTGTAGGTACCTCCCATAAGTGGAATCATGTAGTATTTGTCATTCTGTGACTGGCTTGTTTCCCTTAGCCTCATATCTTCCAGGTTCATCCACATCGTAACATGCATCAGAATCCTTTTTAAGGCTGAATAATAATCCGTTGGATGAATGTATCACATCTTGCATATCCATTCACCTGCCTAAGGACACTTAGGTTCCTTCCACCTCTTGGCTCTTGTGAATAATGCTGCCACGCACATGGGTGTACAAATATCCCTTCAAGATCCTGTTTTCAGTTCTTTTGGGTATATACCCAAAAGTGGAATTGCCAGATCATATAGAAATTATATTTTTAATTTTTAAAGGAACCTCCGTGTGTTTTCCATAGCAGCTGCCTTGTTATTTGCACCACTAGTGCACCAGGGCTCCAAGTTTCCCACATCCTTGCCAACACTAATTTTCTGTTTTTTGATAGTAGCCATTCTAGTGAATACAAATATGAAGTCATTTCTCATTTTGTGGTTTGGTTTGCATTTCCCTGATGATGAGTGAGTGATGTTGGACATCTTTTTATGTGCTTGTTGGCCGTTTCAATATCATCTTTGGAGAAATGTTTGTTCAAGTCCTTTGCCCTTTTTTTCCATGGAGGTATTCGGTTTTTTGTTGTTGAGTTATAGGAATTTTTTTATAGATTTGGATTTTAATCCCTTATCAGATACATGGTTTGCAAACGTTTTCTTCTTCCATTCCGCAAGTTGTCTTTTTCACTCTGTGGATTGTGTCTTTTGATGCAAGTTCTACAAGTTCTTTATACATGTTATAACCCTGTAGAAAAAATAGTATCGTCTATTATTCCAATTTTATAGGGATGGAAATTTAGGTCCAATTTAGTTAACTTGCCCGTAGTCACACAGCTGTAAGTAAGTGTCAGAGCTGGGCTTCAAGCTTGAGCTCCTCTGGCTCCAGAGTTTGTAGTCTGCTTTACCTCCCATCCCCTCACTGAGCTACTAGCATAAGGAGGCCCCTGGGCGAGGGGGGCGAGGGGGGGGGTCTGCAGGAAGTGGCCTGCGTTTGAGAAGCATTCAGTTATAGGAGAGGAACTGTGAACGGAAAACTTGGAAATCTCTTCCTTCCGATCAGTGGGGTGCTCCTTCCTGTAGACGGTTGGCATTGCTTAGACCTTAGAAATCGCAGTGAAGTGCAGACAGGTTTTTAACTGTTTTGTTTATTTGTTTGTTTGTTTGTTTAAGCATTTCATTATCTTGTTTCAGAGCCCATCTGCTACTCACAGCTCCCCCCACAGTCCGTGTTTGTTCACGCCACTGTTGATGCCTTGTCTTCTGCCTGCGATACATTCACTACTCTGCACCCTCCATCTTTCAGGGAGGCCAGCTCAAGTGGCAGCTCTCCTCTCGCGTTTCCATGACTCACGAGGGAGAAGGACGGAGCTCCTCATTTGCAGTCCCTTCCTTTCAGGATATGTCCTCCTCCAGCCTCTTCCTCCAGTCCCATTTGGCGCTGTGTCACCCACTGCAGTGGCATGATCCAGTCTTGGCCCCAGACCAGTTAAATCAGAACCCTGGGGTTGCAATGGGCAGCTGTAGTTTTTACAAACTCCTTGGGGAGTCTTCTGTGCAGCCAGCCTGGAGGTCCACTGGCTCTTGCCAGGCTCTCATCCAGCCTGCTGGAACTGAGTCAGACCCACCTCTGGAACTGCCCGGAGTGCTGCCGTCCCGTCCCCCTTCCTCTGCAGATGGCCTCTCCCTGGAATTGTGCTGTTTGTCCTGCATGGGCCTGCTTTATGTGCCCTAAGGAGGGCACATAATCAACAATGAAACATGGACAGTTTCGAGAGGATGATAGGATTTCATTCATTCATCCTTCCTTCCATCCATCTATCCGTAATCCATTTATTGAGTACCCACTGTGAGCCAGGCACTGTGGTGGACGTAACACCTCTGCTCTCTAGGGAAAGTGTGTTATAACCTTCAGAGAGGCAAGGCTCTGTGCATGGGTGTGTATATGTGTGTGTGTGTGTGTGTGTGCACGCATGTGTGCACCAGTATGCTCAAAGACCGTGTCCTTGGACAACATCAGGATTCTCAGTGACGGCACCTGTCTGGCTGGGCAATTAGGGAGAATCAGAGATGTGACCCAGATGTGGGATGGTGGGATGGGTGTCACAGGGGAGGAACTGGGTGGCCTGTGTTGCAGAGGGAGAGACTGGGGGCACTCCTTCTGAGGCTGTTCCCCAGGGATGATTACCTTTCAGGTTTTTTCCATTCATTCAGTCAGTCATCAAACATCTAATGAGTACCTACTGTCTTGTAGTCAAAGTTTGGATTGTGAACCAGCTGTTTGAGCTTCACTGGAGCTTGTTAGAAATGCAGCTTCTCAGGCTCCATCCTAGACCCATTGAATCAGTATCTCTGGGAGCGGGTTCAAGAATCTGTTTTAACAAACTCTCCAGGTGACTCTTATGCATGCTAGAATTTGAGAACAACTGCCCCAGAGTTCAGATTTTCCATCTTCCTCATGCCAACCCTCCGTCATTGCTCAGCACAAAGGCTCTCTGTAAATGTCTGCGGACTGTTCTGTGCCAGGTCCTGTTAGGTGCTGGGAATGTGGGAGACGCTTTAAGGGGAGGATGGCAAGATCAGCTGAGTTTGAGGTATCAATGGCACATGCAGGTGACGAGAGTCTGCAGGATACTAGATACACTCCTCTGAGTCTCGGTAGGAAACTCCGGGCTGTGGAGGTATTTTGGAAGTCGTAGCATACGAGGTAGAATGATTAGATGCCCAAAAGTATGAAAAGAAACTCTCAAGACCCATGTGAAAGTTTTGGGGGTGGGCATGCCTGGCTGACCCGAAACCATGTGTTCTGATGATTCTGGCCTGGGAGCCTATTTGTCCAGCATTGAGATGACATATTGGCATTTTTTTCGCTGCAGACACTGTGGCCATCAGGGCACATAAGGGCATGACTCAGTTTTTGTTACTGGACATCAAGAGAGCATTGCTCTTGGAGCCTCCTGGGATGGTTTTCATTGGTAGGGTATCTGCCTTCTGTTGGGGTCCTCCTCCCTCCTCCTCTCTAGGGGACAATATGGGACCAAGACCTAATGGGACAGAGATGACCCTCATTTGTAGTCACTGTGGGCAAGTTGGCGTAGGAGAATGCCACTCCCCCCACCAGCGCCATGGTCCCTGGTTTTGCAGAGTCAGGACTGTAAGGGGCCAGCCTTTGGCTACCGAAGTGCTGTAGAACTTGATCCGGATTTATTTTGTGGAAGTGAATTCCAGGATCTGGAACTGCACTGTACAGGCTGTAGCAACCTGAACCCCAGGCCTGCCTCACGTGGTTTATGGGCAGTCTGTTCGGTAATGAAAGGGTTAATAAAAATCTAAGCATACATCAGACAGAATGGATGCGTTTATACACCATTCTTCTATTAGAGGCAACAGATCTTTACTGGGGAAAAGGAAGTGCTTGCCATTGTTAGCTCCCTAGCTGGAAAATTCTTTGTGATCTAGGAGAGCTTAGAAAAATATTTGCTTTAGTTTCCTAATGTATTAGCAGCCTTACCAGCAGCCTGTGGCCTCTTGCCACCTGACCATACTCTACGGAGTTTGTCAGAGTGATTTGGCTTCTGACTGGTCACTAGGTTCAGACCAAAGTGCAGGAGGTGCCAGGATGCTACCCTGAGGTTCCACAGTGGACGCCTCTCAACCTGTGCACTGTCTCCCAAGGGGCCCTGAGAGCAGGCTGACCATTCGCCTGGGTGCTGCATGGACCCTGGCCTCAGCTCGCAGTCTCCTGCGGAGGTAGGTCTCTGCGTCATGGCTGCATGGAGGTGGCCTGGCTTGTATGTTTCTGTGGGTCGTGGTGTACATTGGGGAAGGCCGGCCGTGGGCTCCCTCCCACTGGGACAGGACAGTCCCCTGCTTAAGATTTGTCAGCAGAAAGTTGCCAGTAATCATGGGGCAACAGAGGGGGGCATAGATTCCTGCAGACCACCCGTGCCACTGGGAAACAGGCAAAGCCAATGCCATAGCAGCAGCTTTACTGGGGGACAGCTGTTCTTAGTCGAGACCCTGCTCTTAGGCCGTTTCCCACGGCGAGTGAAATATTTATCCACTGCTCTTCCCCAGCTGGTAGCTGTGGGACACTTTATGTCTTTTGTGACCTTGACTTTGGATTTCAAACAAGCCGATCTGCAATTTCGCCCTTCTGTAGGGACTTAATTAACCCACTGGTTTTGTCATTTCAATTACAGTAGCCCAATTTAACCTGCCCCCCCCCCCACCCCACACTTTGAAATTACTCTCCTTGAAAGTTGTATGCGAGTCACGCCTTTGGCCCTGGTGGGCAGTGCTGGCGCTGCTTCTGAGCCGGCAGGGGGCCCAGTTATGGTTCCTGCTACACCTCCTTTGAAGGCTGCGCCCCCTGCCCCCTGCAGTTATTGCCCCCTCAAAGCACTTTAAACTCCTCAGCCTGCACCCCACCCCGCTGTTGGAAGGGCCTCGGTGGAGAGAGGGCTGAGCCCTGTTAGTTGAGTTTTGATTTCAGTACAGGAGTTGATAAAACGAGATAAACCCCAGGCTCACGGGGCGGGGGAAATTAAACAGAGATGATATCAAAGTTCCCCTGAGTTTTCAACTGTGATACAGTAGCTTAGTTTTCTCCCAGGCTGGGGCCGGTGCGCCTTTGATTCTGAAACAATGTTCAGCATCAGTTAAGCCCAGCACTGCTGACTTTTCCGGGATTAAGCACACTGTTGCAGTAATTCTTTGATCGTCTACAAGGGAGCAGTGTGCTGTCTGTATGAAGGGGCTTTATAGTTCAAGTTCATGTCTCTGTGAACCTGGGATGGCAGCCCTGGGGAGGTGCTGCAGTGCTGGAGTTGGGGGCTCCCCCAGGCACTGTTTGCAGCATTGCAGGCAGAAGCAGGAAGCGGGGTGTTCTCCCACCCAGCTGTGTTGCATAGTATTCATCCAACATGGCATGAAAAGAATCCTCCTGGCTTGGAAAACACGCCACACCCTCACTGACCCCATCTAGTCCTAGTATGTACATGCAGCATGCACACACACACACACACACACACACACACACACTCCCGCCTTGTGGAGAAATCCTCCCGGGGCAGACGCAGGAACAGCTGCCCAGAGCGAGGCTCTGCAGCCCCCAGCCTTGCAAATGACCCAGCAGAGCCTGGCCTCACATTGGAGGTAGAGGTTGGGATGGGGATTGGGACCAGATGACCTGCAAGGTGAAATGAGGACTAGCTCAGGGTCAGTGTTGCTGCACTGTCCCCATGCCCAAGAGATGTGACGCCCAGGTGCTGCCACCAGCTCATTCCTTACCTGGCATTTACTGAGAACCCACTCAGTTTCAGGTTGGCTCAGTTCTGTAGTGCTGAGTAATCTCACCCTCTGTCATTTTACCATCTCAAATACTGGGTCAACTTTTGGCTTTCACTCTAGAGACCCTCCTTGCAGCCACGGCTGGGATGGTGGAAGTTTCCCAAATTGCTCCCCCTCCTCCAGCTTGGCCCTGCGACGTGCAGTTGGTAATGGAGCCCTGTGTGCTGTCGATCGCGTTCACGCGGAGCCATACATCAACCTATTCCCTCCCGTGCAGTGCTCAGATCTCCCTCATTAGGCCGAAATTTACCTCCGTCCTACACAAACATGGCCTTAGCTCATTTTTATTGTTGTAAATTATTTATGAGGGAAATGTTGAATCTTGAAACGGCGGTGTGAGGAAAATTAATCCCATGTTACTTTTATCTTTCTATACTTTTCTCCCCCTCGTTTACTTATTGGGCTATGGCTAGAGAAAGAAGAGCTTTGGCATTTGAAATATAATTAGTGTTGAAACTGCTTTCTCAATCGGATGGCGGATGGGGTGGCCTCTCCCTGAACACTGTCAGGGAACGCGGGCGCGGGGGCGGAGGGCCAGAGGTCCCTTTCTGCTCCGCCATCTGCCAGCTGCGTGGTGTCGGGAACTGCGGGCCTCAGTTTTCTCTCCTCTAAAACAGGGATAATATGACCCGGCCGCCTCCCAGGTTTCATATGAGCATTGATCGAGGAGCCTGAGAAAGCTTTTTGATAATTGCAAAGCTCTGTGCAAATGCAGCAGAGGTGTGTTAGTATGTGTTGTGTGCAGTTAGGATTTTCAGATAGAGGTGAATGCTGGTGAGGAGCTGCCGGGGGTGGGGTGGGGTAGGGTGGGGTGGGGGGAACCAGGGCTTGTGGCGAGTAGGCCCTGGCATTTTGTTTTAGCCCAGTATTGCCTCTTGCCAGACAGGTTAATGTTGGTCTTAAACACCCTGCCCCCCTGCGCTCCCTCCCTGGGCAGGTTTGCTCTGCAGGCCGGCATTAATGGCCTTTTCTCCCCTCGGCAGGGACCTGGCCTGTGACCCTGGGCGGCTGAGTACTCGGAGGTGCCATCCCTTCTGGCTCTGGGCTCCACACAGCCCAGGAAACGTGGAGTGCTAGTTAATAAATGGCCTTTTGTTAGGAAGGTCAATTGAAGTGACGGTAGAGACGCTGTTAAAAGTAATTTGCAGTCAGAAATATGTAATTCAGGGCAAGCTGCTTTGAGTGATTGCCTCTGCCATGGATATCTTGGGCGTTTCTCATTAAAAGCTTCCTTTGCTGGTGGTGGTGCTTCCTCCACCGCCGAGCTGGCCTCAGCCCCGCGTAGCAAGGAGTCATTTGTCTGTATTTCACAAAGGCTGCCTTGATCCCCAGGGTACGGCAACTGGGGGGAAAGGAAAGAAGAAGGCGTGCGGGATGCGCCGTGCTAAGGAGCATCCTCCCATCCTGCAGGGCGGCACAGGCCCGGCTCCTTTGTCTGCCTGAGCCGGGGGCGGCCTGCAGCCATCTTGGAACCTGCTGCTGGGCTGCTGTCTGGTGCATTCTGGGAGCAGCAGCGTTGCTGTAAGAGCGAATTTACCCGACTGCACGTGACAGCGTGCTTCAGAGCAAAAGAGAGCCATTGTCATCAGTACCTCATGGAGGATATTGTAACCCAAGGACGTGAATCCATCAGCAAATAAAATATTTCTTCTTTATTCCCCTGCTTACCTCCCCCGCCCTCTCTCATAGACAGTGGAGGCAGTACTACTAGCTTAATAAAAAGGAAAAAAAAAACTTACCTCGCATGTTCTTTATTAAATTCACAGCATGATATTTTAGCACTGGCAGAATTCGTACATTCTCTTAATGAGTTCTTAATTGCAAAGCATTTTGGTAACCAACAGCAGGTACCAATATTTTTTGCAAACTGCAGCAATGTTATTGTCATGTTACCAATAATATGGGATTTTCCAAGTGAAGATACTTTTTTGGTCAGTGTTTGGATCAGGCTGGCGCAGAGATTTAATTCTGAACCTTCTTGATTGGGGGTGTGCGTGCATATTCATTCAATAAATATTTGCTTCATGCCTACTGTGTGCGGGAAGCACTTAGCCCTGTGCTTTATGCAGATAAACCTGCCTAGTAGAAGAAATTAGAAAATAGAAAATGATCTAGTGATGCCGCAGGCTGTCCCATGCCCTGCCCTGGGCTTCTGGAAGCTTATTTTCAGTAGAGTTAAGTAAAGCATAACTTAGTTTGGCTTTTGTCGTAAGCAGGAGCTGAGCTATGGGTGCTGCCAGGTGCTTACAAGCCTTGATTGGAGACTTGGCTTCACTGCATTTGACAAGTCTGTTTCTGGAACTTTTTGTGGCGTCCAGGGGGTGCAGATCACATGAGTAACTTGCATACGGCATTGTGGTGGTTCCTATTTAGGAGGCACAGTCACTGTTAATCGCCTCTGCCTTTTCTGATTCGAGGCTGAGAACTAAGAATATTCCTCCTGCCCGCCTGGTTAGGCAGGGTGTTTGGTTTGCTCTAGAAGCAGTAACCAGCCTTGAGAGATCTGGCAGACCTACAGCCGGTGGAATTTAATTGCTGCAGAAGGAGGTGGAATTTAACTTGCTCTTTTTCACCGCTTGTCCTTTTAAAAGTACTAAAAGTCATTTACATAAGGTGTTACCTTTTTTATTTGCTTTCTGGTGCACTGCCACTCCAGCTGCCCAGACCCAGTGCTCTCTATATAATACTTGTCTCCTCTGGTCACATCAAGAGGCAGTCAGCAGCAGAATAATAATTCTATTTTCCCCTCCCTTTCTCCCAAAGTGTCCAGCAAGAATTATGGTCATTGTTAGTGTTTAGCTTTGAGTAAATGCCCACATGACCTGTGGGATTAAACACAACAAAGGCACCTGCCAGTCCTCTCGGGAATGGTGCCGACCATGTTTCTGGTCAGTTACACCGGACCTGTGTAATCCAGACCCCGCCAGTCTCATCTGCCTTTTGTTGAGTGTCTACAGTGTGCCAGGGACCTCTCCAGGCCATTCATTTACACAACTCTTAGTTTTCACAACAGCTCTGCAACTGTCAATATCATGACTCCTTGCTTGCTCAGAGCCACCAGCCAGTGAGCTGTGGAGTGTGGATTTGAATACCACTCCTTTGCCTCCGTGCCCAGAAGACGTTCATCCATGTGTTTGTTTGCAAAGCTCTGCCAACTGAACAGTCTACACGTGGTTGTGGTAGAAGCTGTGGGTTTGGAAGTCTGCACCTCAACAAGGAAAATGTATCAGAGAGAGAAATGCAAGGTGGGGTTAGACTTAGCCAAGTCTGATTCTCCTCAGAAAAGTTACTGATATCTATTCAGGAGTCAGGCAGCTGGGTGGGAGATTTGAGAATGCTTTGCTTTCGGGTCTGAGTCAGAGCAGGGACAAGTCCTCATTAACTATGCCCGCGCAGTGGTCAAAGCTAAGTTGAGACGATCAGGGGCCAATGATGTTTTGAATTCTTGATCTAAGGAAAGGGTCAGGGAAAGTCAGGTCTCCTTTTGGCAGTTCAGGTATATGGAGCTTAGCTCAGGATATTCACCCCAAGAGTCTGGTTCTGTGTTTGACTCTTTGTGTTGTTCACTTTAAATGTAGTTTGAATTTTGTGCTTTCTTTTCCCTTTTCGGAACCAGGACCAATCCACCATGCCTGAAGTCAAAGACCTTTCAGAAGCCTTGCCAGAGACATCAATGGATCCCATCACGGGAGTGGGGGTGGTGGCCTCTCGGAACCGAGCCCCAGCAGGCTATGATGTAGTAAGTCAGGATACTACTTTGTACCTTTTGTTCACTGATTCAACACATATTTGTCTCCTGTGTTCAAACCCTCTGAAACTTATGTGTAAGATGTGTTTCTTTCCTCTAGGAACTTAAGCAGGGAGGGAAAGCATCACCAGTGGGAAGGTGTGGGGAATGTCGGGTTTGGGAGTCAGAAGATCTGAGCCCATCTGGGCTGTTTCCATGGCTGAGTCCCTCGACCTCTGTGATGCTCATATTTGCCTTCTGTAAAATTAAGGGGTTGGATTAATTAATTTCCAAAGTCACTTCTAGTTGTGACATTTCATACAAAGGATCCAAGAGTCTGACATACCCTTGGTGGTTGTCATAGATTGTCCTACACGTATAAATATCATAAATGTATCACCATACATTTGTACAGCTCTTTATAATCTCCTACTCAGGAAGTCATTTAGCTCTCAACCATTGCACTGGGAGGGCAAGTAGCTTTATCTTCACTTTGCTGACTGGGAGAACCCAAGCTCCGAGCAGTGAAGTGACAGAGTCCCCACCTTGGGAGTGGGGAGTCAGGACCAGACCCCCTCCCAAGTCCAGTGCTCTGACTGACCACACCACCACAGCTTAGAGAACTTGCCTTGCTTTTCCGCAGGCATCTGTGTGGTGTTCGGTAGTACTAACGGCTGGAATTGGTTACTTTGTTGTTTCAATAAATAAATTCCGATTTGGGTGGAGCTTAGAAAATACAGAGTAACATTAGAAGTAACATTAGGTTTAATAAACAGCACCGGTCTCCTGTGTTCTGAGATTCTAAGGTCTTATTTTCCCTTTCCTCATTTTGTTTATGACAGCATTTTATTCTTGTCCATTGAAAGTCTGTATCAGGAATACATAAGAGTAAAAGAATGAATGTGAGTCTCGGTAGCCAGCACTGAAAAAACCTGCCGTGGTGATTAGATTAGTGTCTGATGTCGCAGGAATGGGAGGGACGAGATGCCTGGTCCAGAACCAGCCTGAAGGCTGGATTCCTCAACCTTGGTACGGTCGACATTTGGGGCCAGGTAATCAGATAACTCTGTGTTGTGGGGCTGCTGTCCTGTGCATTGTAGGAAGTTGAGCAGCATTCCTGGCCTCTACCCACTAAATACCAGTAGCAACCCCCCCCCCCAATTGTGACTACCGAAAATGTGTCCAGAAATTGCCACATGTCCTCAGGAGGAGGGGGTGGGCAGAATCAGCCCCCACAGAGAACAGGGCAGTTTGTGTTGGGTCAGCCAGCGCTGGGTCCTGTGTGAGGAAGGAGGAGCCTGGTAAAATGCTCCACATCACTTTCCCAACTATTTGAAAGCTCATAAACATTTTAAAAGCGAAAGAACGAAGGAATCTTTTTTGACAAAGATTTGAGTCTTCCCCGCTGCCTGACTTCAAAGCACTGTTTGAATGTATAACTTGCCATAAAATAGAATCATTAGGTATGGCTTTGTGCCATAAAACTGTTGGGGAAGCTAATAAAACTTCCTGATTTGAGAAGCCAAAGTGTCTTTTGATGAATTAGATACGAAGCAGCACGTCATGCATCGGGGCAGGGCCTGGCGCTCGGGGTCTCCGGGAGGACTGGCCCCAGGGTCGCTCTCCTGTTGGGCTCCCTCGGGGGGCTCACACCCAGGGCATGGGTCCCCCGTCTTCTTGCTGTTCTCTTTTGTTGATCTGTGTCTTTCACATTCTGCTGTACCTTTGGGATCATCTTGAATGCTTGGCCTTGGATAGTCTGGTTTTCCGGAAGTCTTGGTACGTGTGACAGGAGCAGAATCTATCCCTATCATTTTCTCCTAACATCTAGCTCAGGGCAGAAGAGCGCAGTGTCAAATGAGTAAAATTAATAAGCACATTTCATGATTATGCTGTGCCGTGCATTATAGTGAAAGGTGAGCAGGGCAAGAGGCTCCAGGGGTCAGCCTGGCAATTACCCAGCCTCCGTGCCGAGATGGAGAGTGGCCGGGCTCCCTCGGAAAGCCCCTTCTGGGAGGGAGCCGGAGTCATCTCGTTGTACTGACCGCTGGACTCTTCTCAGAGAAGCATCTGGTTCCCCAGAGGTCCGACCCTGAGTTCAAGGAGAATGGGGGAAGGAGACCAACTCCCCATTCCTTTTACCCAGAGTTTCATGAGAAGTCAGCATCCAAACCAAAATGTAAGGCGTTTTATGGTGACCGGGCCCCAGCGGTGCTTAGCCGAAACGGCGGTGGCTGAGAAGTATGTTGTGCATTGTGGCAAGGCCGCTCTGTCACATCTGCCGTAGGACTCATCCCTCCCTGGGCGCAGTCACCTTAAGTACTGTGACCATGCTACCCCGAGCTCGGCACCAGATGGACCGCTGACCTGGGGCAGCACAACCACTTTAAAATGAGCATAGGCCCTCTTGCTGCTTGAAGTAAAAGATGCCAAATGTTTGCTTATAAAAATTTAATTTTATAACTTCTCTTCTCTCCAGGTCAGGGGAAGCTTCTTAGGCCAGGGGCCTGGGGGCTATTGGCTAAACTTCTCCATTTATTGTCTCGATTTCTGCAGTCCACTCTGCAATAGCCTCCCCTTTCCGTTCCATAGCCACACGCTCAGGTCCTGGAGTGAGAGCTGATGACACTCTTTCTTGCCATCAGGGTGGGTGAGTCTCGTGTGTCCTCGTGACTCCACAGCGCCTGGGATAACGACGCTCGCTGTGTCGTAGACGGCTAGTGCTTGCTGACGGTAGTACGTGCTATTTTGTCATCTGTGGATGGTCAGTCTGAAGTGAGTCATACTGCCAGGGAAGCACTTCATGCTGAAACTCCTGTGCACAGAACTAACCTGTGATTTCCAAGTCACAATGGGATGTCACGGTGTCTAAGGGCATCCAACTGGACATCACTGATGACCACTGTTGGGTGTATTTCCAGGGAAATACAGCCTACCTTTCACCTGAATCCTTTTGCCTTTCTAAATCAGTGTTTACAACCCAGATACTAACGCCACAATACTGTATTTATGAGATGACTCTTTCTTTCCAGAAAGGACATTTCATTCCTTGATCATGCACTGTTTTAGTAATGTACTTTCACATGATAATATACTTTTTGGGCGCAAAAACAAAATAAAAAGTCAATAATACAGAGAAAGCGTAATCAAACACTCCAGAGTGTTTTAATTTAAAATTTTTAGCTTATCCAACCTATTTTTTGAGTACCTACTATGTGCCAGCTAGGAGATGAGGATATAGTAGTGAGTGACGTCATATGCTCTTCCTGCTTTCGTGAAGCTTACGGTCTAGAGGGGAAGAAAGACAATTAAATGATCCCACAAATAAATGTGAAATAAAATTGTGGTAAGTGCTATGAAGAGACGTCCCTGCAGGCTATTTCATCTTTCAGATCTTTGCAGATCTATCCATTTCTCTTGCTACCCCCCAGATGACGACAGCATGAACCCCCCCTCCAGCTTACTTGTGGATGCCGTTCCCTTCCGTGCCCCGAGACCTGCCAAGTGTCTCTACTTGCCCAGCATCTGCCTTGCTTTTGGCTGCCTCCATTCTTCCTACCCGAGAGCCCCAGAGTGGTGTTTAGAACTGCCACCTGCAGAGTCCCGGCCAAACTGAGGCTCGTCCTCAGAGAGACGAGGATGCTTTCTCCTCCTTCCTCACTCCAGTCTAAGACCTCCTCCGTTCCCTTCCTGAGGAACCTCACCCTACACATGGGAGTCTTTTTGGCACAGTGATCCAGAAGTGACAGTTTATTCCCTCGTTCAGTGACTGCTCTCAGACATCCAGGCGGGGGATTCTTAAGCTTTTGTGGGCCTCAATCCTCTGGAGGGCGCCATGGCCCGAATTCCTGCTGTGGTAGGTCTAGGGTAGGGCCTGAGAATTTGCATTCTAACCAATTCCCAGGTGATGTCGATGCTGCTGGTCCAGGGGCCCCGTATTGAGAACTACTGGTCTAAATGAAGTCATTCTGAAATCATCTGTGCACGGAGTCGCCACAAGTCTGCCTCAGGAAGGGCTGTGCTGGCTTTTCCTGTTGTTTTTCAGCCTCTCTTGATTTAAAGTTCAGAAAGTCTCTAGGGATGTGTATGTGTTTGTGGTTTTTTTTTTTTTTTAGAAACATTTTAAAAATGGGATAATACTATTCATACTCTTGTAACTTTTAAAATAATAATATATTGTGGGCACAGGTCTCTATCAATCCATATACCGTGTTTCCCCAAAAATAAGACCTAGCTGGACAATCAGCTCTAATGCGTTTTTTGGAGCAAAAATTAATATAAGACTCGGTATTATATTATATTATATTAAATTATATTAGACCGGGTCTTATATTATAGCAAAATAAGACCGGATATTTACTATATTATATTATATTATATTATATTATATTATATTATATTATATTATATTATAAGACCCAGTCTTATATTGTAAAGTAAAATAATACTGGATCTTATATTAATTTTTGCTCCAAAAGATGCATTAGAGCTGATTGTCCAGCTAGGTCTTATTCTTGGGGAAACATGGTAGATATATGTCACCCTTTTAATAATGCTTATTTTATTATCTAACTGTACCAAAATTTGGCTAATCCATATTGAAGGACATTTAGTTTGTTTCCACTTTTTTGTTTTTAATAAGATTTTTAAGTCCTTGTATGTGTGTACGTATCTCGGCATGGTTAGCTCCATAGAGTAATTTCATAGGTTAGAATTACTGGGTCAAGGTGTTCACATTTTAAATTTCATAAATACTGCCGATTGCCTTCCAGAAAGGTTGTGATATTTTGTCCATTTCCGTTCTCACTCAAGTGAGTGTGAGTAAAATAAATTTGAGGGGGAGGGAGTCCCTCTGGGCTTTGCACCCAACTTCATGTCACTGGTGCGTCTCACAGGCGTGACTCTAAGACCAAGGGCCTGCGTGGTGACGCACACACTTGTTTCAGGGGTGCCTGTGGACTTTCTCCCCAGGAGGCTTGTCATGTGTCATAACCAGATACAGGACAAAAATCCACATTCGTTAATTTGGCACACCTGACTCCCGTGTAACTCCCAGTCTCATGTTTAGTCATTCACTGCATTTTAGCCTCACTGAACCTCCCATTTTCTCATGTTCACAGTAAGTATGAACTTTGTATTATCGTGCTGTTAAGCCTACTTTTTCCATATTTCCAAGATTCTTGTTTTGGTAAAATTTTACTCATCCTTCAAAATGCAGTTTGAATAGCTCCTGAGTGAAACTTTTCCTGGCATTACTCATTCACTTATTTATCATGCATTGATTTCACAAATATCCCCGACTACCTACTATTGTGCAAGGCACTGGGAATCCCAGTGTTCTGGAAGGTTGGGTCCCATAAGGTGAGAGATGAGGATGGACGAAGGGGTGAGGCCAGGTCACAACAGAGTCTTGTAAGCCGCATGAAGAAGTTTGGCTATTACTCTGAGGGTGGTGGAAGTCTTTAAAGGACTTTAAGGAGAACAGGGTCATAGAGTTTTAAAAGTTCACTTGTGTGCAGCAAGGAAAATAATTGGACAGTGTAGATACTGAGGCCAGTGGATGAGTTTGGAGGCTCTGTGTTAGTGTAGGGTGAGGGTGGTAGCCTAAGCCATTAGCAGCAGAAGCGGAAAGGAGTGGATGGATCTGAAGGATATGGGACACAGGGACCCAATACCTACTCTTTCTTAGAAGAAATAGATTGACTGTTGGGAGATGGTGCAGAGGTGAGAAAGGGAAGGACCAAAGTGACACCAGAGTATCATGCTGGGCAGCTGGGGGTGGGGGTGGGCGTGAACGAGGCACTCAAAAGACCAGGGCTGAGCATCCAGAGAGGTAGTTGGAAAATTAGTAAGAAACTGAAGGAAAAAGAGTATTTCCAGAAGAAGGGGAGGTCAGTAATGTTCAAAGTTGCCTAAAGAGTAAGTAAAATGAGACTGAAAGGTTCCCATTGGGTTTAATAAAAAGGAGATGTTTGTGACCTTGGTGGCAGGCTCAGAAGCAAGATTGGAGTGGACTGGGACTAGTCCAGTGGAAGTGGGAGGTGACAATTGGAGGCCTCGTGCAGATGGCTTTTAAAGAAGGGAGGGTAGAGGGAAGGTGGTACCTAGAGGATGACATGGGATCACGGGGCTTTTTTCCTTGGTTTAAAGTTGGAAAGTGTGGGGCGTGTTCAGTAGCTGGTGGGAAGGAACCAGCGGTGAGGGAGGGCTGATGGTATAGGAGAGAGGGGCTGTCTGATGGAGCAAGGCCCACGAGGGGGCAGAGGATGTGGCATCCAGTGCCTGGTCAGAGAGAAGCCAGGAAGTCATGTTAGTGTAGCTCTTGTTCCGTCCTGTCACTGCGTGCTGAGAAGCCTGCCTTAGTCGAGTCCTCTGACCACCAAATGGTCCAACCCGGGCAGCTCAGGGACCAGTCATCCATAAGTCTCCACTTCCCATTTCTTTCTTTCTGCTCTCCTTCTTCCCCCACCTCCCCCTCTCTCAGCACAACAAACCATTTCTTAAAAACTGTTGGATCTGTGTAATTTATATATGCCCTAAATATATTTGGGATTTTTCTAAATAATTGGAAGTTTCAAATGCTTGAACTGTCAAATGTGAGGGGCTTTGGGGGTACTAGGAGAGACCGGCTCTCCTCTGGACCAGTGGGCTGTGTTACAGACGGATAACTTTAAAATCCTAAACCTGCAAGTGAGGTCCTATTTTTGACTCATCAAACTGGTAAAAGAAAAAGAAAAAAAACTCTTCTAAATGCCGATGCAGATTCAAGCAAGCTGGTATTTTTATATAGTGCTGAAGAAATTTTTAAAAATCCCATGAATAACATGTGAAGATTATCTTATTAGAAATATATGGTTGATAACAAGTGAAAAATGTGGGACATAATCATATGTCCAGTCGGATCACAGCTGTCACGTGGATCTCCAGAAAGCTAAAGTGTGGGGGAGGGGCGGCCCCGGAACCTGGCAGGAAGACCAGCCTTCTTCCTCATGGCCAGAAGACCTTGCCGGCCCCGAGCCTCCTGGAGCTGCCCTGCCTGCAGCTTGGCCTCGGTGAAGCAAGTGCAGAAGCAAGGGCAGCTGCCTTCCTGCCTTCTTCCTGCTGCCTTGCGCTCCCTCCCCACACAGTTCTGCCATCCAGGGCCTACTCCCAATTCAGAAGTAACCAGACTTAAGTCCCGCCTCACACATCGGTTTATTTTCAGAACCAGAGCTTGTTTTGATAAAAGGCACCAGGTATTCCTCCCTTTTGTTTCGTTAGAAAATATTTACTGAAAACACAGAAAGTGTTTTTATGACCAGCTCAGGGGCCCCTTGTCTCCTGTGGCCTGGGCGAGCAAACTTGGGGTAACTTTTGCATCTTCCCTGCCCATTCCTCCTCGCGCGGCAGGGCCCTGGCCTCAGAGAAGACACACGTGGACTGCTCATGCTTAGCCTGGTGCCCGGCATCCAGGAGGGGGGTGAGAAGCCATCGGTGGCTGCTGTCAGGACCATCCTGTCAGAAACGGTGGCTTACATCGCCTCCCTCTAGGCTTCTCTCCCCTCGCCACTCGGAATTTGGGTTTTGACCCAAAGACTGGAGTAATGACTTTTTCCATAGTTGGTTCATTTGCAAAGTGCAAAGTGGAGAGGACTGATGGGTAACAATACAGTGTTCTGGTATGTCCTTCTGGTCACTGAAACTTCCTTTTCCCTATTTAGAAAGGCTTCTAACAGTGAAACCTCAATTAGTTGAATTAATGGAAACGAGGACTTGCTTTAATTTTTCTTTCATGTTTTTCAGTTAAGCTTTTTATTTTGAAATAATTGTACATTCACATGCAGGTTAAAGAAATAATACGGAGAGGTCTTATTTTCCGTGTTACCACTGTCTCCCAATGTAACCTCTCGCAGACTCTAATACAATATCACAACATTGAACCTGATACGGTCGAGACAAGAACACTTCTGTTTTTAAATACCTGGGATTTCATTTGGTGTGGTGATGCCAACAGATCAGGAGACAACTGCCATTGAGAAGACCGTTTGTTCTCACGGTTCCCAAGAAGAGGGGGCACGCAGCTCCATGCAGGGCCACACGGGGAAGCACCAGGGTGGGTCAGGGGGGACAGGGGGGACAGGGAGCCAGGGGAAAGTATGGGCCACAGCCTTTATCATGGTTTCTAAGGCAAGGCGAGGCAGGGTAAACAGACTTCGGACTGTCTGGTCTAAGTCATTGCAGCCAGCTCTGGGCTATAGGTGGTGTCAGATGCCTGAACCTGGGATAGTGTCCCAGACTGAAGGAGCTGATAAAAGGAGGTGGGTGGAGATAGGGACTCAGGATTAGTGGGTTTGCTTGTCAAACATGTTCATTTAAGGACTTGCTCTTAGGAATTATCTCCAGGAATTAGCTAACCTCCTTTTTAACCGCTGACAACCACTAATTTGTTTTCCATTTCTCTAATTTTGTCATTGCAGAAATGTTATAGAAATGGAATCATACATTTATTTTTTGGGCTAGGCCTTTTTTTTTCCCCCCAAAAAAAAACTCAGCATAATTCTCTGGAGATTCATCTGGAGAGTCTATTGCACGTATCAATAGTTTGTTGCTTTTTATTGCCGAATAGTGTTCATTGGTAGGCCTGTGCCATGATTTGTTTAACCATTTACCCACTGAAGGACATTGTGGTTGTTTCCTTTGGGGCTATTATGAGTAAAGCTGCTATAAATACTCACGAATAGGTTTTTGTGTTAACATAAGTTTTCATTCCTCTGGGTAAATATTCCAGAGAGTGCAATTGCTGGTCATATAGTAGTTGCATATTTAGTTTTTTATGAAAATGCAAAACTACTTTCCTGTGTGGATGTAACATGTTACATTTCCACCAATAACACATGAGTGATCCAGTGTCTCCACATCCTTTCCAGCATTTGCTGTTGTCAGTAATTTTTGTTTTAGCCGTTCTGATAGATGTGTGGCGCTAGCTCCTTTGGGCTTCGTTCGTGTTACTCTAGTGGCTGATGACGTGGCGCAGCTTTTCATGTGCTCATTGGCCATGTCTGTGTCTTCAATAAAACGTCACTTCATGTCTTACTCATTTTCTAATGGAATTGTTTCGTTTTTTACTGTTGAATTGTAAGAGTTCTTTGTATATTCTAGGTATGAGTCTTTTGTTGGTTATCTGGCTTGCAAATATTTCCTTCCAGTCCGTACTTGTCTTTTTATGTCAACAGGGTCTTTTACAGAGCAAAAGCTTAAAATTTTGATGAAGTCCAATTTATCAATTTTTTTCATTTATCAATCATGTTTTTGGTATCAAATCTAAGAACTCTTAGCCTAGTCCTAGATCCTGAAGATTTTCTCCTATTTTTTTTTTTTTGGTACATGTTTTATAGTTTTACATTTCACATTTACGTCTGTAGTACATTTTGATGTAATTTTTATATAAGGTGTGGACTTTTATATAAGGTCAGTGTTCTTTTTTCCCCTGCTCTGGGTGAGCAACTATTCCAGTACTGTTTGTTGAAAAGGCAACCTCTCCTTTTGTATTGGTTTTGAACTGTTATACAAATCAATTGGGCCTATTGGGGTGGCTCTCTATTCAGTTCCTTCCTATGTGTCTAACTCTCTGCCAATACCGCACTGGTTACTGTAGCTGTAAGTCTTGCAAGTGGATATAATAATACCTCCTACTTCATTCTTCTTTATACAAATTGTTTTAGCTATTCAAGTTCCTTTGTGTTCCCATGTAAGTTTTAGAATAATCTTGTCTACATCTATAAAAATTTTGCTGGAATTTAGATGGGAATTAATATGTAAAAGCATTTTTAGACCCAGTTGTGACGTGGGGGTGTTTCCCCACACCAACAACAAGTAATTCTCAGACGCCAGCTGTAGGTGTTATTACAATTCAACAATTCTGACGCTGTCTGCCTGGAGATAGCATCAGCTTCCGCACATTAAGGGCTCAGCCCCACAAGACTGCCCTGTCCCCACTTCAGATGCCAATTGCAAGTCCAAGTTGTCACCTGTGCTCTGACCGACTGGCTGTGTAGATCAGAGGTTACAACGACCCCTCCTTAGATTCGATTAATTTGAGTGGCTCATACAACTCAGAGAACCATTTTATTTACTAGATCACTGGTTTATTATAAAAGGATATAACTCAGGAATGGCCAGATGGAAGAGATGCATAGAGCAAGGTACGTGGAAAGAGCACAGAGCTTCCATGCCCTCTCTGCCAGCATGACAGTCTCCCCAAATCTCCACGTGTTCACTACCTCAGGAGTTCTCCAAACCCCATCCTGTTGGGGGTTTTCAGAGGCTTCATTACATTAGGCATGGTTGATTAAATTATTATCCATTGGTGATCGATTCAAACTCCAGTCCCTAGAAATCAAGGAAAGTTCCAACCGGTTATTCTTGGTTGGTTCCCCTGACAACCAGCCGCCAAAAAGTCACCTCGTTAAATAAACCCAGTTGTTGTGGAAAGGGGCTTGTTATGACTAACGAGACACCCATTTCATTTTTATAACTGTCAAGTGATTTCAGGAACAAGGAACAAAAGATGCTCCCATTGCTCTAATTACTCAGGAAATCCCAAGGGTGTGGGGCTGTGAGCCCTGGGTGAACTGAAGACTAGATACATATTTCTTACTATAAATCACGAGATCACATTAAATCTGTATATCAATTTGAGGAAAATTCACAACTTTACTACCTTGAGTCTTCCAATTCATGAGCATAGTATGTCTCTCCACTTATTTAGTACTTCTTTGATGACTTTCACTAGCATTTTGTAGGTTTCAGCAGAAAAGCCCTCTACATGTTTTGGTAGATGTAAGCCTAAGAGCTTTATTTTTTATTTCGAGCAATTGTAAATGGAGTTGTAGTTTTAATTTTGATGTCCAAATGTTCATTGCTATTATATAGAAATGTGATTGATTTTTATGTTTGTCTTTACTGAACTTGGAGACCTTGCTGAACTTACTAGTGTATGTTCCTAGGGATTTTCTATGTAGACTACAAGAGGGTGAGAGTAGACACTCTTGCCTCATTTCTGATTATAAGGGAAAACATTCAGTCTATACCATTAAGTAGAGTATTAGGTTTCTTTATAGATGCTCTTTATCAAATTGAGGAAGTTCCTTTCTTCTTTCTTTTTTTTTTTTTTAAGTAAATTTTATTGGGGAATATTGGAGGACAGTGTGTTTCTCCAGGGCCCATCAGCTCTAAGTAGTTGTCCTTCAATCTAGTTGTGGAGGGCGCAGTTCAGCTCCAAGTTCAGTCGCTATTTTCAATCTTTAGTTGCAGGGGGCACAGCCCACCGTCCCATGGTGGGAATTGTACCAGCAGCCTTGTTGTTGAGAGCTCGCGCTCTAACAACTGAGCCATCCGGCCACCCCCAGGAAGTTCCTTTTTTCAATTTAAGAAATGTCCAAACTCGTAGAGAACTTTTATGAGTTTATTTGCACCAGATTGCCAGGAAGCAAAATCTCAGTGGATTAAGAATGGCAGTTTTTGCAGCTTATTTTATACATTAGAATCAAAGGAGGAGATGTAAGTAGGGTTGCATGAAATCCATTGGTGGTAGATTAAGGGGGTGGGAGAAAGCAAAGCGGGGAAATCTCTGGGATTAGATGAAAAGTAAAATGGAGAAACCCACATTGGTGGGTACAGCATAGTTAATAATTAACATTTTACAGCTTATAGAGATGGTATTCAGACAATGAGGTAACAATGAGGCATTTGGTGGTCTTATGCTCTGGTGTTGGGTGTCCAGAAGGGTCTGGAAAGAAGATTCCTCTGACATTTCAAAGGTATGTTGTCTTAGATGCAAAAAGACAATAGACAGGCTCACCTAAGGTGAAGATTGACCTTTGTCAAGGAAGCTACAGGCCTAAGATATGACTACCTGCTATGATCCCCTTTTAGTTAGGATTTTAGAAAGTAACCCTGTGTGGTTACTTTCCGTCTCTGAGTTTGTAGTGCCTGCCATGCAGGTCTTCGCTGAGCTTGTCAGTTTTAGTATGTGGCCCCTTTTTTGTCCATACTTTCTATTCCTGTTTTCCTGAAGATCTTTATCATTCATGGGTGTTGAGTTTTGTTAAATGCCTTTTCTGCATTGACTGATATTATCATGTGATTTTTTTTTTCTTTAGCCTGTTAACATGGTGGGTTACATTGATTGACTTTCAAATAAGGAACCAGTCTCGCATCCCTTGAATAAATCCCACTTGGTCATGGTGTATAATTCTTTTTCTTTATTGCTGAATTCTCTTTGCTAATATTTTGTTAAGAATTTCTGTGTCTGTATTTATGAGGAATATTGATCTCTAGTTTTCTTTTTTGGTACCTTTGGTCTGGTTTGGTAATACTAGATTCATAAAATGAATTGGAAAGTGTTCTCTCTTCTGTTTTCTGGAAGAGATTGTATAGAATTAGTGCTAATAAAATGTTAGATAGGATTTAAATGTTAGGTAGAATTCTCTAGTGAGATCGTCGGGGCCTGGAGATTTATTTTGGGGAAGTTTTAAAATGATGAATTCAGTTTCCTTACCACTTAGAGGGCTATTCAGATAACCAATTTTATATTGGGTAGGTTGTGGTAGTTTTTTGAGGAATTGATCCTTTTCATTTAAGTTGTCAAATTTATGTGTATAGAATTATTTGCAGCATTCCCTTATTATCCTTTTGATGTCTGCAGAGTCTATAATAATCTGTTTCTGGTATTGGTAATTTGTGTCTTCTCTTTTTTTCTTTATCGGTCTTCATAGAAGTTTGTCAATTTTATTAACCTTTTCAAAAAAAAACAGCTCTTTGTTTCATTGAGTTTTCTCTTTTCACTATCACTGAGTTCCGCTTTTTATTATTTACTTCCTTCTGCTTGTTTTAGGTTTATTTTGTTCACCTTCTAAGTTCTTGAGGTAGGAGCTTAGATTATTGATTTGAGACTTTTCCTCATTTCTAATGTATACGTTTAGTGCTATATATAAATTTCCATTTCATAGCACTGCTTTAGCTATGTCCCACAAGTTTTCACATGTTTTATTTTCATTTTCATTCTGTTCAATGTATTTTTAATTTCCCTTTAGACTTCTTCTTTGACCCATGGATTATTTAGAATTGTGCTGCTTAGTATCTAAGCGTTTAGAGATTTTCCTGTAATCTTTCTGTTATTGATTTCTAGTTTGATTTCATTGTGCTTGGAGAACACACTCTGTATGATTTCAATTTTTAAAAATTTGTTGAGGGTTGTTTTATAGTCCATGAAATGGTCTATTTTGGCATATGTTCCACAGTCATTTGAAAAGACTGTGTATTCTGCTGTTACTGAGTGGAATTTTCTTTAACTATTTATTAGATGCTCTTTGTTGGTAGTGTTGTGTTCTTCTGGATTCTTACTGATTTTCTGTTGAGTTGTTCTATCAATTTTTGAGAGAGGAGTATTGAAGGCTTCAACTATAATTCTGGAATTTGTTTTTTTCCCTTTCACTTCTGTCAGTTTTTGCCTCACATATGTTTTACAGCATATGTGAAAAACTGTTGTCTGGTGCATACACATTTAGGATTGCTATGTCTTTTTGGACTATGTCTTTTTGGTGTAGTGACCATTTTATCATTAGATAATGTTCCTTTCTGGTAATTTTCTTAGCTCTGAAGTCTATTTTATCTGATAATCAGTATAGCTACTCCTACTTCCTTTTAATTAATGTTTTCATGATATATCTTTTTCTACACTTTTACTTTCAACCTGCCTATAACATTATATTGGAAATAAGTTTCTTGTAGATAGCATATAGTTAGACCATGTTTTTAAATTTACTCTGCAAATTTGTCTTTTAATTGGTATATTTGGATCATTTATATTTAATGTGATTATTGATATTAGGGCTTAAGGTTAGGTCTTAAACCTGCCATTTTATCATTTATTTTCTGTTTATTCTGTCTGTTTTTGTTTCCGTATTCTTTTTCCTATCTTTTTGGAGTTACTTCAACATTTGTTAGAATTTCATTTTGGCTTATTTAAGTGTTTTTGAGTGTATTTTTTGTATAGCATTTTTAGTGGGTGCTTTAGGGATGACGTGTGTGTGTGTGTGTGTGTATCTTAACAGTCTACTGGTAACATCATTTTACTAGTTCAGGTGAAATATAGAACCCTTCCTCTCTTTTATATCACTCTACCCTCGCTTGTTTATAATATAATTGTCTTAAATATTTCATCTACATACATTTAGAACCATATCAGACAGTGTTATGATTTTTGCTTCTACCATCAAACATAATTTAGAAAATTCAAAAGGAGAAGGAAAGTATTTACCCATATTTTTGCATACTATGTTTTTTCATCCTTCCTGATGTTTCAGAGTTCCTTCTTTTATAATTTCTTTTCTGTTTAGAGAACTTCTTTAGCCATTCTTTTAGAGTTGACTGCTGGCGACATATTCTCTTAGTGTTCCTTTATCTGAGAATGTCTTTATTTCCTGTTCATTTCTGAAGGGTATTTCACTAAATATAGGATTCTGGGTTGACAGTTCTTTTAGCACTTGAAAAACGATGTGCTATTTCCTTCTGGCCACTGTGATTTCTAATGAGAAATCTGCCATCATTCGAATTGTGGTTCCCCTATAAGTAAAGTGTTGTTCCATTCTCAAGTCTTCAAAAATTTTTCTTTGTCCTAATTTTTCAGAGGTTTCATTATGATGTGTCTTGATGTGGATTTATTTGGATTTATCCTGTTTCTACCTTCTTGACTCTGTGGATTTATGCCTGTTGTTAAATTCAGGAAGTTTATAGCTATTATTTCTTCAGGTACTTTTTCAACCTCACCTTGTTCCTCCTGTCCTGGAACTCTGATGACAGGAATGTTAGATCTTTTGTTATAATCCACAGGTCCCTGAGGCTCTGCTCATTTTTCGTTCAGTTTATTTTCTCTCTGTTGTTCATATTAGGTCATTTCTATCTACCAGTTCACTGATTCTTTCTTCTCTCTCTTCCATTTTGATGCCGAGTCCATCCATTAAGTTTATTTCAGTTATTGTATTTTTCAGTTCTAAAATGTCAATTTGGTTCTTTTTTTTTATATTTTCTATTTATTTTCTGAGACTTTCCATTTCTTTGCTTAGACTTTTCTACTTTTCATTTGTTTCAAGCATGTTCGTAATTGCTCATTGAAGCATTTTCATGATGAATGCTTTAAAGTTTTTTTTTTTTCCTTCAGGTAATTCTAACATGTCTGTCATCCTGATTTTGTCTCTAGATTGTCTTTTTTTTAATATTCTGTTTGAGATATTTTTGTTTCTTGGTGATTTCCTTTGATGAGTGAGTTTTGATTGAAACCTGGAAATTTTGGGTACGCATTACGTTATGAGACTCTGGATCCTATTTAAACCTTCTATTTTAGCTGGCTTCTTTTGACACTGCTCTGGCAGGAAAAGGAGGGGGTACCATCTCTTTACTGCCAGGTAGGAGTAGAAGATCAGTTTCCCCACTTAGCTTCTGTTGATACCCAGGGAGGTGGGGCTCCTTGTTATTTCTGGGTGGCTGTTGGAGTTCTAACTCCCTACGAAGCCTCCACTTACACCTCCTTGGTGGGAGTGCCTCATTGCAGCTCCCTTGTGGCCTCCACTGAGTCACGGGGTTGGGGAGTGACCTTGTTTGGTGTCATGGTAAAAGTCCGGAGCCTCCACCAGGCCTCTCCAGTGTCACCCTGCGGGGAGGGTCAGGGGCAGAGGAAAGGGTGCCTCGGGACTGCCTGGTGGGATGAAAGTCCTGGCTCCCTGCTTGGCCTTCTCTGACGCCCCCTTGTCAGAAATGAGGGAGGCCTTGTGACAGCTGGATGAGGGTGGAAGTCTAGGCACCTCACTCTGGCTCTGTTGGCATGGGAGGGGGTGGGGGCACAGTGTTTTCTATGGTGTCTGGCTGGAGTGGATCTGTTATTGTCCAAAGGATATGTTATTGTCTAGAGAAAACAGGCTTTTTGTTGGGGCTGTTTTTGTCTGTTGCTGTTTTTGGGTTGCTAGCTTCTTTTGCTCCAAGTCTGGGATATTTAGGGGGGAAAAACCCAGAGATCTCACTATCGTGTTCCTTGGGTCCCAAAGTCCCTAGCTCTCTGCCTTCTGCCCTCCCCTTTCAGAGTTCACTTGTGTTTCTTTCATATAATGTCCAGGAATTTTAGTTGTACTTAGCGGGAGTAATAGGAAAAACTATCTTATTCCAGATTCCGGGACGTGGAAGTCCTGGCTTGCTTTCATTTTATTTTAATTCAGGGTTAACCAGAGAATCTGTGTATTTCTAAGCCTGTCAGAAATATTTCCTAAACATTTATGTTTCACCCTTATTATGTATATAGGCAAGAAATATGGTACTGCGTGCTTGTACAACACTTGACAGTTACTTCTTAATGTCTTCAAGATTCAAAGTGCTTCAGGGCCACCTTTCTCAACTTTTGCGGTCTACATTTATAGTATTAAGAGGCTGTATGCATGAGGGATGGTGCATATCGGGAAGAGGAGATGTGGCTGGAGGTGAGAATTGTGGGTAGTGAGCTGTGTTATTGAAAAATGGAGACCACTGAAGGGAAGAAAGAATCCATGAGATATCTCCAAGTCAGGCAGGTGAGACGGGAAGGAAGAATCTGTTCTGGTTCTTGAAGCAGGCGGAAGTCCAGGGGATGTTGCAACCAGATCTATTAATTAATTTGTTGATTATTTATAAAGCAATTTTTTGTGTCAGTGACAGGTAACTGTTATTAACACATCGGTCTCTATCCTTCCAATCCTTTTTTTTAATGAATTTGCAATTGCTTGTTTATATAATAGAGAAAGGCTGTATAGTTTAGTGATCAAAAGCATAGACTCTGGAACCCTCTTACTTGGGTTCAAATCTTGGCTCTGCTGCGTATGAGCTGTGTGACCTTGGTCAAGGTACTTTACATGTTAGTGCCTCAGTTTCATTGTCTCAAAGTGGGGATTATTAACAACTTTCCTCATAGAATTGTGCTGAAGATTAAATGAGCTAATGTTCGTAAAGTGCTTAAAACTGCCTTGCGTGAACGTGAGTGATGTAGCTTTTAGTTTATTGTTATTATTAACACGTACGCTCTACATGGTATTCCTTGATTTTCCTCTTTTTCTTAATAATATAGGTAGGAAATCTTTCTATGTCATGACATGTATATCAAACTCATTCTTTTTTATTGCTGTTTTCCCACTGTGTAGTAACTTGTTAGGCACTGCCCTGATAATGAAATTTTAATTTTTTCTTTGGTCTTTGAAAAGCAATGCTGTGATAAGTATCCCTGTACACACGTCTCTGAGTGTATGCTGATGGGTAAAAGGATGTGTACATATTAAATTTTAGTAGTTACTATCAAGAGCTTTTCAAAATGCTTTACCAGTTTATAATTTTACCCTCATCCTTACCATCACTCTTTACTATCAGTCTTCATATGTTTATTTTTCCAAACTAGGACCTCATTGTATGAATTTTCAGTTCCGTTATTAGCAATGAGATGGAGCATCTCTTCATATTTATTGGTCATTTGTATATTTTCTATTAGTTTCCTTTTTTTATAGTTGACTCATTTGGTTAGTGTTTTCTTACAGATTTGTAGGATTTCCTCATGTATTCTTTTTATTGACTCTGACTATTATATGTGTTACAAATATCTTTTTCTCAGTCCATCATTGTAACTTTGTTTATAGTATCAAACTTTGTTGCTATTTGTTCATTTTAGCAAACTTTTAGTTGTTAGTTTTTGTGTAGTCACATCTGTCAGTCTTTTTTGGTCTTACTGCTTTAAAACATATGTCTAGATGCTAAAACTACTAGATAAAAGTTTTATGAGAAGTCGTATCTTGTACATAGTATCAAAGTATCTCTCACAAAATGCTTATTAGTTACAAAAGAATAGAAGTGGGAAACTAAGCAGATACCATCTTAAGCAAGTGACTAGTTAACATTCCCAGTAATGAGACAAATAGATGCCATGTGGCTCTTGAAATGATACACTGAATACAGCATAAATAAACATATGAATATATATATTCCATATATAGAAGAGAGAAAAGGAGAGAAAAAGCAAATGTGGTAAAATGTTAACATTTTCAACAATCTGGGTGAAGGGTAGTACACAGAAATTCTTTATATTATTTTTGTAACTTATCTCTAAATCTTAAATTATTTTAAAAAATTTAATTAGAGAGACACGAAAACATCTGCTTACCCCAGGATTATAGAAATATTATCCTATACTTTTAGCTAATACTTCATCTTGTTTTGTTGATTTGGCTTTTTAAACATCCAAATTTTTATTTTAGAGTATAGTATGGGGAGGGGTGGGGGGTGTCCACCTTTTTTCCCAAATTTGTAGCCACTTTCTGAGCACCATCTTCTACCCATTGGTTTGATGTGTTACTGTTTTCATTAACCAGATCTCTGCATATATCACAGGTTTGTGTCTGGTTAAAAGCTCATTTCCTGCCCCAAAGATGGAACTCAGCAGCTTCTTTTCCGTGAGGGATAGAGCATTTATGCAGAAAGTGTAGTATGTGAGGCAAACAAAAATAAGCTGTATTGCCGCCTCCTTCTGACCCCCGCTGACCTCCAGCCAAATCCCTCCCCCAGATTGGGGGTGGGGGGAGGGGGAGAGCTGATCCTTGGAGTCTGCCTGGAATGCTGGTTTGGCCTTGCCTTCAGGGCTGGGATGTGAGGCTGGTAAACATTGCCAGTATATACCCGCAGCCGGCCCAGGGCCAGGGGTATTAAAAACACCCCAATTAGGTCAAACTGGACCACTAACAGCAAATCATGCCCTTAACGTTCAACTCTGGCTTTTGTGCTTAAATCTAAATGCTACACTAGGACAGTGTTGCAACATCTTGCTTGTAGTTTCAGGCCTGTGGCATCAACTGACTAGGACGCAGTCTGGTGACTATTAGGGGGAAATCTGGTTGCAGGATGGTATTTGCTTGAGACCAAAAAGGAGAATTTTCCAGACTATTCCTAGGTTCTATTCCTTTTCATTAATCTATTTAATCTATTCTACAGTAACACCGTTTCCATTATTGGTTCATGTGGGGTTTTTTTGAAGTTTTAGCAGTTCCTTGATTTTCTAAAAATTGAGGTGAAATTCCCATAACATAAAATTAACTGTTTTAAAGTGAATAATTCACTGGCATTTAGTACTTTCACAATGTTGTGCAACCACCACCTCTATATAGTTCCAAAAAGAGTTCCCCCAGTCCCTGGTAACCACTAATCTAGGTTCTTTCTCTGTAGATTTACCTTATTTCCTCGAATATAAGACTGGGTCTTATATTAATTTTTGCTCCAAAAGACACATTAGGGCTTATATTCAGGGGATGTCTTATTTTTTCATGTACAACAATCTACATTTATTCATTTATTCATGTACAGAAATCTACATTTATTCAAATACAATCATGTCATCTTCTGGAACATCATCATAACTCTCCAAACCCCGAATTCTGGCTTAAATTTCTTGCAGCTCCATTTCCTGTATAACCATTGGCCCCTAATCTCTCATGTCCAGCAATGAGCTCTCCTTAAACGAGCACTTCTTGTCCATGTAGCCTGTTCCTAGTGCATTGGCTACACAGCCGTCAGTGATTTTATCCCATGAATTCTTCACCCAAGTCACGACCTCTCACAAAGTTTCCAGGCTGATTTGTCTCCATTCTATTTTCAATGTAGTCATTGATTTCCATGCACAAATGGTCCTTAACTGGCTTGTTTATTGCAATACCAAGAGTCTGGAGATAGGCAGTCATTCCTGCGGGAATCATTATTTGATCTGTTCTTCTCTGCTAGGAAGTTCTTCATGTCTTTAGCGCGGTGAGTGCTGGCTGAATCCCAGAGTAGGAGATCTCTTTGGCCACCTCGCAAAACAAGTGGCAGCATTAAATCAACCCTCTTATAACTGCTTGTGTGCACCAGGCTTTTACGGTTTCAAGAACATAAATGCCTGAAACACGTTCAACCTTACCTTTCTTGCCCTTAGTGATGATTAGAGGTGGGGCTTTCTTTCCATCCAGACGAATTGCCAAAATACAGGTAACGTGCACTTTTGTGACCAGTGGAGGGAATGTAGATTGACGAAGCACCCCTGTGATCAATTGTTTGAGATCCTTGGCCCATAAACACTGCTGTTTCATCCATAGCAATCATGTTGAAGAGTTGGTATTTAGAAAAGTCGATGCCATCAAAAGGACTTAGATGCAAGTACACGTTTAATAACTTCAGTATCTTCCAGCTTGAACAGTGTTGTCGATCTTCTTAGACAGTTCATATCGCTGAAGGAAGCCATCCAGCCAGTGTTGTGATGCTTTGAATTCTTCTGGGGATATGTCTAACTGTGGTGCCATTGCAAGGGCAAATGCTTGACTATCAGCCCTGCGCACAACCAAAGCCTTTGCTCTCCTGTCAGCAATCCATTCACAGATGATGTCTTCCAGCTCAGGAAATAATGGTTGTCGACCTGACCCACACTTTCGCTTCTTAGCATTTCCCTCGTCCACCTGTTGATTGAGGTTATGGTACTCTGCTCGCCATTTTTGGATCATTGGAGATCCAACTTTTCCTCTTTGCAGAAAGCTGTAAGATTCTTGCCCCGGGAATCCTCCTTGATTTCTTTCTTGTACTCGACGGAATAGCTCTTTCTTTTTGCACTCATCCTGTCGGGGGTCAAAATATTATTCCCTTTAAATCTACCATTAAATCAAGTGTTAATGGAAGACTTATGAGACAGGGGTGGCAACAAAAATGATGACAGTTAAGAATGATGGTCCACACAAAAGCGACAAAAAATTGCAGGCACCAAAATTCAGAAGACTTTTATTTCACACGAGTGCATTAAGTACATCCGTTATGACACACGACGTATTAAATTATGAAGATTCATATTAGACACAACCACATTTGTTCGTTATCAAATGCCCACGTTATTCGAGCGTTGTGTCTGTACTCCGATTGGTCATTCGGCAATAGGTCTCGGGTTCATCTGTTTACATAAGCGTTTACCTCTTGTCCAAAGGCGCCTGCTTGGGTATTTACAAATACTTAGTTATAATTTATATTATCATTTAAGTATTAATGTCAATATTATTTATATTTAATTATACATTAATATTATTTTAAAATTGAATGCGTCCGTCATATGTTGCAACGGACGTACTAAATGTGTCCCTCTGACTGACGATCTTAACTGGGGCTTATTTTTGGGGTAGGGCTTATATTATGAACATCCTGAAAAATCATTCTAGTTCTTGTTTTCCGGTTATGTCTGATTTTGTGTGAAATACGGTACCTATTCTTGTATAAATGCAATCATATACCATGTTTCCCCAAAAATAAGACCTAGCCGGACAATCAGCTCTTATGCGTCTTTTGGAGCAAAAATTAATATAAGACCCGGTCTTACTTTATTATAATGTAAGTCCGGGTCTTATATAATGTAATGTAATATAATATAATATAATATAATATAATATAATATAATATAATATAATAATAATATAATATAATACCAGGTCTTATATTAATTTTTGCTCCAAAAGATGCATTAGAGCTGATTGTCTGGCTCGGTCTTATTTTTGGGGAAACACGGTAGTATATATGACCTTTTTGGTTTGGCTTCTTTCACTCTGCATAATGTTTTCAAAACATGTTTTGATATCTGATAGAGCAATTGCCTTCCTTTTTTTCTCTTTTTCAAAAAATTGTGCTTTTTTGCCATTAGTATATCTTCTTTGGGTGTGTGTTCAAGTTTTCTGCCCATTTTTTATTGGGTTGATTATCGTACACTTTGAAGAGTTCTTTGTATATTTTAAGTACAAATCCTTTGTTGGACATAGGTTTTGTAAATATTTTCTCCCAGTCTGTAGCTTGCCTTTTCATTATCTTAACAGTATTTTTGAAAAGCGAGAGTTTTAAAGTTTGATGAAGTTCAAACGCTTGCATGCCCCAGGATTAGTTGTTCATAATATTTCCCTATCTTTTTAATATCTCTAGGACCTGTAGGATATCCTCTCCTTCATTCCCAATAATGATAATTGGTGTCATCTCTCTTTTTTCCTCCTCAGGCTTCCTAGACTTTTTTTCAATTTTTGATTTTCTCAAAGAACCAGCTTTTGGTCTTATTTATTTTCTCTATTATTTTTCTGTTTTCTATTTTATTGTTTCCTCTTTATTATTTCCTTTCTTCTGCTTACTTTGGGTTTAGTGTTCTGGTTTTTTAAGGTGGAATTTTTGGTTATTAACTTGAGACCTCTCCATTTCTAACATAAGCATTTAATGCTATGACTTTCCCTTTATGTTTGCACTGGCAGCATCCCTCAGTTTTGTTTTGTTTTTTTATGTTGTGTTTAATTTTGATTCAATTCACAATACTGTGTAATTTCCCGTTTGATTTCTTCTTTGACCCATGGGTTATTTAGATGTGTGTGTCTCACTTCCATGTATTTGGGGATTTTCTAGATATATTTCTGTTATTGATATTTTATTTAATTCTGTGTCATCAGAGAACAAACTCAGTTTTATGGCCTCGAATAGAAATCAGCAAACTTTTTCTGTAAAGGTCCAGATAGTAAATATTTTCAGCTTTGTAGGCCACATGTGGTTTCTGTTGCATATTGATGTTTTTAACCCTTACAAATATAGAAACCATTTGTATATTCATAGGCTATATACAAACAGGCTACAGGCTGAATTTGGCCTGTGGGCTGTAGTTCATCAACACCAGCTTGGACATATACACCTGAAAAGAATGTATATTCTGCTGCTGTTGAAGTTAGAAATTTTCTGGGCATTATTAAAACAGTTCTTCACCTGTCCTTTTCCTGAGGTTCTAATTACATGTATATTAGACCACTTGATAGTGTCCCAGAGCTTACCTAGCTAAACAAACCCTTAGAAGGAAATAAAGATAACACGAGAAATAGAACCAAGAGAAAAGGAGGGAGAGTTGTGAAATGAGCATTGATTGTTTGTAAAAAGCAAAATAGATAAACTTCTGGCAAATATCACAGTAAAAGGAAATAAAGTAAATATAAGCAGAATTTAGATTGAGAAAAGGACAGTAAGAGTATAAGGAGATTTGAAAATTATAAGAGAATATGATGTATATGCATAGCTCTTATGTGTAGCCCTAGTGACTAAAATTGAAAATCTTGATGAATTAGGTCATTGCTACTGCTATTTAAGAAGAAGAAATCCAATACCAAACCTGTATCAAAGGATGAAATTGGAAAAGTCATTAGAGAACTAGTTCCAACAAAAGCACTAGGCCCAAATTGTTTTAAGGTAGCATTCCCTGAAATTGTCAAGGAACAGGTAACTCCACTTTCTGTAAACTATCTTAAAGCTTTCAAAAAAGATGGGAAACTTCTTAGTTTGTATAGAGGAAAGCTAACTTTTTAAAAAATACGTTTTTCTCATGTCGAACAGCCTCATTGAATTCTTTTATTCTTTCTAATCCTAACCCACCCCTCACCCTACCCGGGTTTCTTGGCTGTTTCATGACCCTTTGGATCATGGTTTAGGATGACAAGTCTGTAAGGTTTATGTGATAGGACGTTATGTGATTGCAGATTCCATGGTATTTGCAGAGGGCCAGATGAGAGGGGAAGGGTTTAAGCAGGGATTGACCTGTTGACTAAGCAAATATCCAATAATTCTATCCTCCAGTCTCCTTCGTTACGGCCTATGGAATTGCTGCCCCGTGCATCTCACTCACTCCATTCTAGCCTTCCTACATTATTGCCAGTGGAAACTTTCTAAAAGGTCAGGTTACTCACCTGCTTAGAATTGTCCTCTGGCTCTCTGTTTTTAGATTCAAAGGCAAATTCATCGTTTTACTAACTACTGAATGTTTAGCAACTGGCACTAAGGAGGTGTTTATCAAAGTCATGGACTTCACTGGAATCTAAGACTTACTTTGATTTGCCGTGCCCTACCTTTCTAGCCCTCATCTTGTCCCCTTGAATTCTATATAGTTATTCAAATGTGTTGTTCCCATTCCTGCCTCTGTGCCGCACCCCAGGTCCTCTCCCTGTGGAACGATGTTCCAGCTCTTTGGGTTGTGATGGAGCGTTTACTTTCCTCTGTTACAGCTCTTACCGCTCTTTAACTCCAGTTTCCAGTTAGCCTGCATCTCTGTCTGCATCGTAAGGCTCCTGGAACGGTGTCTTTCCCAGAGCTTTACCTCCAGGACCCAGCACGGGGCCTGGTGCATAGTGCACACCGGGCATGCCGAGTACGGTTATTGAAATGAATTAGCTGGCTCCTTTCTGTTTTGCCTTTCTGTGTCTGGGATATTGGATGCCAACATCCAGCTAAGTTATGTTTGTGTTAAACATGAATTGAAATGCAATTACCGCTGGCAGTGTGGTTTGAGAGCTGAGTAAGAGAGTAAATAAGAAGGGCGACTTAGTCACAAGTGCAGTTCATCTCCTTTGCTTCTTGCCTCCTGTCATTGAGCATGACTCATGAGCTCGTGAGTTCAACTTGTCTTCTCTTAAATCCCATCACATTAACTCTTCCTGCCCTCCTGTCTTGCTGGGTCTCTTTCAGGGCCCCTTTGTTAAAGCCAGCCAGAAGCCCCGAGTCGGGCCCATGTCTGAGGTGGCTGGCTCCAGCAGGAGGCTGCACTACCCACTCCAGTGGTGTGTGTGGAGAGCTTGGGCAGAGGTGGGGCCTGTAAACCAGGGGCCGTCCTCAAGGGGAGGCCACGCGGGCGTCAGGTTCCAGGGTCCATGCATTTTCTCCTAATCCCTGGTCTGGCTTTCACTGTTTTCTTCACCCTATCCTGCTAGGGCCCTGACTAAGGCAGCCCAGGGCCCTCTGTCACTGAAGCGGCCTCCTGATCTTAGACCCCTTGTGTTTTCATAGATTTAAGAATTGCATTCAGAAATCATGGCCGAAAATTGGGCCTGCCATGAGGTCAGTTGATTTGGTTTGATAGAAGAACTTCCTTCCTTCTTGTTCTTCAGAAGGCACTTTGATGTCTTGGAGTCTCAACGTTGGGTGTCTCCAGAATCTTTCAGACCGGTGCCCTTGCTTGTTAGTGAGCATTTCTGTAGTCTCGCTCAGTCAGCTGGCATGCTCCTTTGCTTAAGTCCATCTCCTGGGCTCAGAGGAGATTTCCTCAAGCTTTAGAGATGGAACAGAGGAAGAGAAGCATTCATTTATTCGCAGGTCCTGTGCAGGCCCTGGGAATCGCGAATGTCAGATGTAGCGACTGCCTCCGCGTAATTTACAGACCCAGACAAAAGGGAGAAAATGAGAAAAAAGGTGTCAAAGGGTGGAGCTCCTTCGGGTTGGGTGGCTCTCTTGCTTCCCAAGAGCAATCCTCCCAGGTGAGTTCCCATTTCCACTTCTTCCTCCCTGGGTTCTTGCTTGTTAATCCCTCTCTTGTGTAAATCCCTTTGTTCTCTGGCCTTCTCTGCCTCTTTCCTCTCCGCATAAACCTGCTGCTGTGCCCTCTGTTCCTAAAAATAAACAGATGCAGCCACCTCCTTCCTGTCACTTCACCAGCCTCTTGAGCACCGTCTTTATAAGCCCTTCTTACCCACGGGTGTTTCTTCTTGCACTCTTCTCTTCATTATTTCCACTCACCCCTTAGTTCCTAACTCAGTAGCTTTTTCCTAATTGTTACTCTTCTTGACCTTGTCTCAACTTTGGACGCCATTGACCAATTTCTTCCTTAATATATTCATTTTCTGAATACAGAACTAACACACGCTCATTGTAGACAATTGAGAAGATATAGAAAAGTACAAGAAAGAAAGTAAAAGTGACTCATATCCTACCACTAGAGGAAAAATGCTGTTAACATTTTGACATACATATATCCTTTTAATTGTGTGTGTGTGTGTGTGTGTGTGTGTATTGTAGCAATAATGGAATTCTTTTGTATGTACTGTTTCATGACCATGCTTACTTAGTATTGCATTATATTTTCTTATTGTATTATTGCAGCATTTTCTTAGGTCATCAGATATTCTTCTCTAGCCCTTCTTTCTTAAAACACTCTTATTCCTTAAATGTGATTCACCTATACTCCACCCGTTCTCCAATCTCCCCTTCTATGGTGATCTCTCCCACACCCAGCACACCCCCAGGTCCCAGCCTTTTCCTGGGCTCTCCTCCAGCCTGGGTCCCAGCCACGCTGGAGCCGAGCTGCCACCCTCCCACAGATAATCTGTGCTCAGCCTCTCCTTCGCCAGGCCCACGTTTCCACTTGCCTGGTAGACAAGCCCACATATGGTGGCTGGCTGACACTCAACTGGAATATTCCCAAAGGGAGGCCAGATTCCTCCTGGGGCTCCTCTGCCCGTCCCCCTCCTACACCCTGTTAGGTAGTTTCTTGATTCTACCTCTGCTTCATGTTTTGCAACCTCCTTCTCTGTCTACTGCTACCCCAGCTCAGGTGCTCCCCGTTCTTGTCCCACGTAGCCTTTTCCAGGAAACTCAGGTCCCTCCCTTCTCAGCTCTAGGTTTTCTCCTTTAAGCACCACTCTTGGACTTCCTCCTCCTGCTCCCAGTTCCCCAGATGCTCCCTCTACCCCAAGGGTGAGGCCTAACTCTCCTTTCACACCCTGCACTGGCCACAGTCCAGCCAGCCCAGCTCTTCCCACGTGTGGCTTTCCTGATCCTGCCTCTTCCAAGGGCGTGCCTGCTGCCCTTCCTAAGCTTCATTCCTGCCTGTGGATGCTTTATGGTACATCCCACCTAAGGCCGCCTTTGATTCTGCCCTTCCTGTCCTCTCCCCACCCCTCCCTGCACCCTGAGGTTCTTTGGTATCGGCTGAACTCTTAGCCTTTGTGCTCCTTAGGGTACTCAGGTAGTCCCGCCCACAGTGGCTCCCAGTAACGCCCAACCTGTGCTGTGTTCCCCCGTGCTGGCTGCTCCAGCAGGCAGCATTTAATTTGCACAATGACCCTGTCAAATTACATTATAATCTTATTTTACAAATAAGAAAACAGTGCCTCAGGGAGCTCTGCTGCTCCCTTTGTGATCACACAACAGGTGTGCATGCCTGAGATCAAACCTAGGTCACCTGCCTCTGCATTGTACCCTCACGCTGGTTCAGGTTCACCGTACCTGTTGGCCTTACTCATATTTGTGTGTGCTGAAGTGTGCGGGGCAGTGCTTTCCATATCATGAGTGCTTAGTAAATATTTGCTGAAAGAAAAGGAAAGATTTGTGGCTTGAAGACATCAATTGCAACCGAAAGGTGACTGCACATGCAGGGGGAAGTCTCTAGGTAAAGCCAGGTCAGCTTGCCTCCCTGGCATGGGAGGGAAGCAGTGCTTCTGATAACAACGCTAATACCAATATTTACCGTCGACTAAGTGATTACTACTGTATACTGGGTGCTAGGCAAAGCACTGTATTTGCATTGTCTCTTTCAATTATTGCTACAACTGTGTGAGATAGAACCTACCGTTTCCATTGACAGAGACAGAGACTGAGGCTCAGAGAGGTTGAGGAACTCAGTCAGGTCGCACAGCTGCTAAATGCTGAAGTCAGGATCTGAATTCACATCTTTCCAGTACCAAAACTGGTGTTTTAACCTGCTGCACTGTCCTGCTTCCCTGGTCCAGGAGAGTAGGTATTGGGCAGTATGAGGCATGGATTATCCCAGAGTCCAGCCAGGAAAGGACTGCGAAACACTGGCCACGGTTAGCAGAGACAGCGAGAAGGCTGTCTGCAGGACGAGCTGTACCCAGCTGCTTCTGTTTTCTTTCCTTCTTTGCTCAGCAGACACGTTTTCTGTCATGAAGTTCTCCTCTCTTACTCCCAGGATCTGGAGAGAGTCTCAGTGAACGTTGCCGTAATTTTATGTATTTATTTATTTATTTAAAAATCTCTTTATGACATTCTAAAACTTGTAAAAACTCATTTCAGAAAATCCAAATCATACAGAATTATATAAACTGAAGAGTGAAAATATTACCTTTCCTCTAATCCTACACATATTACAAACAGGTTGGAAGTAGCCTTCTAGACTTGTTTTTTTCTTTTTGTTAAAAACTGTATTTATTTTTAATTAAATAAGGAGTACAAAAATCTTCTTACCTTAAAAACTCAAATAATATGGCCAAAGCTCAAGTCTTTCAACCAGACCCCTAATTCCTACTGGAATTAGGAATTCCTAATTCCTAGGAATTCCTAATTCCTACTGGCCACTGTCATCCGTTTGCTTTCTTCTTCCTTTTCCCTCTATATTTGCATACGTAAATGACTTATAGAAGTAAATCGTAACGTGTGCTTTTAATATCAGTTAGATCTTGCAGTAAGCTCTTGCTTTATTTTTACTGAATGATGCACATGTTATTTAGATCTTTCTAGATGAGTGGGTATAGGTCTAACACGTTCTCAGTCCCTGGTGTGTGGTGTTCCATGTAGGCTGAATGCACTACGCCAGCATTTTCCTGCTGCTCAACTTTTAGTTTTGTTCTCTTTTTTCACTAAATAAAGCTTTAGTACATGCCTCCTGGTTCGGGTTGCCAGATTTAGCAAATAAAAGTACAGGATGCCCAGTTAAATCTGAAAGTTTTGAAATTTTCTTAAATTTGAAAAAAATTATTCATTGTTTATCTGAAATTCTAATTTAACTGGGTGTCCTGTGTTTTCTCTGGCAACCCTCTTCCCTGTGCACATTTGCAAGAATTTGAAAGCCCACCCTTATTATTATTTTTTTTGGGGTCTCCTCAATTTTTTTAATCAAATAATTATATTACAAAACATTTATATGGTTTTGTCCATATTAAAGAAGGTTTAATGCAAGAAGCCGAGGGGAAAGGAAGATCCTGGAAGAAGAGAGTGTGCTTCTGGTTGGTACCATGAGGGAGGCTTGGCAGGGGTAGGGTTCTTTCAGCCAGGACCCAAGTGATGAGAACCTTCCACGTGATGAGATTCGAGAGGGAGCAACAGGAGCAAAGCCAGAGAGGCGGGAAATCACCAGGCAGGTTTAGGAAAGATAAGTGTGAGGGAGGAGAGCTAGAGAGCTAGAGGTGGTGCAGTGTCACAGAGGCTCAGGGGGGAGTGAGGCCCAACCAGAAGTGGGTGGTCAGTGTCCCCAAAACACGCAGGACTGAGGGAGACACAGCAGTCCCAGGGACAGAGACACCCATTCATTTCTTCTGCTAAAAAAATTAGACGTTTTCAGCCGAAGATCTGTGGCTGACTGGAGCTCTCCATTCAGATGTAAAATGATATGATGATGTAAATGAAATCATATCCCCCCAAAAAAAACAGCCTAGAGTTTTTTGACTGGTCACCGGGTAAGTCAAATGGCTCTTTTCACTGTAGGAAGCATTTTGGGCACACCTCCTGTTAGGAATCTAGAGGGTGGTTACTTAGACTCCCTGCCTCCTTGCTGTGCCCACGCTGCTCCGATTAAAGACTTTAAGTAGCTCCATGGTTGGCCACTGCCTGACCTGGGCCACGGGTGTGTTTCCACAGTGCACGATCTAAGACATCAAGGACCCTTTGAATTTCCTTCTTATTCAGAGTGTCAACCAGATATTTCCTTTGGAATGTCTGCAGAGTTTCCTGGCCCCTTTGATTGCTTTCTGTCTGCCAAATACATCTTTGAATTGTGGGTGGGCTCTCTTAAAACACCAGGGTGTGAGCAGGTTGAAGAATCTGGTGGGTTAGCTGTCGTGTCTTTCAAGAGCGTCTCGTCGGGCAAGAAGTGCTGTGTTCTGACCCGGAAGAACTCTGACAGCTCTGAGGATCTACTGCACAGCCCTCTCCAGGCAGCTTAGATGGGTAGCCGATTCACGAACTGGTTTTCAGGTTTAAATCCAGATCTTCATTTCTCACCCCATCAAACGAAGTATTTTAAATTGTTGTTTTTTTAATTATAAAAACCAGATAGAGTCAACAGGTACAAGCTTCCAGGTATAAAATAATTAAGTCATGGGGATGTAATGTACAGCATTGTGTGTTTGTCATTGCCTTAGTATATGACCTGTTATTTCTCTACAAGTGTTAAAGGTGGTTTCTTTATCCCAAATTTGGTGGGATTCTCTGTGGTTTTGCTTCGTGGTGGGACTTTTTCATTCTCTGTACTTGAATACTCAGGACCTCATTAATATGGAGGCACAGTTCTCTTCCATTTTTTATTTTTCCTTCTGGAAATTACAGTAGTTGAATGCCGTATTGATCCTATAGCTTATCTATAACTTTTATATTTCTAGGCTCTTTGTATTGTTCCTAAATTGTTCCTTTTAAAAACATTTTCACACTCGTCCATTCTTGTTTGGTGGATGCAATGTGTTCCCTCTTCCCTCTGAGGCTATCAATTGTAGGTTTGGTTGTTTGTTCCTTAGCTTTCATTGTTTCCTCATGTTAGCTGTGCTACCTCCAACTTTTCCTTTTTCTAATTTGGGCCCTGCCTTTCATATCTGCGACTTTTGCCGCAGTGCCTGCTGATCGTTTGTTGTTCGTTTATATTTCAGAGTGAGGAGTGCCAGGTGGTGGGGTTGGATCTGTGGGGTGGGTTTCACAGCGTGAAGGGTGATGCAGTAGGACTGAGCTTCTGTAGCAGGAGACCTCCAAAGTCTGCTCTCCGGCACGCTTCAGTTTCTCCGGAGACGTCTCCTTCACTGTCCGGCATTGAGGGGGTTCAGCTGGCTGTCGAGGTGCCCGAAGCAGGAACGAGGGTGAACCTGGTAGTGGCAGGGGAAGGGGGCCCACCATTCAGTGTGCATAGTTAACCCCGTTTGCACTCTGGTGTCTCACTTCCTCCATCACCTCCTTCCCCATCAACCAGGCTGGTGTTCTGGAGTCCTGAGCCTTACTGGTTCCCTTTTCTGCAGAAAATAGATCCGAAGCGAGGGTGGGGATCTGGGAGTCTGACTGCTTTGTTTGTAGAGCTTGTTCCAGTCTGCCTGTGTCAGCCCTGAATCCACCCACCTCCACTCCCACCACTCCCTCCACGCCCTCCGCGCCCTCCCTGCCTTCCACCCCCGGGTGGGTCCATGGTATCTGGTGGCCTCTAGCCCTGCCGCCCTGAGGGGTGAATCATTAACCCCTCCAGGCCTTTAAATGTCAACCCCTCTGCTCTGTTCAGCTGTACCTCCCACTTTCCACACTGCCAGACATTTGTTGGCATCTCTCTTGTGTTGTACTCCTCTCTTACTCCTTATTTTAGCGGGTTTATGCTTTCTCCACTTGATTGTCATTTTAGAAGAATATCAACAAAGAGAGAGAAACCCATGTGTTCAACCTGCTCCTCCTTAGAGGCGACTCTTGAACCCAAGGAGATGCCAGAGAGGGATGGTATGAGAGTGTGTGTGTGTGTGTGTGTGTGTGTGTGTGAGAGAGAGAAGAGGGAGTGTGTGTGTGTGCCTATGTGAAGGTGTGTCTGAGGGTATGTATGAGTGTGTATGTGTATGTGTGTGTATGAATGTGTGTGAATGTGAATATGTATATGTGTGTGAGAATGAGTGTGTGTGTGTGAGTGTGTGAAAGAGTGAGTGTATGTGTGTGTGAGGGTGAGTATGTGTATGAGTGTGTATGTGAATGTGTGTATGTGTGTGAATGTGAATATGTATGTGTGTATGAATGTGTGTATATGTGTGTGTGTGTATGAGAGTATGTGTGAGTGTATGTGTGTGTGCACGTGAGTGTGTTTGAGTGTGTGTATGAGAGTATGTGTGTGTGAGTACATGTGTGTGAGTGTGAATATGTACGTGTGTATGAATGTGTGTGTATGTGTGAGTGTGTGTATGAGAGTATGTGAGTATGTGTGTGTGTGTGAGTACATATGTGTGTATGTGTGTGTGAGTGTGAGAGTGTGTATGAGACTATGTGTGAGTGTATGTGTGTGTGAGTGTGAGTGTGTGAGTGTGAGTGTAAAGCCGTCTGTAACAGATGCTCTAGGGGCACTGCACTCAGCCTTGGCATCGATCGTACTCTAGTCATCCGGGGAAGAAAGTAGGGCACAAGAAAGATAACCAGAAAAATAAGTGGCCCAATTGTTGAAATGTGTACGTGGCCTCACAGAGTGCTGATTTTGAGGGGGATATCCTCCACTCAAGGTATTAAATCCTGAAAATTCCATTTTTCAAAATTCTGCTTACCTTCCTTGGGTGGCTAGCGGGGTCTGTGGCTTCTCACACTTCGTGTCTGATTGAATGGCTGCTGCTTTCATTCCTTCCTTCCACAAGTTCTGATTGAGCCCATATGTGTCAGGCGCTCTGCTTAGCATAGGGGCTAAATGGCAATCAGAACAGGTGCCACCCTGTGGATAATAGAGGCAGGTAAATGTTAAGCTCCCAAGCATGTAATTCGTGTTTGGGGACCAGATCTAGTCCCAAAGATGGGTTAGGAACCCCAGAAGGCCAGAGGCTGGAGCTGGGCCCCACTGTGACAATTGAGGACGTTTGAATCCTGATGTAGCATGACATCGTTTTCAATATTTGTTTCAATGAATGTCCTCGTTTTCAGTTTAGAATGTTAGCACTGGCTTTGTGGGTGCTCCCTGGTGAGCACTGAGGTAGGCACTTTGCACACACATCGTCTCCTCTAACCCCACAGGGCCCTCAGGAGAAGCCCCCCGACCCAAACTTCCCACCTTGGGACTCAGAGACTGACTGCTGGGTTCACTGGGTCAGAGTTTAGACGTGAACCTCTGTAGGGGCACCCTGTGCAGATACCCGCATCACACATAATTAATCTTAGAGGTCGTTAGCTCGTCTTAGCCCATCTATCTTGGGGTGGGAAGCATTTGGGTTTGGGTTAGTAAGCACCTTTATGTGACTGGATTGGAAAGAAGCTTCTGGGTACAATGGATTGCCACAGGGGCAAGGCTGGGAATGCCAGGGCATTACACATTTTTACTTCATTGCAAACGAGTTGTGGCCTCAGGACAAAGCTAGGCCTTTGGTTGTCCGTTCATATGCTTCCCATACCCGGGCTGGAGAGTAACTGCCGGGACAGAGAGGACCTGTGAGGAGGGCAGCCCGACTGCCCTCAGCATTCCTGCACTGGCCGCTTTGTCAGGTCAAGGTGTCTTCTCACTCAGAAAAAGGAACATTCTAGCAATGGTGAGAGGAGGAAATCGTCATTTTGAAACCCTGGAAACAGTAGCTCTGATTTAGGCTGCACACCATCCCTCAATGGAATTTCCAAATATCCAGTGATCCCTTCTGAACCCCCTTCCTTTCTGGTGGAAGGTCAGAGACACAGCTTCTTCCTTCTGAGGTCCCAGCCTGTGGTTCCACAGACTTCGAGTGCTCTGCATACTATTTTTTTAATGCATCAAAAATAATGCATTTATTATAGAGAAACCACAAAGATTCCCTTATTTCTTTGTTCCCACAGCATTTTTTATTTTCACATTTTAGTGGTTCAGGAATTGGGATGCGTCTTAACATCGATTGTACATTTTGATATGATACTATTTCTTTTTTCCTGAAGGCGTGTTCTTCAAATCCAAATGATTCCCAAATGACTACACCCTAGAATTGAGGAAATACACTAAACGTAGAGTTTGGAAAACAAAAAATCTTTCAAAACATGTAATCCATGGGAGGAAACAAACAAAAGGGATCCTTGGTGGTGGAGAGTTGGGGCCACTGCCTTAAATCTCATGTTTTCCAGGAAACTTTATGTATGAACGTTATGGGGGGAAATGCTGATGAGGTCTGATCCTGTTCCATTGTGTTTCTTTCTGTGTGGGTGACATACTTGGAGAGGACGGTTCCTAAAATTACCCCCATACCATTCCTCCTCCAGATTTCAGGTCAAACATATTTGCATATTTAACACAAGGACCTTTCTTCTCTGTTTGTTACATTTGCTCATTTATAATTGTTGGGTTTGGGGGGGAAAAAAAGCATTTTTGTTTTGCCCATGGGCCTGTGGGCTTTTCGGAGGCAGCCTCAGAGAATGCGGCTGTGGGGGGCCCTGGGAATGTCCTGGCGGAGCAGCCCCCACACGTCCCTGGCCTGTGCATGTGACAGAGGCCATTGGGGTGCTGTGAGCAGGTACACGGGATAGGGTTGAATCCAGGCAGTTTTTCGTGTAAAGAGTAGAGGCGCTTTCAGCAGTTTGTCAGCGTGGCCGGGAGCTTGTCAGATCAAGGACTGCATCCCTACGTGTGAACCTATAAGGACGGCTGGGGAGACAGCAGCGCGCAGGCTGCTGGAAGACCCTTCAGAGTTCACCCCGAATGGGGTGCTGTTCCCTCAGCCTTCCCAGTGTCCCCCCTCAGGGTGCCAGTCAAGGTGTGGAAGGCTGATTAATCCTCTGAGAATGCTGTCACCTTAGGCTGCCGAGTGAGAAAGCGGACCACGCCCCGACAGCCCATTCATAGCACAGTCTGGAAGAGGTGGGGGACCACCGCCCTCCCCAGTCTTTTCTCTCCTCTTCGCCAGCCTCGCTGTAAACTCTTTCCCACCACACGTGGACCTTCACCCTGCAGCCCAGTGCACAGGCACCGTAAGACTCAAATCAAGGCTGGCTTCATCCTTGAATACTTCTTAGGGGAAAATTTCTACCGGTGTACACGAGCAAATGGCTTCCTAGTGAGACTAGAAACAAGGAACTGAATCTTTTTTAATTTTTGTATCATGATACAGTTTCTGATCTTGAGTACCACTCGCAGAGCTTGTACCAAGAAGACACAGTGAGGAGCGAAATTTCCTGACGCCTGCTCCCAGACCCCAGTAGAGCCCTGGCACCCTGGCTGGCCCCAGGGTCCGGGAGCAGGCAGCCTTGTCAGTCTCTACACAGGCGATGCCCCTCTCAGGTAGCATTTCACACCCCATTGGACTTTTTTCTGCACCCCGTACCATCCCCCGAGTAAGTGGTAATGAGCAACTTAATGTGCTGACTTATCCAATCCCTTCTTGGTCCATTACAACAAAAGTTGCTCTTTTCTCATTAGAACCACTTTTGTCAGGACGTCTTTAATCAATGGCATCCCCAGGGACAATATTTTTAGAAGTTGTATTTTTCACACACTCTCCCTTTTCCCCTTTTGGAAAATCTCTTCCCAGGGCCCTAGTGAAATAAACTAATGAGATGCCGTGAGAGTTCCGGCCGGGGTTAATTGGCATAGGTGCGAAGAAGCTGCTGGCGCACACCTCCGTTCCACCCTGCCTTACCTGCAGCCCTTCTCTCTGTCTCTTTGGTGTAGGTTGCACAGACAGCAGATGGTGTGGATGCTGACCTCTGGAAAGACGGCTTATTTAAGTCCAAGGTTACCAGATACCTGTGTTTCACAAGATCATTTTCCAAAGAAAATGTAAGTCTAGTAGTGCTTTTCCATTTGCTGAGTGAGCACAAGTCATTTACTTCCTGTTTGAAATTTCCTCAGGTTTTGTTGTGGTTTATTTTCACTGCCATATGAGTTTATCTAAGGTTGTAGTGAACCGGGTAGAGTCAGCAGCTAATGCTGTGTTTCATTTATTAACAGTATTATTAACCAGTTACCGAAGTGGACGGTGAATTCCTTTAAAATGTATTCTTAGGAGGAAACCAGGAAATTTCTCCCACAGCTCTCCTTTGCCTACCTTTCCGCCAAGTAACAGAGCCCAGGTAGTGTGAATATGAGAACTTTGCAGTGGAGCGGGATTTAAAGCTGACCAACAAATGGAGGCAGAGCTAGAAAGATGCTGCATGGTCACCCCTTTCCACAGATACGGCTTTGTTTCCAAAATGACTGACTTTCTCTCCGAGTCGATACATTACCTGTGACATTTTGTGTTTCTGCAGGTAGGCGCCCACCATGTGTATAGATTTCTTTTAGTATGCTGTTTTTAATACTTGGGCCCATAAATTAGGAAATTTGAAAGCTGCCTACTAAGGCTTTTCCAATAGTGTTTTAATGGGCGGCTTAGAAATAAGAGAAATAGCTTTCCTGAATATCCACTGTGTGTGAGGCCTGTCTAGGCACCCTGTAAATATACCCCTTCCATCCTGAGACAGCTGAAGTATTAGCTCCTTCCACAGAGAGTTTCTGTGCTTGTCCAAGGTCACCTGTGTTCCCTAGACCCAAATAAGAGAGCAGTCAAATTTTTCATTTTTGTGGGTGACATTTTATTTTTGGCCTAAATGTCATTGTCTCTTTCTAATGCAAAGGTGTTTGGTTTTATTTTGAAATATTTTTATTAATTTTATTATAACAGTAATGTATGCTCATGGTTTAAAAAGAAAAAAACTGCAAACATCCTCATTGAGAAGCATGAAAAGGGAAAAGTAACAGTCTTTCTCCCCGTCACACGCCCTCACAGCTCATGGTCCTGACATGGGGTCTTTGTGTCCCTTCAGCGTTTCCTGGGTGTAGACAGGCACACACGTCTCCGGCTGTCACTGCCTTCTCCCCATCATTCCTGTGTTTGTTGAGAAGTCTTTGTTGGGAAAATTATTCCTAGCATATTCAGAACTGGGGGAAAAGTCATTGCTTTAATTCCCCCCCCAATTATGAGAGTAACCTAGACTTGTAAAGTACAGAGTTTCTAGGGGAGCAAGGACAGGCCTGGCACGAAACACGAAATCTTTTTCATCCAGGCCAGAAGGCGGCAGCGGAGCCTGTCAAGAGTCTGAGCAGGTCCCTGGGGCTGGTTGTGCAGCCTGTGAGACACCGAGGGGCAGGTGTGAAGGCTGGATTTCCTTCCAGACGGGGGGCTCACGAAGTTAGGGTCACCCCCCCACGACCCCATTCTTCCCTCCTGCACGGCACACCCCTCGCCTCTTTGTCCCGGGGGTTTACCTAAACGCTTTTTTTGAAGCTATTTATGTTTTTAGCTGTTGTCACCTCTGTCTGTCCGCTGGCTGCCGCTGGCAGAAGGTCAGTGCGTTCACTGCCGCTCAGGGCTGTGTGGACAAACTCCCGAGGATTTGAACAGCTCGTGTTCACACCCTCGCTCTGCTCAGTGGTGTCACGGTGTCATTACTGATCTCTGCTCAGCCTTCACCTGTCCTGACTGAAGAGGCTTCAGTTCAAGACTGTGGCCTCAGAGGACAGCCGCGATCTCTCTGATCGTTTTCAATGCCTGTTTTTGTTGCATTCCCCCAAAGGCTGTGGGTTATTGGTACTCTAGGCCAGAAGAGTCCCCAATCCCTTGGTGTGGGGAGAGAGACAGGTCTAAAAATGACAGAGAGAAGTCACCAGGGCTTGTTAATTTGGGGTGTCCTAGGTGAGCGTATTCCAGAAAATGCATTAATTTAGTCAACATTTATAAAACATTAAAGAGATGTTTATTGAGTGTCTACTTTGTGTGTCATAGTCCCTGAGGGCTGGGCGTGGCAGGTGGGCTGTGATGAGGGATGTAAGATAGGACGAGGGCAGTGGGAGAAACCTTCACCTCTCTTTTGAAGCAGCATAGGAAATAGGTGCATTTTGTTTTCAGAAAAAGAATGAATGGATCCTGTCATGAGAGCTAAAGGGACCCATTGCAAGGGAGTGGCAGGGGCCCACTTGCTAGCCCAGGAGCAGAGCAGGAAGGAGGCATAATTTAGTCTGTTGCAGCCAGTGTGTGCTGGCCCTGCTGTCAGAGCCAAGACTGCGTAGCATGATTTTTTACAACTGTAAAGGAGGGACGTGGGATCTCAAGACTGGACAGAATCTTAATTAGGTGACTTGAGACTCCCAGTGTAGGAGTTTTGGGAGACTCCTTTGGAACCTAAATTTCTTTCCCCCAATAATGCTATTAATACAGAAACCTGGCTTTAGAGTGACATTGCTTCCTGGGGAAGGATCGAGATTAATTGCACTTTTCATGCCCTGTACTTTCTGCATTACCTGTAATAATAATGTACATAGATTAGGTAGGGAGGATATTAAACAGAAGGATTTATGAACATTTGAATATTAAGTTGGTTATCTGTGGCTACCTTAAATGCAAGGTTGTCAAAAATAATTACAGTATACTAGCAAATACTGGCTACCAGAGACAATATAAATACCCTGAGTCAGTGCATATTGGGCTTTTGGCATGAATCATTTGCTCAACAAGGATTGGGAATACGTTCTTCATATTTATGAGGAGGAAATGAAAGGGAGCATGAGATGGGGGAGGGGAGAGGAACTCGCAAAATTAATGGTGCTGCAGACCTACTGTATTAAACCCAGTACAGCAGCAGCGCCATGCGCAGAGGGACCCCACTTGGACTGCAGGAAGCTCTGACAGTGCAGCCTCCCATTTTGTATGCACGAGAGGGTTCTTGGATGTTTTTTTTTTTTTTTTTTTTTTTAATGGCCGCACGGCTGATGTTCTGGTTTTATGATCAGGGCCAGTTGTAGAGTGTGGAGGGTGAGGTCGCTAAGTGGTTTGCAGTTGACTTCTGTAAAACTCAACTTGTCAAGCAGAAGACATTTGAGAAAGATATTGATGAATGCCCATCTATCTCCGGGGCAGGGAAACATACCCAGTTGTTAATTTCTCAATGCAGAAAAGCAGTGATGACATGGAAACACAACTGCCATGAGAAAAAATTATGATAGATTAGATGAGGCGATTCTGAAAGCAGCTGATGTTTGCGAGCTAGGTTAACGGTTCAAACCCTTCCTGCACGGTCAGAGATTTATTCCACATTCGTGAGGGTCCACTTTCCACTTGCTGTGCGGTACGGTGCGTTGTTTTCCTGAGGCCCAGATACCTGGATGTAATAATATAAAATTGTTGGCCAACACAAGGGTTCTGAGAGAAACAGTTTTGTGACAACAGTGCTGTAAAAACAGCGATCATAGTTTACACCTGACACCTGGATCTTCAGAGTTAAATTTTGAAGAGTTTATTTCATTTGTGTACTTTCAGTTTATAATGTATTTATTAAATATACTTTTAATGTGTTTATTGATGTAGTTTAGATTTGTCATCCAAGCAAATCCAATTCGATCTCTGACTTTGAGGGGCCCACCCCATTAAAAATGCACCAAGAAATATTAATTTATTCAGCAAATATTGATCGAGCACCTACTGTGTGCCAAGAAGTAGGCTACGCTTGGATTTACAGTAGTAAATCCAAGTAGTAAATCCAGAGTTTTGGTCCTCATGCTTCTTAAACTCTAGTGGGAAGACAGATATTGAATAACCTCACAAATATGCCATGATACATTGGAATGACGGAAAACAAAGAGTGCCAGGAGAGTTTAGATGCTAACAACTCCCTGACTGGCTCTCACAGTTAGTGTTGACATTGTGGGGGCGGGGCTGGCCTCCCATGTGGGGAGCGGAGAGGGAGGTGCAAGCCCTTCTCTGAGCAAGAGGGCAACAAGGCCTGAGGACTTAGTGCGGGGCCAGAGGAGACCGGAGTGACTGACAGGCTAGTCCAGGAACACAGAACAAGGCAACAGTGTGCTCGTGCCGGGCTTCTGGGAATGAGGAGCTTCTGGGAAATGGGCGTGCAAAGTGCTTCCTAACAGGAGAGGTTTGGGATCGGAAGCCATAAGTCTTTCCTTAACTGGCTCTAGCTAGGGAGGGGGAACTAAGCTGCAAATGACTCTGAAGATCTTAATGAACTCTCTGAGGTGGCCTCACATAGTTAAGTTGTAGGATAGGTATCTTTAGAGCTTGTTTCCAACCTGAAATGCAGCTGCACATGCCAGCGTGTTTGCAGAGAGTTCTCTCTCGCAATTACAGAGTGGTATGTGCCATCTTCGGAAGATACTTTTGCGCTGGTTATGGAAACTGTGCACTGTGGACCCCCCACACTACCACTAAATAGAAACTTTAAGAGACCCTGGTGCACGTCATTTTAGAAGATGTGTAATATTGAGGCAACAGGGCTTTTCACTCTGAATTAGTTTATTATTCTTGGGATTTTACAGAATGTATCTAGCAACCAAAATGCGTGTCGATATGCAGACTGGTGATCACTTAGGAGTGCGATTGGTTCTCTCTCAGGTTTAGCTGCAGCTGTCTCCCCCAGGCGACTGCCTAAAACCTGCTGGGCCTGAGAGCTGGTGCTCTGGGCTGAGTGGCAGCCTGGTCCCAGGACCTGTGCACAGCTGCCCTCTGCTGGGTTATGTCTCAAGCGTCTCCTGGGTTGCCGCTCCTTCTAACCAAGGCCACGTCCAAGTGAGTGAGTGGCTTTGAGGTTCTGCAGATGAAGCTCCTTCCTGGGGGCCACTGAGTCCCTGTGTGACCGCTGGGGAGCATTAAGTGGCACCTACTCTAATTAACCTACTGTCGTAAAGCTGCAAGAGTCCTTGTGTTAAATATGCCGTCTCGAAGCCAAAATGGCAAACCCAGCACAGGCATGTTCAGATTAATAGTCTGTATCTCTTTTCTTTCTTCCCAAGAGTCATTTAGGGAACGTGTTAGTGGATATGAAGCTCATTGACATCAAGGACACTCTGCCTGTGGGCTTCATCCCAATTCAGGAGACGGTGGACACACGTGAGTCATCCTTTAGTACCACTCATCACAATGAGACTTTCCTTCCTCCAGGTGTATTTTTAGATATTTTTTATGTGCACTTTTCTTTGGAAACATTTTAGGAGTCCTTACCGCGTGCCCATGAATAAACCCTGCAGCTTTTGACGCATGTCTGACTTGGTTCTCCAAGGAGTTTGCAGTGTTCTGGTTAGTACCATGTAAGTGAGCAGAATGTGCTTTTCTCTTAGAATGGGGCTCCCTGCTGAATCGGTCACGCAGGAATGGACGAAGAAGCTGGTGAGAACTCGTCTTTAGTGCATCCTCTGGTGCTGCTGAAGCCAAGCTTGGCACAAGACCCAGAAGCAAAAGGGAAAAAAATCAAAAGACGCCCAGGGAATATAAGTACAATAATGTCCCCATTTTTAGCTCTTGGAGCTCACCAGAAAAGCCAGCACGAGAAGAACTGAAGGGTAGAGTACACAGGATTCATTGTAAGCGAATACATGGAGCCCTGAGCAGAACCGAGCAGAAGTGAATGGCTGACGGATGGATAGGAAGCGCCTTCAGGGTCCTGGAGTGCTTTCCGGTTCTTGTCGAGCCTGTCAGTTACTAACTAACCAGTGCTGGGAAGCCTCCTCGTTTTGATGTGATATCGCTTAACCCGTTTCACTTTTAATTACTCTTACCAACTTTAGGATACCTACAACTGTGAAGCAGTCAATCAAAACCAAATGCAGAGAATCTTTCTTTATAACACACGATTTATTTATGAAATTTTGTGTCTCATTCTGTGTCATACATACTTGATTTTTTCCATAGTTAGCCCCGTCTTGGACCCACTGTGTTTTGCTTTTTTCTTGCTAGCATTTCACATCGATCAGAACTTCCATCTCTATACAGACAGCCACCTGGCTGCTATTTTAGTGAAACAAGTAGATGCCATTGCGAAGCATATTTTTGTTTTCTTAATAGTCTCCTCGCTTTTGGACATTTTGCTTTTACTTGTTTGTGATTATGTGTATTACCTAATAATTATTATAGCTGATATTTAGTATGTTATTACTGTATGCTAACCCCTGTGATAAATGCTTTACACACTTGATATATTGAATCTTCAGAAGACCCCTATTGGGAGATGGGTATTATTAAACCCATTGCACATATGAGATAAACGAGGCACAGTAACTATTAACACTTAGGGATTAAAGGACTTATCCAAGGTCACACATCTAGAAGTAGTGGACTAACTAGAATACACAAGTCTGACACCAGCCGCACTTTTAACCAGAATGTCACTCCATAAGAGCACGTGTTAAAGCACCTTATACAGATAAAGTTTGTATTATATACTTACATATGAGGGTTTTTTGGTAACAGCTTTATTCAGATATAATTCACATACCATATACAATTTACCCATTTAAAGCATATAATTCTGTGGTTTTTAGAGTATTCACAGAGTTGTGCAATCATTACCACAATCAATTTTAGAACATTTCATCACCCTCCAAAAAAACCTCTGTACTTATTAGTAGCAAGCACTTTCCATTTCTCCCCAGTCCTCACGCTCTCACCCACTGCCAGCCCTAGGCAATCACTAATCTACTTTCTATATAGACTTGCCTGTTCTGGACATCTTATATAAATGGAATCATACAGTTTGTGGTCTTTTTGATTGGCTTCTTTCATTTAGCATAATGCTTTCAAAGTTCATCCATACTGTAGTGTGTATTAGTACTTCATTCTTTTTATTGGCAAATATTCCATTTATATGGGTATACCACATTTTGCTTATCCATTCAATTGATGGCTATTTGGGTTATTTCTATTCTTGGCTATTGTGAATAATGCTGCTATGAACATTCGTGTACAAACTTTTGTGTGGACATGTTTTCATTACCTAGGTGTGGAATTGGAGTCATATGGTTACTCTATATTTAACTTTTGAGGAACTGCCAAACTGTTTTTCAAAGGAGCAACAACATTGTATATTCCTACCAGCAGTGTAGGAAGGTTCCAATTTCTCTACATCTTCACCAACACTTGTTATTGTCATTCTTTTTTATTCTAGCCATCTTAGTGGGTGTCAAGTGGTCTCTCATTGGGGTTTTGATTTGTATTTCCCTGGTGACTAATGATGTTGAGGATCTTCTCATGTGCTTGTTGGCCATTTCATTTGTACGAGCTCTTCTCTGGAAAAATGTCTGTTCTTATCTTTGCCATTTTAAATTGGGTTGTCCTCTCATTATTGTGTTGTAAGAATATTTTAATATACAGTTGACCCTTGAACAACATGGGTTTAAATCACAGAGGTCCACTTATATATGGATTTTTTGAATACATACAGTAAATGTATTTTTTCTTATGATTTTCTTAATAACGTTTTCTTTTCTCCAACTTGCTTTATTGTAAGAATATAGTATATAATACATATGACATGCAAAATACGTGTTAATCAACTTTATGTTATTGGTAAGGCTTCCAGTCAATAGTAGGCTATTAGTTGTTAAATTTTGGGGGAGTCAAAAGTTATATGTGGATTTTTGTGCCGGGGGGCAGCCCCCCAACCCTCATGTTGTCCAAGGGTCAACTATATTATAGATGTAAATCCTTTATCAATTATATGATTTGCAAAATTTTCTGTGGGTTTTCTTTTCACTTTCTTGATGTCCTTTGAAATATAGAAGTTTTTTTTTATTTTGATGGAGTTCCATTTATCTGTTTTTTTTCTTTGTTGCTTATACTTTTGGTGACATACCTAAGGAACTACTGCCTAATCCATGTTCACCAAGATTTATGCCTATGTTTTTTTCTAAGACATTTATAGTTTTAGCGCTTACATTTATGTCTTTGATCCACTTTAAGTTAGTTTTTGTGTATGGTATGAGTTATGTGTCCACCTTTATTCTTCTGCATGTGAATATCCAGTGGAGTAACCTTTCTTTCCCCTGCTGAATTGTCTCATCCTTGTTGAAAATCAGTTGACTATAAACGTGAGAGTTTGTTTCTAGGCTCTGAGTTCTCTTCCATTGATCTCTGTCTTTCCTTATGTCAGTATCGCAGTCTTGAGTACTGTAGTTTTGTAGCAGGTTTTGAAACCAGGCAGTATGAGTCCTCCAACTTTGTTTCTCTTTTTTCAAGATTATTTTGGCTATTCTGGGTCCCATGATTTTCTTTTTTTTTTTTTCTGGGTCCCTTGAATTTCCAGGTGAATTTTAAGATTTGTCAATTTCCATAAAGAAACCAGCTAGGATTTTGATAGGAATGGTGTTGAATCTATACATCAGTTTGGCTGTAGTGTAGATTTTGAATGATTTCCTTGTGATGAGTTTCCAAGTACTTGAGTCTACTGGGTTTAGGCCCTCTGTGGTCTATCCCCAACCTTCCTCTACAAACGTATTCCTCATCTTCAAGCACCCTATACTTTACCCAACCCGAGCCACCCACTGTTCACTTTTTATACCCCTTTCTTTTCTAACTCTACATATTTGCTTTGTTGTTTTCCCTGCCTGAAATGCCCTTTCCCTCAACTCTGAATGTCCACACCCTCCGCGTCTTTCAGGGTGATCCTAAGTTCTCCCACCTGCATCAGGCAGCCTCTGGTCCCTAGATACCAGTTTGAAGCAAGCTCTCCTCTCCAAGGCAGTTAAGATTGATGAGTGCCTAGTCAGCACTGCAGGCTGTGGGATAGAAAGATGACTGAGGTCCCAGCCCTCCCCTCAAGGACCTTAGTGTAGTGGGTGACCTGGTCCTGAAAACAAGGATGCCTAACAACATCAGTGGTCAGGGCTATCCTCATGTGGAGGTCTGCCTTCTTGATTGCTTTTCATCGCACCAGGCACAGCACACATTTATTGAAGGGAGGGAGGGAAGTAAGCACATGTGAGTTACAGTGGTGGGAAGCCAAAGGGAGTGATCGATTCTGCCTCTGAATTCCCATCTTTGCCTCCACTGGGACAAACTGCGGCTGGGCATAGTGGAGAACGTGTGCTCTGGAGCCATACTCACATGATATTGAGTCTGGCTCTGCCCCTTGCAACAAGCTGTAGGACTTGACCGTACTGGGCCTCGGTTTTCTCATCTGTAAAATGGGGGGATGTTGTCTACTTCATAATGTTTTTAGCTTGCATTTTAACCGTTTATATGTTTTCTCCATGTCTCCATGTCTCCATTGCTACTTATCTCTTTCTTTGAGGGCAAGATCCATGTTTAATTTATCTTTGAATCACCTGAGGTACCCACCATACACTGGGCCTTGCTCAGAGGATGGGCTCAATAAAGATAAGCTTTATTACTCTCTTGCCAGATTAACTTCCAGAATACCAATTCACAGTGCCACTAATGATCCAGACTTGTACCTGTTTTTCACAGGCCTGCCAGCATAGGTTTTAAATTTTTATTTAGTTTTGCTATGATAATTTTATTTAATTTTCACTTCATTATTTATTAGCAAGACTGAACATTTTCACAAGTGTTTGCTTGCTGCTTTCGCTTATTCTTAATGACTTGTCTGCTGCAGAACTAAAATTGCCTATAGACTTGTATCAAGTTCCCACTTTTTCTCAGTGTTTTTCTTAGTTTTAAACTTTACATTGGTGTTCGCTTTTGACAACGAATTGACTTATAATGTCTTTCTATTGGTACACTGTGGAGCCAGAAGGGATTTCCCATCCTGCATTTTCCTCTCAATTTGCTGAACCAGTTAAGTGAGGAGGCCCAGGGCTGAGTCCTGCGTGGCCTGTGGTGTGGCTGCTGTGGGATGAGCCTGGGTGGGAAGCCTCTCCCGGTAATTAGGGGCATGTTGGTTGCTGCGCTGTGTTGTCCTGAGGTTGTCCTGGCATCTTCACCAGGTTTCTGATCACACAAGGAGGGTGAGTTTAGGCTAGCCTATTCGTTTTGGGTCATACAATCACTTCCTGGAACCTTTACCCAGGGGACAGCTGAGCCCAAGCTGACCAGATAAACCTATGGTCAGTCTGCTCTGTGCTGCAGTTTGAGTGCATTTAAGGACCTGATTTTATAAAGTCAGCCAAAAAGATGAGACTGCTGTAATTAATTTAAAATACAGTTGTTGCAATCCATATAGTACTTAAAAAGTGGAAGACTGTTTTGGTAAAATGCTGTGTCCTTCCTCTGTGTTCATTAGCGTGACTGAACACGTTTCTGTTGACTCTCTAATGTGTTGACTTAAAACTAGGCCTGTTTAAGCATGTGTGATCAGCGGCTCCATCTCTTACCCCGAGTTTGCCTAGATGGAGGAATAGAGCAAAGAGCAGCCTAGCAAACGCAAGTAAAATACCTACATTTTCGTTTACTTGGAGGACAAATCTCACCTTCTCATACTTTCAAAGGCCTGATCTTATCAGCTAATAGTTTTTGAAGGTGCAGGGTTGCTCAGGCCATTTTCCCCCAGGATACAATCTCTGCCTTGTTGGGTACAACATTTGGGGTCTGGATTCAGGACATTATTGTTCATAGCTTGCAGGTCTGCCCTAGCCCTCAGTTTCCTCGCCTAGGAAAAGAACCCACAAATTTTCTGAGCTTCCACCTGGCTCTTTTAAAAATAATCCCCCCCCCCAACAACAACCAAACACCACCACTGATTCTGTCTCCCATTGGTGACGTCAGCACCAGCTGCGGGACTGCCCTCCCTTCCTCATTCTGCTCCCTGATTTGTATGTGCTTGTTTCCTGCCCCAGGACCAAAAGGTCTTGAAAGCCAATGCCAAACCCTGACGTAAATTGTGTGCTGGAGGCTTCCGTGTAATAATGATGTTATATTCATGGCTATTCTTGATTGAGCACTTGCTATGTGCCAGGCACTGGGCTAAGTGAAGCGTATGTTTTATCCCATTTCACCCACTCTTTGCTCCTACGGGGTGGGGTTTCATTAACTCCCTTTTACAGATGATGGAACCGAGGCTAAGAGAAATTAAGGTCATAGTGCTGGAAAATGGCAGAGTTGGGACTTCAACCCAGATTCCATCTGACTCATGTACTGAGTAACTGCAACTGACTGAAACTCACGTTTAAAAACCACAGATGAACAAACCAATACCTTCTTGGTCACCACTGGAGGTTGCTAGTGCACTGACTCACTACTCAAAGACTTGATAAATGCAAGAGTCATGTATTTATCTTTTCTCCCCTATACAAAGCCTATTTCAGAGAGATCAAGTAGTTGAGGAAAAAGTTATTTTTTATATAGGAGAATTCCAGCTAATAAAAGCAGAAGGAATGACAGATTTTGAAATAACCATTTTGAAATCTTTAGTGAAATTATAGATCTAGACAACAGTCATGGGGGAAGTAAACACTGCTCAGAGAATGGGTGTTGGGGGACTTTATAACCAGGCACCAGGCTGACACCACTGGAAGCCAAGGGTGGCATAGCTGGATGCCATGTCACGTGACGTGATACCATAGGAGGTGCAGGCACCACCTGTGAATTGTTCCTGCCTAACTAGATCTAACCTGAACCTTACAGCCTTTAGCTGCAACTGCCAGTTTACAGGAAGTACAGGGGAATGACCCAATTTCTCCAACTAATCAGTGCCCAGAAGACAAAGGAAGAGTGGAGAGGTTGTTACAGTAAAAGAGACTTAAAAGACCTAACAACCAAATTCAGACAAACCAACAGTTAAATGGCATTTTTGAGATAATGGAGAAAACTTGACTATAGACCGTCTGTTGTATGATAGTAAGAAATCATTGTTCATTTTGTTAGGAATGATAACGGCATGGTGGTCATGTTTAAAACAATTGTCTGCCATAGATGCCTACTGAGATATTGACGGGTGACAAGACGCGGTGTTGGAGATTCATTTTAAATTCTCCAGCAGAACTAAGGTGTGTGTGTGGGTGAGAACAGCTTGTCCATTTTTGACAGTGTTGAAACTGGGTGACTAGAACATGTGGATTCATTTACTGTTCTCTCTACTTTGGGGAATGTTTGAAAATTTCTATAGTAAAAAGTAAAAAGGAAGAAAGTCGAGGTTGTAAAATGTAATAATACTCAGGGTGTCCGCATGTATGTGTCTGATGGCTGGAGCGCTGAGCTCTGTGCCTCTTAGCAGCCAGCCCCAGGGTTTATTCCAAGCTGCTTCTCCTTGCAGAGGTAGACGTACCCCTGGGAGCGCCTTCTCTGCAGAGGATGCCTGGGGTTGGGTCCTGAACGCAGAGCATGGGAACTGGTGCCTCCTGTGCAGTCGCGGCCGGTCCACTGTGGCCCTGCAGAGGGCAGGAGGGTAGAGCCCAGCCCTGCTGTAGGGCCACTAGGATGACCGGTCATTTCCACTGCTGGGAGGGAATGTGACAGGAGCCATGGTGCTCAGAGTTGAGATGTTGGCATCTCTGGAAGACTCATACCTTTCCTTGTTCTTTCCTTCAGAGGAAGTAGCTTTTAGAAAGAAGAGGCTGTGCATTAAATTTATCCCCCGGGATTCAACTGAAGCTGCAATTTGCGACATTCGGATCATGGGCCGGACCAAGCAGGCCCCGCCCCAGTACACGTTTATTGGGTAAGTCCTAACAACACAGATCTCTTCTGTCTGCTGAGAGGACTCAGGTCAGTCAGGGCACTGCTCGGGGCTTAGCCCTCAGATTTTCTGCGGGGCCCATGAGGTTTTCGACCTTAGCTCTCGTTTCCGCCCTTCCTGCATATGCCGCAGCCAGTCCGAAACGCCACACTGCCGACCCCTCCGTGCCTTTGTTCACGCTGCTTGCTCCATCTAGGCCTTTCCTTCCCCTGTCCTTCCGTGTGCTCGTCCTTCAGGCTCTCAGGGCCTTCCCAGATGGCCGAAAGCCAACGTGTTCTCTCCTTTGTGACCACTGGGCCCAAGACCCTGGACATGGTGGTGACTCGGACAAACCAGAGCCTGCTCTCTTAGAGTTTGTGTTGTACCAGGGGTGACGAGCAACTAACAGGAAATAAATGAAATGATACCATTTCAACTAGTGAAGAAAATGAAACACAGCAATGAACGGGGCTATGTCAGCTAGGGGCTCAGGAAGGTGACGTTGGAGCAGAGAACTCAAGGTCAAGAAGAAACCAGCATGCAGAGATTTGAATGCAGAGGAGAAGAGCAAGTGGACGGTGGGAATGAACATGGCACGTTAGGGGGCAAACACAGTCCGGCGAGGCTGCATGGCCGAGCGCGGAGGAGTCGGGATGAGGGGTGCAGTGGCAGGGCCGCGTTGGACACGACAGAGGTTTGGATTTTATTCCAGGGGCACCGGGAAGCCATTGGAGGGTTCTGATTCGGGGAAAAACTTGATATGACATGACCACGTGCTAATTTTGGGGGGCAGTGTTTTGGTCTGATGTTTGTCTTCCCCGACGAGCAGAGGACTGCTGAGGGCTGGGTCCACTGTGTCTTATTCACCTGTAGCCTCACTGCCGGGCACGGGCCCGGCTCTGAAGTCGCTTCATCAATACTAAGTACGGGGAATCTCAGGATTTCCTCTCGGCTCTTTTGATTGTAAGTGACAGGAAACCCACCCCAAGCTGGCTTCTGCAAGAAGAAGAATTTGTTAGCGGACACAACAGCAGAGTTCAGGGGCAGGTTGGCTTCAGGTGTGGCTGGAAGTAGGCGGTCAGAGGACATCCCTGGGGTCTAGTTTCCCCCTCTCTCCTTGCTCTGATTCCTCACGGGGGACCCCATCCCCAGACATGTTCTCCCCTCGTGGAGAAATAATGGGGCCGTCAGTTCACCCACTTCTCCAGGTTCAAGTCCCGGCAAAGATCAAGTCTCTGTTCTCGATAATTCACACAGAAGTTCTAGAATTCAGTCTTGTTGGTCTTGATTGAGCTCACGGGGGTCACGTGCACTCTGAACCCATCACTGCTACCTGGAAAATGTTCTCTGTTCCCGTGCTGAGCTGGAATTGGGGTCCGTTTCATTAAAACTCAGGGAATAAGAATGAGAGGGTAGCTGCCCCCCAAATACAGCGGGGAGTCAAAATGGGGCTGGGAGGTGAATGGATGCTGGGTGTCCAAAAGATAATAGATGTTCATTATTTTCAGTCAACTGAAATTCGGGTCTTTCCAGTTAATCAGTGTGGTCGATGGTTTTCAGCCCCTCAGCTGTATGCCTCCCTGGTCGGCTTTGCAGGCATCTCGCTTCTCCCTATGGGTCCCCATGAACGAGTTCTCCTACTTGGCTTTTGAGGTCAGCCTCCTGGGTGTGGGTTGTGCTCTATTTTGCTGCTTGTTAACTCAAGCCCAGTCCTTCCTCTTTCAAACCTTTCCCGGTAAGTTAGACACAGGCTGGGCAATAGAGGAGCTGTGGTGTTTGCTTGGGGAGCTGGTATCACAGAAATAGAGATTATTTTCATTTTGGTGCACAAGAGTTTGTGTAGACTCTTCAGCTAGTAATCTCAAGGTTTTGTGGTCCTTGAGAAGGACTCTATGATCATTCTCTTCCTACACGCTCAAAAACCCTGTTTGGTAACATGGTTTAAATTATTTATGTAAGTAGGAGTAGGAAATAGTTAAGAGCATAACCATACTTCAGGTATCTTAGAAGCATCCATTTACATACAACTTGTAGAAGGCCACAATTTAATGATGAATTTTTAAAGTCTAATTTCAGTTACTATCTGTATTTTTAGTTATAAACGATACCACTTTAACCAATGTAACCAATTCTAAAGAATAGATTCTTACCATGCATCTTGATGATCAAAACTAGAATCTTCTTTCTTTTATATCATTTTGAAAAGATTGTTAAATACAGTATATTTTTGTTTCATCTTGGGGCAAAACTTCTTTTCCAGAGGCAGACAATAAGGAAAGAGAACTCAATTCAGAACTCTAAGTGACTTTCTCTTAAAAACATGCCCAACTCCACATGTTACTTTGCAAGGGTTGGGTTGTCTGCTGGGGGAGACAAACCTCAGATGGGAACAGGTCCTCCAAGGTCTGACCAGGGAGAGGGGGAGAGACACCGTGGAGATGTGGTGAAGTCGGTGCAGCCGGTTGGAATCAACCACCTACCTAATAAGACGTGATTGCAGTAGACTGAGAGGCTACTAGAGTAGCCACTGAACAAGTCTGTTCTCATATTTTTTAAAATTTTATTGGGGAACAGTGTATTTTCCCTGGATCCTTCAGCTCCAAGTCAAGTTGTTGTCTTCAATCTAGTTGTGGGAGGGCGCAGCTCACTGGCCCATGTGGGCATCAAACTGGTGACCCTGATGTTATGAGTTCTGTGCTCTAACCAATGAGCAAACCGGCCACCCTGTTCTCATATTTTGCAGAGATGATATTCCTCTATATCCCAAGATGCAGTTCTTTGGGGCAGTTGAGAAGTTGTAAATTGGATGTAGCTAAAATAATCTCATTATAATTCCTAAGAACAAACCTGTCCCATAAACACTTGTGGCTGTGTGGTGTGCGGCCGGGCCTATCAAGTCACAGAAAACCGGAGGTGGCATCTGTCAGGCCCTTTTGTGTCCACTCTTAGTTGTTGTCATAGGGCACCTGCTTCGTGGTTTGAAGATATCTCCCAAGTTGACCCTGAGAACGAGGCCACCTGCAGGTGACATCCCTGCAGTAAGGAGCTTTATCCAGAACTTGGGGCATGTCCTAGAAACAGGTGAGGCTAATTCCCCTGGGAGTTAAAAACCATTGCTCTGTCTCACCCAAACCATACAAAGGACTTGAAGTGGATTGTCATGTGAACACCTACAATTAAATGGCATAATGAAAACAATTTTAAAGACTGAGAAACAAGGGAAATGTCCAGGTACAGTAGGAAGACAAGCTCCGGTGGGTGGAGAAGACTATGTCATAAAGGCTCACCTAGTTGGGACAGTGGCCCTCACGTTCGGCTCTGAACTGTGACACCCAGAGCACAGAGGAGGTGATATAACCCCTTTGTAGACGAGAATTGATTCCCTGGTGTTTGAGGCTATGGCTCTTTTACAGGAGTTGGTTTGCTTTGTCACCAGGTAAATGGTTTGTGCTAAACAGCGCCATGAAGATTTCTCTTTTCTCCTAAAGGGAACTGAACAGCATGGGGATCTGGTATCGAATGGGCAGAGTACCCAGAAATCATGACTCATCTCAGCCCACAACGCCTTCCGAGTCGTCAGCTGCTTCCACCCCGGCCCCCAACCTCCCCAGGTGAGGCCTGTCTGGCATCTCGTGCCGCCATGCGTGTTACAGTCACGTGGTCTCGGGTCCCACTGCACAACATTTCAGAACACCTCCGCGTGCTATCTGCTGAAATGGTGCCGAAGCAATACATCTCTGGAGGACATGTTTAAAAATCCAATTAGAAATCTTTGCATTACTTGAATGTGAAAGCCATTCTGTATTCTATTTGGTACATATTCTGAAAGGTCCTGAAATAGAACATGCAACTTTAAATTGGCTTGCTCTTCTAAAGCGCTCATAGCCGCACACAGACCCTGGAACACTGGCTGTAAGAAGGTGGAATTCCTTCTCTGCCTTGGCCAGCGACTCATTTGAAACCCAAGAGGGTTGGTAAGTAATTATGCTCATTTTCATATTGTTTCCTTTCCCAATGAGCTACAACTAAGAAATCAGTAGTTTCGGCATGAGAATAGTGAGAAGTTTTGCAGGGGATGTTAGTTTTAATAATTGTTTCCACAAAGAAACTTGGGAGAGTAAACTGGTCGCTCTGCAGCTGATTTCAGTCGTCGTAGAGGTAGTAATGGTCTGTACACTTTCTGCAAGAAGCAGATGGGGAAAGGATGCTGTCAGATTTAAAAAAACATCTGCGTCACTAGTACAGTCCTGGAGGACGAGGAACAAACAGCAGTGATGGATTAAGTTCGAGAGAGGGATTACAAAATAAATAAAACAAGAATTGGCGAGGCGGCATCATGTGGGGATTGATGTAACGTAAATGAGAACGGATCTAAAAGCTTCCACGTGGGCAGATAGAGATGAATCTGTCGGGAACAGGACCAAACAGTCACAGGGGCTCCCCTCCTGCTCTCCACAACCCCCACCGTGCCCTCCGGGAGGCACAGAGAACAGGGTGGTGTGGACGCCAGCTGTCTGCGCTGCTCGGTGCTCGAGCTGAGCACCTGCCTCTCTCGGAAGGACGTGCTGTCATAACAGCAGCTCAGAGGACTCTGTCCTTCGGGGCATCCCTCAGAAAGACAGTCTGGGCTTTCTCTGACAGTTTCACAAACCAAGAGTGGTACGTAAACTTAATTACCCCAGGAATCGCCTGAAACTTTAGAAGCAGTTTTCCGGTTCACTTTAGTTTGAAAAGATACGAATAGCTAATGAGCTACCTAGAGTTGCAGGTCGAGCAGTTGAGTGTCTGTCTGGCTTAGGAGTTCCAGGCTAGCATAGCTCAGTTCCTTTGTCACTACCCAGAGCATTGTCACAGCTGCAATCAGTGTCACCTCTGCGTCACCTGTGCTCGGGGTCATCTCGGGCCCATCACCTGTGCTCCGGGTCATCTCGGGCCCATCACCTGTGCTCGGGGTCATCTCGGGCCCATCACCTGTGCTCAGGATCAGCTTAGACTCATCACCCCTGGAGCTGTTCCCTATTTCTAGCCTAACATCATATGGCTAGAAAGGCCTAGAAACGGGCACGGCCTCAGGGCAGGTTTTATCTTTCTGTTGGATAAGGAAAGAGCACTGATTCTCCCGGTTAAAGCAGGAAGAGCAATCTCTCCAGAAGCTTGCCGGTCAGTGGGAGGGCACAGTCACTGGCAACGGAAGTGAGATGGGCCAGGAACACAGGCCATGGGGCACCGGGCAGAGCTGAGGTAGTGCATCAGAACAAAGTGTTTATAAGGCTTATAGTTTATAACCTCTTGTACAGTTTACGGTTTACAATGGCTGCAAGGAAATTGGGTCAGTTTTGTTTTACTCGCCAAATAAAACAAATGTCAAAGTAGTCAATATAAAATATATTCTAATTTGGCTGAGTTAGGTCAGCCAGTACGCAGTAGGATAATTGAAAGTTACATTAATGCTTCCCAGTGAAAACCACCTGTCTGTCCCAAGCTCTCCTCCCTCGCTGGGCGGTAATTTACAGGTGGTATGTACACGTACGTGAGCCTCCTAATTCATCAGGGCTTTTTTTGTTTCTTTGGTTTTTGTATTACTTTCTTATCCAGTATCTTTGATTTAAAAAAAAAATGAAATGCTGATTATTTATTCAAATTATCCATTGAAGATTTATGAAATGATGAGGGTGTTACTTTATTTCTTGAGGCTTCAGGTCTCTGTACTCTCGCCAGCAGAGAAATGTGACAGCTTTCTCTCTGGTGGTGAGCAGTGGGTGATGCATGTGTTCCCAGTGGGGGCTCTGCAGTGGCTCTGTGGGTCCCCACAACTTCTTGTCTTTTTTTCCACCCCTGAGCCTCAAACTTTAAGCTGAACTGGTAGCCTCTTCTTATCTTCCTGTTTCGTGCTTTTGTCTCTTTGCTCGTGTGGACCCCTATACGGTGGATGTGTCTCACATCTGGGCCTTAGATATCAGCTCAAATGCCTCCTCTCACAGGAAGCCTTCCCTGAACACCATGCGGCTGGGACTCTCTTCTCCGAGCACTTCTCCGTTGTTATGCCTCACTTTGTGTTGCGGTCAAGTTGTGAACTCCTCGGGGGCCGAGGGCATGTCCAGTGCCTGTTACCTCCCAGTGCTCAGCTCCGATTTGGCATGTATTCCGTTTTGTACAAATGCGTCTCCAACAGCCTAGGGCCTCATGCGCTCTCCCGCCGCCCCCACGACTCCAAGCCCTTGAGCACTCCTAGGTCTTTTTCAGATTGTGAGAGTAATACAAGCTTGTAGAACATTGAGAGTATAGAAAATAATGAAGACACAGAAATGCCATTTGCAGTGAGCAAAGGCGCAGAACCTTGGTTATGTTTCCTTCAAGTCATTCTTCGGTATACTTTTTACATAGGTGATATCATATCAGAGCAATTTTGTGTTTTGCTGCTTCTTTCTCATGTAGTATTAAACCACATGCATGAGAAATACTTCTTTAAGCCAGGTCTTTGTGTGGACGCCAGGATCAAGCTGCAAAGCCAAGGCAAGAGTGAGAATATGGTGCTACATCGCCCTCTACTGACCAGAGTCGGAGGCAGCGGCGGGAGGACTGGCCCTGGGGTTCCTGAGCGGTGGGCAGCAGGCCATTTTCCCAGCAAATCCCCTGTGGGAACTGGAAGGGAACGAGGGAGGGGCCAGTAGCAGACCTTATTGCCTTCTTGAGCTTGAGCCTTTGTCTCAAAAGCTAAAATCGTGTGCTCTGCCTCCATTTCTTATGTTGTCACTCATATTTCAAAGAATTCCCTGCCGTTTTTTTTGGAGAGCTGTGACCCCCAGCTTATTTCACACAAAAGGGGCAGTTGGTGGACCTTTTCAAAGATGATATGTCATCACCTGAGGACCTCATGGTCCTAGCAAAACTGCCTTCTCTTTCTAGAGGCAGGTACAGCCCCAGGAATGAGTGCTTCCTGCCCGTTTCCTTTCTGCAGAGAGTGCTAGTCAGGGGGCCAGAAACAGTCCTCCTTCAGAAAGGACAGGCCCCTGGAGAGGCCGAGGCTGCCCCTTGGCCGTATCTGGTGAACTGGACGCAGTGTTTGGCGACATCTGTGGCCACAGGCAGGAGAAGACGTCTTGGTCGAGTGCCTCTTTCTCATTCAATGACTATCTCATACACAGACATCTCTGCACACATTTCTTGAGATTTCCAAGTGAAGAAGGGCATGGCACTTCCTCCTGGAGCCTCTGTTTTCTCTCTGGGCGTCAGTGCTACTCCATCCTCTGCCCACCTACTTCATCAGGATGGGGCAGGCCTGGGGGCTGGGGCACGGTCCCATCTCCCCTTCTCGCTTCCAAGCTGGCCTCAGCTTTGCGAGTCTGGCCGGTGCAGGCTTTTCTGATTCCGTTCTGTGCCGCTGCCTTGGGGCAGGGTGCAGATGGAAGAAGCTCCTTCCTGCTCCAACCAGAGCCGCTCCCTTCACCTGTCTCACATACCGGGTCTCACAGATGGTTCTGCTGGGAAGAAAAGGTTTGGCGGCTGCTGGTACTGAGGTTTGGAAAAGTTCTGGGAGGCAAGTGAATACACAGTTGATGGAGCACCAGTAACCCCGGGGTGAGGGTGAATGAATGGTTCTGTGATCCCAAGAGGGGGTGCCTCGTGAACTGCGGGCCCTGCTGTGCTGAACTGTAGAACCAGTGGCTTCATAAAGACATCAGAAGCATGCTTATCAAATTTGCAGATGACAAAGAGTCATTAGGGAGAGCTGATGTGCTGCACGACAGAATCGATACTCCCCATCTCCTTTACAGCTGGACCAGCAGATGAAAGGTGGCGGTGAAAACGCACAGGGCCTCCTGAGGTTCAGAAATCAATTGCCCAAGAACCCAACTGAGGAGACCTGGCGGAGCCGTGGTTTGCGTGAAATAACCGGGCTGGGTACGAGCTTGGGTGTGTGGGATGTAGCCTGGCTGCACAGCGGGGCCATCCCATGAGGCAGTGTCCCACACCTGTCAGGTATTTTGAGAGGGTCGTGGCCACCACCACACACCACCTTGTAAAAGTGACCCCACTCAAGCATTGAATTTGTGAGGAATTGCTGAGGTCTGAGCTGAGTAGAGATACAGCCGCTGGCTTCGGGTGTTGAAGTGGTCGATGCGTGGAAGTGTTTCCAGGAGGAGTGGGTTGTTGGGAGCCCCAGAAGGCAAAATCAGACGAGGTGGACTGAAGTTACAATGACATAGATTTGGACTTAACATTTTTAAAGATGAATGAAGAAAACTTCCCCAAAGTCAGAATTCCACGGCATTGAAGAAGCCAACTGAAGAGGTCACGTGTTCCCGATTGCTGACAATATTCAAACAGTATTTGGATTTTTGAGACCTTCAGTCGTTCTTCCTAAGCCTTATTTAAGACATGTATCAGATTCCCTATCCCCACCCTCAGAAGTTCAGATTCAGCAGACGTGAGTGTTCGGGGCGTAGGCGCTTTGCCAAGGGTGATTCCAGGGAGCACCAGTGGGTATGGAGGGCACAGAGCAGAGGGCACTTGTCCCCAAGGCCTGCTCACATGGCTTTCAGTCCTTCCTCATCACCCGACTTGTACCCATCACCTTCTTGCTCACCAGAGCCATTGTCAGGGGAGGAGGCTTATGACTGCGAAGTGGTTGTCCTGGCCCCCTCTCGAGGAATGAGGACACAGGGGGCCCTAGGCAGTGCTGGCACCATGTCCCCATCCCAGCATTGGCATGCATGAGCTGTCAGCAAGTGTTTTTTGTACCTTTCAGAGTCCATCTGAAATAAGCAGCAGGGTGCTGGAATTTCTGGGACAGCTCCTGTGTAGGTGGACATGGGCTCGGCTGTCCTAGAAAGTGTGGAACATGTGGTTCCGGTAGCTCCACTCTGCCCTGTCCATTGGCCTGGGGTGCTGAGGCTTGTCCCCAGTGTCCTGCTGGAGAAGCTGCACCTGAACTCTACGCCGCACGGACCTCAGGCCGTGGGCATGTCCTGAGACCCTCCACTGACGCTGCCCCTCTCCCGGGAGAAAGTGTCATCTTCCGCCACAGGGCGCACGCTCCTTTGCCAGCTGTTGAGCCCTGTCCCGCAGTGTCCGCCTGGGAGGTGTGGTCTCCCGGGAGCCTCTCCCGGAGTCAGTGAGGGACGAGCTTCCCTTGCAGGCTGCGTTGCGCTGCTCTGAGTAGTTCCAGTAATCTTCCGGTGATTTGTCAGCTTTCAGCAAGTTGTCAGTCACAGGTTCCAAAGTATGTTTCTTAGTGACAGACATAATTGTACTTAACTTTTTGCGTGGATGTTATCAATCTGTGACAGATACTCTGGGAAATGGGGCATTTTGATTGCAGAAGATCTGTCACATGCATTTAGTCTTCCTCTCAGGGACACCAGGATTCAGTCACAACTTTTGCATGTCGTTGTCAGGTTTTGAGAACATAGATCCTTGCTGACCTCAAAAATCATTCCGTCACTCTGATCTCGAGGCTGTCATCTAAAAGGTTAATGGCTCTTCCTAAAGGAGAGACAAAATCAGGCTGTGGTGATCTGGAATTCAGGCCATGCACGCCCAGGCTCAGCCCAGGCTCAGCCCCGTCACATCCACTGTCAGGAGCCCGTGAGGTGCCGTGCTCTGTCCTAGCCTCGCTGACACCGCCCCCTTACGATGTGGGATCAACTCTGCTACTTGGATCAACCCACAGAATGAGCCAGCCCCGGGGTCGGAGCCTTAGCTCACTGGCCAGATTCCTGTTGTCCACGCTGACAGTCTAAAATCCTCAAGCCGCCTTCTGTCCGTGTTCAATCACAAGATGGTCTTCGTACCACGGACGACATCTGTTACCTGCCCTATAGTTGCAGGACTTGAACGAGAAGCCCAGAATTGCACAGATCAGAGAGGCTGAGTTCTCCTTTTCTTGTGAAGATGTTTGCCACCCGTCCTGAGAGGCAGAAGGTTTGGCACAGATGGCTTTTGCCTATGAGAAGGCCAGCAGTTTCTCCTCTTTTATCGCTTTTATAGGAGAAGGCTGAGCCCTGAGGATTGGGGGGGAATTATATTTTAGAATTGAAAGCTATACTTTAAGATTCATCACTTCTGAGAAGGACTATTCGGTATGTGTCCTGCATCAAAGCCATATTAGAAGGCAAGGCCTAGGGCTGGTTCCAGTGATTCTTGTTTCCTTAGTAAACAAAATGGGACTTGAATTTGGAACTCCACTTCCGTCGTACCAAGAAACGGTTTGGGGTAGGTGAGCCTGCGGGAGGGGCTTGCTCTGCTCTGGTCTCATGAAAGGAGGGCCTGGGTCTCGCAGTCCCGGCAGGGGCCTGCCGCCGCTTGCACATCTGCAGGGCATGTCCAGGCAGAATGTGTGTCTGGCTTTACTTGGAATAGTTAGACTTCCTTTTCCTTCACACTGGAACCACACACATTTTTGTTTCTTTGTTTGACTCTGGAGATGAGACACACATTTTCATATCCCTCCTTGATGTGACACTCCTTTTAAGATAAAGACTGGAATGTAGGTTTTTTTCCTCCCCGACAGGGAACACAGGCGTTGGCACTTGTGCGTTTGAATTATCCTCACTCTGCAAGTGCTGCTTTCCACCCACTCCAGTCGCAAGTACCAACAGCCAGAGGTGTCTCAGAGAAGACACCTCTGGAAGGGTAGGACCTGAACACGAAATCAGAGTTACATTAGAGATTGGGCTTCCTGGGCTCAGGTATTATTTCATCAGCCCACGTTTACATTCTGTGCCTATAACTTTCAAGTCCTCGTAGGTTGCCTGCCATCCCGTTGGGGTTTCCAAACTTGCACTTGTTCTTCTCCTGTGTGGAACCTGCACTGGCTTCCTGTTATCTGACACGTCTCCCACATCATCTCGCGTTAATCAGGTGAATCTCCTCTTGGCTCCTGAGCACGTCGTGCACATCCCAGAGCGTCTCTCTCTGGCCAGTGCTGTGTGCCTCGCCCATGCCAGGCCTGTGCTCCTGAGAGGCAGCCCAGAGTCCAATGCTGAGGCTCGTCCTGTGCACCCTGCACACCCGGCGCAGCCCTCGCCTCGTCCAGAAAGCCTGGCCCCTTTTGCTTTCCCTCTTCCTCTCCTCCGTTTGCCTGCGCCAGACAACACAACGTGGCGTTTCACATCCCCTGCTGCGTGTGTTTGTTTGGTCTTGGGACTAGATTGGCTGGCTTATTGATGATGCGGATTCTCGCATTCCTTTTTCTCCTTTAAAGCCTCAGAAAAGGCTAGTCACCCAGCAAGAACAATGATGATAATAGTGCCTTGAAATTTAGCAAATACTTTCAGCCATGTCGTCTCATTTGATGCTCACAGTAAGTGTTCCGTGAAAAATGTGTGGCCCCAAAATGGCAGGGACCTTGGAATTTTAGGTGCCTGGCACATAGGAGGCACTCAGAAAATATTTATTGAATGTATGAAGTGAGCTGGTTTGGATACATAGGACCAGGTATCATCTGTCATTTATCCATCTGTCATTTCATTTATTCAGCCAGCCAACCAGCAGAGACTTATATTGCATTTCCTAGGCCTCAGGCACTGTTTCAAAGGCTTTACAAATAATAACTCATTTAATCCTCATAACAGCTCTGTGAGTCAGATACTGTTATCACCTCTGTTTTAAGATGAGGAAACCTAGATCAAAGTTAAATTCCTTTCCCAGGGTCACACAGCTAAGCGTCAGAGCTAGGACTTGACCCCACGCAGGTTAGCTACCTTTGGTAGCAGATAAGCTACCTCAGATAAGTAGACTGTCCCTGTGCCCTAATGCTTATGGTCCCAGGGTCCCCACTGGGTGTGAAGCGTTCCATCGGGAGCTAAGCATGTGATTGGGGTGCAGCTACACAGGTGTCCCAGCCGCCTTCACATGCAGCTTCTCCAGACGCCTGCCCAGCAGCTGAAAGATAAGGGCTTGGCAGAGCGTGCATGTGTGGCCGGGGAGCTGTCGTCCTTCACGGGCTCCTCTGATCAGGAGCCGCCGCCGTGGTCTGCATTCTCCCTTTTTTGGGGAGACGTGCAAATGTTGGCTCGGGTCCAGTCCACTGAGTCGTAGATGGTGACCAGAGAAACATGTGCAGGCCATACATGACAGGGTCCCAGCATCACAGACCCCCTCAAATGGCTTCAAAGACCATGATTAAGCAGGGTTACAGGGAGTTTGATTTATTCCGGTGATTAGGAGGATGGGGGTGAAAGAGACCGACAGAGTAAGGTTGGTTAAATATCTTTAAAATGCTTGTGTCACAGAGCTGTGACTGCTTTTGTAGTGGTATCAAACTCAGTTTTGGTGTCAGAGTCATTTTGAAGGCGAAATTTCATTAGAATGCAGTTTAGTGTTGTTAGATATGAATGATGAGTTTAGGCTGAGCAATACACTTTTTGATATTAATTTTTAATGTGGCTTCTTGGGAAGTCAGAGCTTCTATTTAATGAAGAATTGACTATTCGTCAATACAACTCCCACCTCTGAACTGGCCTTCTTGGCTTTCACTCTCACACATCAGATTTTGACAAGGTATTTGCTGCTTGTAAATGTGTTATCTTTGTAATTTTTGTGACTTTGTGTCTTATTTTTCTTGGTGGTTCTGGTGATTATGTGTGCCTCTTGTTGTTGTCCCAGAAAGCAGGGTTATAAATGTGAAATGATTTCCTCCCATGCCTTTTTCTCAAGTGTACGAGAGCTCTTTGTGCAGTTGGTTTAAGCTCTGGGGTTTGGAGAAAGGCCTTTTTCAGGATTATGAAAATAGTTCTCCGTGTGTCAGAACAGATTTATCAGTTCACTTTAGGGTCGGTTTTGTGAACCAGACCATTTAGAGGAGGGTATTTTACCTTTTATCAGAGTGGAAGCTGACAGTCTATTTGCAGGTAGCTCAGTGGAATATTTCACCTGGATCTCTCAGTGTAAATCTAGCCGCCAAACAAAGTAAAAATGGGTGTTAAACAAGCAATATTTCCCAGGATTTTACCACCCCACCCCCATGCTGTTCTATTTCAAGGCACGGTTTCAATTATTAATTTGGATATTTAAACAAAATCCTTTGCTTGCCGTAACTTTTAAAAGGCCCTTTGAATTTATTTGGGTAGGACTTTTGCCCGTGGGGAGGGCAGCATTGAATTTGAGCATCCTTCCTGAACAGCAGATGTTTTGTTTCCAGTTGAATAATAATATTAATAATTATTACTATTAGAATAAATACAATTATCATCATTATTATTTCAGTTGCAGTTTTCTGACAGTCTTGTGCTAGGCATCATGTAAACATTTTATGTATATTGTTTTCATATTTATAAGCATGCCGTGGGGAGAATCGTGGTGTCCTCATTTTAACAAATGGGAAAACTGAAACTTGGAGAGGTGGTGACTTATTTATCCCAGGTCAGAACATTAAGATTTAGAGGAGCCAGGACTGGGACCCAGGTCCCACCATCATGTCCTCCCTGCCTTCACGGAGCTTTAACGATTCCTGAATTGGGGGGACTCTCCACCTCAGCGTGTCCTGCAGCGGGTGGGCACTTCCCAAACCAAACAGAGCCGTGAACTATTCCAGACCATGGACCACATTCTACCTCCTTATCAATCATTGCTTTACTTTGTAAGCAAATTGTTCTCCCCAGCTTCTGAGATTGGGCGCGGAGGAGCACGTCGCCTTGGGTTCTTTGTTAGGTTTTGTTGTTTTCAGCCCCAGGCCCGTTCACTGCCTGCCCCGCGCGCTCTCACGCATGCAGCCTTTTATGAATCTGAGTTTGGCAGCCTCGCTCCTCTTGAATTTTGGAAAAGCGGATATTTTAGTAGGCTGGAAGAAGATGAAAAGCTAGCTGTGCCCATATGTTCCTTGTTTTTAAAAGTAGGGTCAGTGAGGTTTAGAGACTCTTTAAATATTTCAGTTTATAAGATTAGACTAGATCATCTGGAATGGAAGTGCGGTGCCCGCGGCCCCAGACTTGGCTTTTTTCTTCATTTCTTTTATATGAGAGGTAGGTGGTTTGGCATGGCAGGGTTCAAGTGTAATAAAACTTAAATGTAGTGAATAAATGCCATGATTTGGAGTGTTGCTGCAGTTATGAAAGTTAGTTTCCTTTTTTTTTTTTTTTTTTTTTTTTTTTTTTTTTTTAGGTAATCAGTGACTTGAAAAATAGCAGATTGGTACAAGGATGGTGATTTAAGAAACCAGAAAGTCTCAAGCTTTTAAAGGAGTTCAGTCCTGGGCATTTTTCTAAGGAAGCATTTTCTTCACTCAATTAAATCTTCCCAGGTTGAGATTAGACATCCATCCTGAAGTGTATATTTGAATAGTTTGAATTCAACACAAGTGCGCATTTTTTCGTGAGGACGTTACCATCTTTTGCCCTCATTTTCTTTTGAATCATGAATGGGAAATAATGTGGTGGTTGTTTTCCTTGATCTCAAGATATTTATAGACGCTCAAAATCAGAGCTACTGCGTAACCCAACCCAGAGGCTCCAGAGAGGGACCCTGGGAAGTCACTTGAGGCTGAGCATCTAGGGAGAGGCAGAGCTGGGACCGGGTCTGGCCTCCTGGTGGCCTGTACCTAGCATTTTACGCTCTCCAGCATGAGATGAGACAAGAAGCACTTTTACTGCCCTTGGTCACCAACATGAGCAAGGGGCAGGTTGCCACCTGGGGGGTGGAGGGGGAGAGGGTAAGGCCGAATGGCTGTGGTCACCACCTTTGACCTTAATTGTTTTCCAGGCCCTGCCCTTCTCCCTCATAGAGTAAAAGGGAACTCTGTCCGCTGGCATGTTATGTCATGTTCTATTCACTCTTCATATCTCTTTAATTCTAAATTTCAGAAGTAATTTGTCACTTGAGAGGAGGGAGTCATTAATAACCATTATTTAGAACTGTCGAGTCTTCCTCTCGGTGTGTGAGTGTCTGAGTTAAACATCCAAAAAATCGGCCTTGTTGGTGGCAAGCAGGACCTCCATATCGACAGATGAGGACCACCCCACCCCAGTGGCCTTTCTCACATTCTAGTTATTCCAAGTCTGTCTTTAATCACTGAGAGGGTAGCGACAGAGTGGTTAAATCACGTCCTCCTGGAATTCATTAGTAGTATTACCAAAGGCCGTGTTGTAAATTGTTGATTTTTTTTTTTTAACTGCTTGGAAAAAATTTCTCCTTAACTATTTCATTTTAATGTACTTAAAAAGAAAAAGGAAAGATTTTTCTCGCCAAACATTTGAAACAGAATAGTTCAGAAACCCTGATTTCAGATTCCACTGGGTGTGGGCTCTGAGCAGTTGTCCCAAATGAAGCTGAAATCTTGTCATCACCTTCGGGCTGTGGGTGGGGGCCAAGGAAGAACCCCCAAACCTTCCAATGGTGGTTAAGAAAAGAGTCGGCATTCAATGTATATGTTAATGCGTGTTGTTATTCTATAACATTCAAACTCCACTAAAGTACTAATAATTACTGTTAATATCTTTCAGTGGAAACTTACAGCAAAGGAGCAATAGTAGAAACAGTATTTAAGGGAGAGCTGCCGGCATGATAAGAATGCAAATAAGTGTTATTAGCCTAATGATTTTGCCGTCGCCATGGTTGTGCGGCAGCAGTGTTGTGAATATGTCATCCAGCACCCGTGAATTTGGAAAGTGTGTCAAAACACAACTTCAATTAGTTTGCTCTAATTATGGCTCTGGAGAGTTTGTAACTACATCACTCCTCATCAAAAGAGATTTTCTTATATGGATTAATGTAATATACAAAGGAAAGTTTCAAAGTTCCCGTCTCCATTTGCTCCCACAACAAGCAAGCCTGGAGCAGGGCTGATCGATTCCCAGTCTCCTGCTGCCAGCCTAGCCGAGGAAGGGGTCCTAGAGCAGGGCTGCGTGGGGCCACGCTTTCCCTCTGTCCGGTGATCAGCTTCCCACTAAAAGTGGCCATTGCAAATGGAGCTTTGACGATTTCCACGAAAGGGTAATTGAACCCATCTCAAGTGTTTAAGAGAAAATTACTAATCTGAAGCTATCAGGATGTCTGTCCCTCATTCTTAGCATCTCAGTGGAGTCTGGAAACAGAACGATCTTTAGACTTACCATGGCCAAGTGCAGTGTGTGAAGTTAGCCGTTGGTCGTGTCCTGGGGGCCTTGGGGGAGATTGCATGGAAAAATGTGTAATTGTTGGTCATTCAGAATCACATGGCATCTATGAAATGTCAATGAAAGTCTTTTCATATAGCAAAAAGAAAAAGGACTTTACGGACACGTTATCGCTTACGACTTTGAAAAAAATAAGAAATTCTTGTCCATAGAACATTTTCTTGTCCGATGACTGACGGGCCCCTCAGCTTGGAGGCCAGTAGAGTGGCCACGTGTGGGAGGGTCTGGATGGCCACACCGTGTCTCAAGTTGGCCATACAAGGCTGTGTCCTTGAACTGCTGCCTCTTACCTTGCCCCGTTCTCCTGAGCTGCTAGCCACAGCATCAGAGAGTCTCCCCAATTTGGAGACTCAGTGGTACATTTTGAATCCAAGAGTTAAATTGTAGAGTGCCGAGTGAGGAAGCCCGGGTTTTGGTTGCTCCCTTTTCCCCAATTTCTTTGCACAATGCAGAATACCCCATATACAGCTTTGAATACATTTTTGTTGACCTTTAAGTGTTCTCTTTGTCATTATTTTTGGTGAGTGCAAGCTGTGTGTGTATGTGTGTGTGTGAGCGTGTGCGCACGTGCACACGATGAGTACCTTGGCCACCTTTACACCACTCGCAAGCAGTGTTACCTTAAGCGAGTTATATCACTCCTCTGAGCCTCCATTTCTTCTTCTGTGAAATGGGGATGACAGTATCTTCTTTGCAGGATTGTCGTGAGAACAAAATGGGGAATATATGAACGTGCCACGCCAGGCATACAGTGGGCACTCGTGCTTGTGCTTTCTGCCTTTGTCCAGGGTTTGGTTTCAGAATTCAGTTCGGGTATGAGCGGTCCGTTCCCTTAGACCTTTCTGTTGCCACCATTTGGCTCCTTTCTGCCCCACCCATAGCTTCAATCACCAACAGTCCCCTCCGAGTTGTGACAAGTCAGCCTGTGGGTGCAGGCGTTTTCCCCTGTAGAGCAGAGACAGTGATTGCTGTGCTCACAGGTGAGCAGCTGGTAAGGGGTTAAGATAGTAATTGTGTAAGTCTTCCAGGCTTTCTCCCAGTTCTGTGATAATTTGATGAAGAACTTCACCCTAATTAAATATTCAAATTAGGAATAAGTGTCAATATGGCTTCCCATTGCCTGGAATGATGATTAATTGTACTCAAAACCCGAGTGGCTCACTGTAATCGAAACCAAACCCTTGTTCTGGATTATTTCTGCACCACACTTGCCATGTTTTTGTTTTAAGATTTAAACTAGTAATTGATTTGCCATATGCTGTCGAGCTGCACTTACTTTAAAGCCCTGTGTTTAGGAACATGGGGAGTTTGGAATTGTGATTTCCTTAGTCTTCCAGTGGCAGCTTTTTTTTTCCGTGTCCGTGGCAAAGTGGTTTGTTTGAGGGGGTGTATGCGTCCGCGTTGCCCATGAGGAAAACTCATTATACCGTCAAGTTGGTAGGTTGACGTTCTATTGATCATGGCAAATGGGCTGCTTGAATGGAAAATGAACAAGTCTGCATTTATACTTACTTTGTGCTGGCATTGTCTTGGCAACATGGCATAGTGGAAAAAGCATAAACTCAAATCCGAGCTCAGCCAGTTTCTTCAGCTATGTGACCTCGGGCACGTTCCTTTACTTCTCTGAATTCCCTCTCCCCCATCTGTAGAATAAAACTTACCTTGCTGCGTCGTGGAGAGTAGAGAGGCATGTGAAACATGAAGAGTAAGTAGCACAGGTGCTCAGGAAGTGGTAACTGTCATGGTCACAGATGGTGACAGGGACAGGCCCTTCAGTGTCCCCCTCCTCCAGAAAGCCACTCCCGACCATCCGAGTCAGAAGTTATCTCCCACTTCTCTGATTCCAGAAGATTCCATTGCTGGTATCCTACTCTGTGACATCTCTAAGGTCTGTCTTGACTCTTGAATTCCTGTCTCATTGCTGAGGCCTTTTCTCTCCCACTGCATTTTTCCCTCTCGGCAGGTGGGACTGTGGCTGCCATGACCCTGGACACATCATAAGGCCTGGTGGAACGCCTGGTGCATAGTAGGTGCTCAACAGATGTTTGTTGTTTTCTTCTGTTTTTCTGCCATTGCTTTAAATGGAAGCCTCTAACCTTATAGTTTCTTATTTGGTGTGTCTTAAAAATATTTGCAGCCTTTTACTGTATAACATAGAGGATTTATGCGTATGTTTCAGTGCACTTGTAGATAAATTCCCAGAACTGAAAGATAGGAGTCTCATTTTCTTTAAGACTTTATTCTTTTAGAACAGTTTTAGGTTTACAACAAAAATTGAGGGGCAGTACAGAGATCGCACATGTACCCCCGCCCCTACACGTGCTTGTCCCCCCACCATCAGTATCCCCACCAGAATTGTGTTTTGTTTCGTTTTGGTTTTTTTGCCAGGGATGACCTTACATGGATGTCTCATAAACACCCAAAGCCCGTAGTTTACCTCAGGGGTCACTCTTGGTGGTGTTCATGCTATGGGTTTGGACCAACGTGTGACATATGTTCATCATTACAGAATCAGAAGAAATATTTTCACTGCCCTAAAAATGCTCTGTGCTCTGCCTGTTCATCCCTCCGTCAGTCCCCTCTGGCAGCCACGGATCTTTCTACGGCCTCCATAGTTTTGTCTTTTCCAGAACGTCACGTTGTTGGAACCATACAGTCTGTAGCTTTTCGGGTTGGCTTCTTTCCCTTAGTAATATACATTTATCATTTGTTGTTGGTTTTTTTTTAACTATCTCTGTGCCAAACAGAGTACTTGGCATATAGTAGGAGCACAATTAAAAACTGAATTTGGACTGAATTTGTCACAACATACCGATTATAGCAGCCTTGTGTGCCTATTGATAACCACGGTTCGTCTACCTTGAAGGGCATTGTTTCATTGGGAATATTTGGAGTTAAGTTTCAGGTCTGGGCATAGAAAGTTTATGAGCTAATGAATATCACTGTGGAGGAAATTGGTCTGTTTTAGGTTTTGTAAAACCTCACTTGACTTTGGTGGTGTCAATTATAAAACAAAAGTCTCATCAAACCATGAGAAATGATAGCAAAGTTTGCACGTGTTGATTTCTTTCTGAGGTTAGCTCCAAAATCAATGAGGAAAGAAAAGTAGCCACACCTCAAAGTATGTTAGAGCTTAAAGTCGTTAAGAATCACTTTGTTTCTGTTTTAGTCGAACCAACTAATAGGGAAAAAATTGCAAGATTTTCTCGCATGGCTGGGTCTTCAGAGATCTGGACCCTACCTCAGAATCTCCTCCGTCTGGAAGCACAGGGGACCTGGAGCAGGAATCCTGGCTGTGAAGTCTTTGAGGAGGGTGCTAGTGTGGTCAGGCCCTTCGGCGGAAAATGATGTATTTTAATTACCTTCCAGGGCGATCCAATACCTGACCATATGGTCCTTAAGAAATAACCTTCCCTAAACTGTCAGCGAGTGTGGGCAATGGTCAGGGACCTCGTTCTGACACCGTTGACCAGCCTTGGAGAGCTGATGCTGGCGAAGGTGCTTATTAAAATGCCAGCAGGTGCAGAGGCCCTCTTTCCTGTGACTCCCTCGCCCTGCTTGTGCCAGGTGTTTTATAAGAGCCTTTTTCTTCATTAAATGGCATTCATTAAGCATGTCCTTACACCTGGCACAGAAGCTGTGTGTCACAGATGACTTCTTCCCAACGGTGTTTTGCAGGAATAAAGTGGAATTTCATTTAGCCATGTGCTGTGTTCTTTCTCCCCCTGACCATTACCTCGGGAGGGATTGTGGCTTCTGCAGATTCCGCCCCCAGTTCCATTCTGTTACTTTCCTGTGAATGTTACCGCTGATCCTTGTCCATCAGCTGACATAATATCTAGAAAACAAGACCTTCCTTTAGCACCAAGAGCTGTGCTGGATGCGTTCCTGCACACTTGCTCTTCTAATGCTCCCAACCACTTTGAGAAGAATTCTTCTCCTAGTTTTTGCCATCTTGTGTTTTCCTGATAAATTGAAAAGTAAGTTCTCATTGGAAAAAAAATTAACACATAAAAGAAGATGAAAGAGCAGCGGTGGAATACCCACGCTTTCTTCTCAGAGACTTGTGGTGTCCACAGCACGAGCACTGTCCCTCGTCCCAGCCCTCCCTTTGGCACAGGGCCTTCACCGCTGAGCTGGCACAGACCTCACGTGCTGTTTCTGCTGTGACATATTAGTACCTGTGTAACCGTACACATAATTGTTTGTGTGGTGTCTACGTACTATACGTCATTCTGCAACTTGGTTTTGTCTTTCTTTTTTTCCTTTGGTTCTATGAGATTTGGTCATGTCGACATAAAAGTATCCGGCTCATTCCTTCTCTTTGTTCATTGTATGAACATTTCACCGATGTGTTGCTTCACCAGGGAACCGGTTCCTGCCTCTTCTACCCGAAAGCACTCTCCTCACACCATCTGCGTCCCAAGTTCCTCACTCAGCCTCCCATCATAACCACCGTGCCTCAGTTCCACCCAGAAAACCTGGAAACATCATTTTATGTCTGCAAGATATTCTGAATCAGACATTTTATAATGTTCTTTCCAGTTTTTGAGGAGAACGTGATGATTCAGAGCTGAATTTTGTAATTTCCCCCATCAGGGTTCAAATCCAAGTGGTGCCCCCTCAGGCAAACTGCTGAACCTTTCTGCGACCATCTGTCAAAGGGAGATGATCTCAGAGCCTCGGTGTAGGACCCGGGTGGGGATTGCATGGTGCATGTGAAGGGTAAGCCCTGTGAAAATGTCAGCTAGTGTTATTTTATCGTTTTTTATCTTCAATAAGTCGTTGCCCGCATTTCAGGTTATTTCCTCAGGCTAGATTCCCAGAGGGGAAGAATAAACGTCAGTCCTTTTGTCCCACGATCGCCCCATTCTGAAGTCTTAATTTTGAATCATCTGGAGCGTGTTCTGATGTATTTCTTCCAGAGAAAGGGATATGAATGATCTTTTTTTGCTGTCATCTTCACATATAAAAGACAACTCGAAGGAGTATGACATTTCTGATTCATGACTTTCTTTTTCGTCCAAACTCTGTGGCTCCATTGTCTCCGGGCATGTAGTATGACGGAGGAAAAGTCTGAAGTAACCATCGGTATTTGCCAGGATCCATCTACCTGTGGATCTCTCTTCATTGCCTTTTCTGGAGTACTGTGAACCATGTTGGTTTTATTTAGGTTTTCCTTGGATCAGGAAAGTATTTTCAGCTTTACTAAGGTATACTCAATGTACGATAAACTGCACATATTTAAAGTACAGTTTGGTGAGCTTTGACATACGTCCACCTCTGTGACACCATCGCCAAAATCAAGATGATGAATCTGTCTACCTCCCCGCAAGTTTGTGCTCTCTTATAATACATCCTCCCTCCTCAGGCAACTGCTGATCTGCTTTCTATCCCTAAGGATTAGTTTGCATTTTCTAGAATTTTCTAGAAATGGAATCATACCATATGTACTTTTTCATCTTGCTTCTTTTACTTAGCATAATTTTCTTGAGATTTATCCGTCTTGCGTGTACCAATAGTTTGTTCCCTTTTTATTGCTGAGTATTAGACCACATGTTTATCCAGTCCCGTTATTGGACATTGGCTTGTTTTTAGCTTTTTTTATTATTACAAATAAAGCTTCTCGGTACATTTGTATACAAATCTTTGCATAGACATATGCTTTCATTTCTCTTGGGTAAAAATCTAGACGTGTAATGTCTGGCTTGTGCGATAGGATATGTTTAACTTTCTAAGAAACTGCAAACTGTTTTCTGAAGTGGTACCATTTTGCATTCCCAGCAACAATGCCTAAGAGTCCCAGTTGCTTCTCACCCTTATCAGCAATTGACGTTGTTGGTCAGTTTAATTTTTGCCGTTCTAGAATATGTGTAGTAACGTCTCGTAGTGGTTTTAATCTGCCTTTCCCTGGTGACCTATGATAAACTTCTTTTCACATGCTGATTTACCATTTGAATATTTTCTTTAGTGAAGTGTCTGTTCAAATCTTTTGGTCGTTTTTTAATTGAGTTGTCTGTCTTCCAGTAAGTTGTAAGAGTTCTGTGTATATCCTCGCTGTAAGTTGGATATGTGTTTTTGCGAATATTTTTTTCAAGACCATGGCTTGCCTTTTCATTTTTCAACAGTATCTTTTGAAGAACAAGTCTTTTAAATGTTGGTGAAGTCCAATTTATTGTTTTGTTTTCTAGTATAATTTGTGCTTTTCTTATGTCCTGTTTAAGAAATCTTTGCCAGACCTAGGTCACAAAGATTTCCTCCTGTGTTTTCTTCTAAAAGAGGTCATGCTAAACCTGTTAAATCAAGATGTAATTAAATGAAGAGTATCAAACCCTAGGCCTTCTGGACTTAACAATTTGCCCCTTCCCTTTCCCCATTTCAAGAGGTTCTGTGAGTCTCTTGGGTCATTTTTATATGTGTGTGTGTGTATATATGGTGCAAGGTAAGTATTAAGGTTCATTTTTTTGCATGTGGCTATCCAGTTGTTCCAGCATCATTTGTTGAAAGATTACCCTTTCTCTGTTGAATTGTCTTGGCATCTTTGTTGAAAATCAATTTATCATATGTGTGTGGGTCTATTTTTGGACTCTCTATACCACACTGTCTTGATTACGGTAGCTTTACACTAAGTCTTGAAATCAGGATTGATTTAGCTGTGAGTCTCTTTACAGGTTTTGCTTAGAATGTTGGAAGCCCTATTGCTTCTCTATTTTGTTGTTTTTGTTTTTTTTTAATTAAGCAAGCTTTATACTTGTTACTTCTCTTAATTGTTCTGATTTTTTTCTAATACCTAGAATATTTAGGTTGGTCTCCATCTTTTTCGTATTTTACTTCACAATTGTTGTCTCTGTGTTCTTTCTCTCTCTGCATTCTGGAAAATCTTGAGGGTCTTATCCATGATATTACTAACTCAGTTTTTTGGAATTGTATTTCTACATTATTTCTAATGCAGATAACTTTTTTCTACATCTTGCAGTAAATTATTTTTCCAGAGGTAACGTTCTTTTCATCTTGTCGTGTGACATTGTTATAGGCCTTCATGAGGATATATACTGGGGGTGCCAAAAAATGTATACAAGTGGACACTTTGGTCATCGTTGCTCAAGCAGTGGTTTGCCGTAATCAGAAGTGTCTGGACGCTGATGGTAACCACTTTGAGCCCCTCTTGTAATTGCAGAAGTCAAATGTGACTTGTATTCATCTTTTGTTATCGACATATATTAAGTATTACAATTTTAATACAGTTTTCCTTTCTTAAAATATGTATACTTTTTTTTGACACCCTCTGTATTTCTAGACTGGGTGTTGGCCAAAAGGCAGGCTGAGTGAATCACCCTTCCCTTTCCTCATGTCATGTGCGTGCTCGTTATTTGGTAGGTGAGCTTCTGAATCTTTGTTACCTTTCTCTATTCTCATTAGTTTTTATACAACTTCGGTGACAGGAGGCTGGCTAGAGGCGTCACTGGTTTCATATAGTCCTTGGTTTCATTGTAGGACATGTATCATTTCATCCTCCTAATTTGAATTTTTTTCAATCTTTTGAATATTTTCAACTATTTCAACTGTTTCCCAGAAAATAAGACCGGGTCTTATGTTAATTTTTGCTCCAGAAGATGCATTAGGGCATATTTTCAGGGGATGTCTTATTTTTTTATGTACAACAATCTACATTTATTCAAATACAGTCATGTCATCTTATTCTGGAACATTGTCATAACGTACTAAATGCATCCATCTAGCTGACGATCTTAACTGGGGCTTATTTTTGGGATAGGTCTTATTTTCGGGGAAACACAGTACCAGTGAGAGTGAATAAGCAAATGTAATTCCTCTTTATTGAGTTGCTTACTTTGTCTCACAAACACAAGTTGTGTTCTCTAAGGGTTTCATCACTGCCACTAAGGAAAGGCATCCTGGGCTTGTCGGGGAACTTTGAGGTGGCTTGTGTATGAGGGACATCGTGATTCAGAGTCAGTACAACGTCTGTACTAGAGGACACTAGTAGAGGACACTAGTCTGTACTAGTCTGACTTCTCTTCACTGGCTGGCGGTGTAGGCAGCAGCCACTCTCCTGCGGTGCTATGCTTTTTCAATCAAGATACATTTAAATAAAAAGTATCAAACCCTAGGCCTCTGGACTTAATAATTTTACCCCTTCCTTTTCCTCTTCTCTAGAATAGTCCCATGAATCTCTTGAATCATTTTATGTTTTTATTCCTGCTCTGGTCTTTTTTCCTTTATATGAATGGACAAACATTTTCTAGCTGTGACATTCACCCTTCATGGGTTCAGACAAATGGATAGTAGATAAAAGCAAACCCCTCAGATGTCTTAGATTACTTTATTCTTGGACTAAATTCTTAAAAACGGTTACTTGCCTTAAAAGCGGTTACTTTGCAAATTGAACTCATCCTTTATCTTTCTTGCACTTGTGAAAATTTACTAACTTTTTTTCCATAAGTACATTTTCCTTTAATTAAGAATATAAATAAGACCAGTCCTTTTTTTCCTTTTTTTGCTACGCTTAGCCCAATCCCATGAGCTTCACAACTCAGTCTTTTGCAGAGTTACATTTAACACATTGTCCCAGAACAGTGGCTTTCAAACTTTTTGGGCTAGGACTTTTATATCCTTAAAAATTGAGGATTCCAAAGAGCTTTTGTTTATGTGGGTTATGTTTATCTATATTTACCTTATCAGAAATTGAAACTGAAAAAATGTAAAGCATAAGAACGCACCAGTAGAGATCGAGCAATGGCATCATCGTGGCACATAGCTTCTGGGCAATTCTTCCATCCGCGTGTGAGAGGCTGAGAGTGAAAAAAGCAAGTGATGTCTTAGTATTATTATGAAAATAGTTGTGGGCTTATGGGCTCCCTAAAAGAGTCTTTGGAGCCCTCAGAGGCCCCTGGAACACAACCTGAAACCTGCTGCCCCAGAGGGTGGTTTAATATAACCGTCAGCCTCGAGGAACAGAGTGGGAGTTGGAATTGCACATCACAAAGTTTGTTTTAGTTGTGCGCGTGCGTGTGTGTGTGTGTGTGTGTGTGCATGCATGTGTGTGTGGGGGTGGGTGGGAGATAAAAGTGACATCTGTCTCTAACCATGCGTCTGTCTCGGCCTTATGAGCCACCGACCTCTCGACGCTGCCCTCCGACAGTTTGATAGGACAGCAGGCCTCGCTGCCTCCCGGGCAGAGCCATCTTCATCATATGTGGCCACTGGGTCCGGAAGATTAATGGTAACATTTTAAAAATTCACACAGACCTGGAATCAGCACTAGAAAATACAGATTTAAATTAACAAGGAAAAAAGCAGAATCCCATCAAAGGAAATAAATCGTGCTGGCAACTATTGTCACATAATAAAATGTATTCTATAACTGAAGGGCTTTTACATGGAGCCGTCTGCAGCTTCGTGGCCATGTTAATTGAATAAGGTGCCTATGACTGACTTGGGGGAAAAAATGATATTTCTCTCAGCATCTAGTTAGCGGAGCCATGGTCGGCAGCATGTGTGACGCTGACCTACTTGTTACAGAACAGCCAGTCCCTCCTGCAGAGAGAAGTGACAGCTCAGTAAGGTGTGCCCTGTCTCCTCTGGGCGGCTCCATGGGTGGGGGGCAGAGAAGAAAGCTTGGTAAAGGCCCCCGAGCTTTAGGGGCTATTCTAATTGGAATTCTCAAATTATCAAACAGATTTTGGAATAATATTCCGTCATTTGAGTCAAGTGGCAGAAATTATTGGTCTCTGATGATCAGTCCCCTGTTCCAGTGGTCCCAGATCTACCGTGGGTGGCACCAGGTCTTCATCTCTAGGTGCCACACTTGGTAGGGCCCGTTTCCTGAAGGCTTCTTCCTTCTTTCCTCCTCTCCTAACGCCCAGTGTCATGAGTGGGACGTTCCTTTAATCTCATTGGATGATCAGGTTATGGGAAAGAAGCTAAAGAGTATTGCATTACCCAATCGCAATTCCCCGTGTGAAAATAAAGATTTTATGTCTTTTCTCACTAGATGCTATGGTAATAGGCATGGGCTCTGGCTATTACAGACTTTTAAAATATTTTAAATGGCCGTAAAATATTTTATCAGATAGTTGTACCATAATTTTTTAGCCAGTTCCCTATTATTTGATATTTTATTCCAGTTTTTGGCTTTATAAGCAGTGCCATGATGGATATATTTACTGTTTATATGAAAGTATCCATGAATCAGAAATAGTTGCGGTTCCCAAACCGTGAATCAGCTCAGTCCCGGGGATGAGGAGACATGTGGGAAGCCTTCCTATAAGTTGTCCAAAATGATCCCTAATTATAAGTCAGAATCAGATTCATTCATTCATTTGACATGCATTAGGTAATCTTATAGGGTTCTTCCTAATGTTTTTTAAGTGCCTTCTGTGTGGAGGGCACTCTTCTAGGCACTGGGAATACGGTGGAAAGAGAAAGTGTAATAGAGATCGTATTCTGGTGACACATAAACCAGACTGTCCTATAGATTGGGAAGGGCTCTGCAGGAAGGAAAGTGAGTTATGACAGAGTGACTGGAGGCAGGGTACTTCCTCAGATAGATAGGCAGGGCAGGGATCTGGGGGCTGGCCTGTCTTGGAGGAGCCAGCTTCTGGAGAGCTGGGGGCAGAGTGTTTCAGGCAGAGGGAACAGCAAGTGCAAAGGCCCTGAGGCAGGAATGAGAATGAGAAGATAGAGGTACAAAACAGCAGCTGATGAGGTTGAAGTATGTGAGTGCCTGAACCACATGAAGTCAGAGAGGAGGGCTGGACTGGAATTGGCAGGACCTCGCAACCATGGGGCAGTTCGGGTTTCATTCTGATGCAGACAGAGGGCACCAGTGGGTTTTGTCATGGCCCTGTACTGAGGCCCTCATGAGCAGGACTCTAAAATTATACCAAGAATGGGGAGAATCAGAATAGGAGTTATATGTGGACAAAAATAGAATTATACTTCTGCGTGCTCACAGCACGCCGGGTTCTATGCTGTCTGCTCAGCCTGTGAGGTGTGTACTGAGAGGCAGCATATCCTCACTGAAGGGCACCCAGCTCCTGGTGCTAGGACTGGGGTTTGAACCCATTGGGCGGACTTCAGGGTCCGTTTTCTCAACCACGACCACTGCTCTGCACCCCCAGGTATGTGGTCAGACCGTGGGTTGTCCACTTCTGTGTGTTGCTTTTCCTTGTATACATATTAGAGGGTCTGACCTGTCAGGGTCACCGAGCTCGTAAGTAGCAGACATGTTGAGTCCTCGGCATCACCCGTTTCTAAAGGATCTTCAGTATGGACCATGCATACCTGGTTGAGTGATCTCACTCCATATACCTGATGACCCAAAACGATACATCAGGACAACTTTCAGATAATAATTACAGCTTTCTGAATTTACAGAAACGATCCTTTTCCTTTATTCCTGGCTTTCTTTTTGTCAGGCTTCTCTCTGAGGGCCTCAGTTTCCTGTTCGGTTAAATGAAAATAATTATTCCTGTCTAAAAAGGATGCTGAGAGGATTGGGCAGGTGATGTATGTGAAGGCACCCAGCCCAGTGCCTGGCAGGTGGGTCCCTGTCAGTCACCAGGGAACTAGAGTCTCACTGTGCTGAGCCTCAGCTGATGTCACAGCCAGTCCCGTGTCTGTCACTTGCAGGCTGATCTGGCGCTGCAGCACCCCTGGGCCACTTCTTTCAGCAGGTGACTGTTTTGTTCGATTTAACCACAGGTGATCGGTCCCTTGGCCCAACTGTTCATTCTCATTAACGGAAGGCCTTGGTTTGCCTCCGGTACCCGTATCCCCTCCTTCCTGTATCCAGGAACAACAGAAGTGAAAATGCAAAAGCAGCTGTTTGTGGCACAGGGAGGGAACTCTTTTCCATTAATGCTCTCTGGTCGGGGGCCAGTCCCTCTTCCTGCTCTCTGAATGCTGCCCCACACCCCTCTTGCATCAGCCACTATAGCTTTTTGGTAGCTTGATTTTAATCCAACAGGTTCCTATTGAGCAATTAGTCTGTAAAAGATACCGTCAAGCTTGCAACTTAAATTTTCTTTTAATTTTACATTTACTGACTCACCACACAGTGTCTGTTGTATGTGATCAGAAACTTTCTCTTTTTTTGCCTCATGTTAACTCCTGGTCCCTGCCACCACTGACTTCCTGTTACATCGTACCTGTTTTCCTCTGTAGCAGAGAGGAAGGGGATGCATGGTGTAGGGGGGCGCCCAGAGAGCCCGCGAGTCTAATTGGACAAACACACACATACAGAAATGAAGTGACAGAAGGACCCAGGGGTTTTCGTGGAGTAGATTCAACACTTGATTTGGTCAACCAATGTTTAGTAATTGTCTACTCGAGGGCAGAAATCGTCCTAGAAAATGGGGTACAAAATTGATGAGATTTGGCCCTGCCCCCGAGGAGGGCTGGAATAATAGAGGTTGTCCAGGTACCCAGTCGAGCCCGGAACAAGCCCAGGGAAGGTGCAACTGAACAGGGGCTGCTTAGGTGGGGTCTTAAAGGATAAATAGGAGTTTGGAGCACAGGTAAGGAGGAAGCGGAGATTCGAGGAAGAGGGAGCAGCATGGGTAAAGAATCAGGGTTGGACATGAATAAAACATGGCATAGTCACAGATTGACCATACTTTTCTTCTTCCTAATAGAGGGATAAGTAAGCAGTGGCAAGAGACAGTCCAGAGAGGTGCACTGCTGTGTTAGGCTGACTAAAATCAGGGTGTGCGTGTGGATTAGGTTGCCCAGGGAAAGTGTGTGGACTGAGAAGGGAGCTAGTCTAGAACCTTTGCAAACTGCAGCCGTTACAAGGTTGGAGGAGGTGCCAGAAAGGACCATCTGAGAGGAAGAAAGAGAAACAGGCCAAGGAAGGTGCACAGCCATCAGTGCTCACTCTGCAGCCAGCAAACCAGATGCCTTTATAGCTGCAGGATGTGGTCCGCCAGGCAAAATCTGAGGTCCCGGAGAGGTGAGGAAATTCAGACCAGGAAGTCGTGCTGGGCCTGGGGCAGCTGAGAAGCCAGGCACCTGGCCTTCTTGTTACATCCTTCTTCTTAAGTCCACGTGCCGTACACTTGTCCCAAAATTGTTCATTTAGAGCAGGGGTGTCCAAACCTTTTTCAACGTTTTTCACCAAGAGCCATATGCGGTAAAATACACAAACAGCCGGGCCACTCACTCGAGGTGAAGTATGTATTGCCTCACCTGGTTTATTTAAGTAAACTAAATACATTTTTGGAATTTGCTGCGGGCCAATTAACCATGGATTGCGGGCTGCAGTTGGCCCATGGGCCGCAGTTTGGACCCCCCTGGGTTAGAGGATTGCAGCTGGTCATTTCGACAGTAATTGTTGAGGGTGTGCACACAGTAGGTACTAAACATGTGTTGGTGGTTTCATGCTCTCCATCATTATCTGCTGCTCCATTCCTATCCCTCTGACATCTCCGTTTCGTTTTGCTTTTTTTTCCCTTACTTTCCGCCAGGCAGGCAATCTTTCTTTCTTTCTTTTTTTTATTTCAGGTGTACAAAACAATGTAATAGTTAGACATTTATCATTTATATCCGTCACAAAGTGATAACCTCCCTCCCCCAATCTGCTACCCCTCTGACATCGCACACAGCCATTACATTTCCACTGTCTCTATTCCTAATGCTGTACTCCACTTGTGACTATATATATATATATATATATATATATATATATATATATATATATGTAATTATAGTTGACATTCATTATTGTTCAGCTTCAGCTTCAGGTGTACAGTGCAGTGATCAGGCATCTACACAGGCAATCTTTCAAAATTTCAAATTAGATCTTGTCCCAGCTTCAAACCCCTTCGGGATGAAGTCAAAACTCACTTCAGGGCCCTGAGAGCTGTGGCCCCAAGCCCTCCTCAGCCTGGTCCCCCGGTCCCACACCCTCTGCCTGGCCTTCAGGCCCTGGCCATCCCCACTCCTTCCAGGTCTTCCCTCAGCCACCCTTCCTGCCACTCAGGAGGCCTGAGCCTCCAGGCGCTGCCGCCGCTGCTCCCTGCTGCACCCCTCCCCCTGCCCATGCTCACCTTTCCACCCACACAGGCCTGGGGAAGCCTTCAGAGCCCCTGCACAGCGCTGTAGTCGTCCTGCTTTCCTCGCATAATCACATTTGTAAGCAAGTGTCCTGTGTCCTGTAACTTTGTGGATGTTTGCATGACCCCTGCTGCAAGCTGAGCTCTGGGAAAGCCGGGCTGGCCTGTCCTGCCGCTGCTGAGTCCCCCACGGATCTGCCAGGTACTCTCTCGGCCACGGAATAGCTGGGCTGGCCCCGTTTTCTCCTCTGAGCCCTGGCTGGCCTCTTTGGCTGTCATTCTTGTCCACCTGTCTTCTGAAGTTCTGCTGCCACCCCTCTCCGTGAGCCTTCCTGGATGCCTCTGGCCCCTGGCGCACAGGTGTTTTTGTGTCCGTAGGTGGGATGTACCTTTTTAGGTCATTCAAGGTTTAGAAATCTTAGGGTGTGGCAGCCCTGAAGCACAGTCTTCCCCTGGCTCCCAGAAATCTCCTCCCTGGTACAGTGGGCGCAGTGACAGCACCTGCCCCAGGTGGCTTCCTGACCGTGTGGCCAATGCACCTCCCACAGCGCCCCATGCACAGAAGAGCCTCGTGCTTGGCTTAATGCTCTGCTGTCACCATCTTGAAATTCTTAACAACACTGGAACCAGGGCCCCACCTTTTCGTTTTGCACTGGGTCCTGCATGACACAGCTAGCCCTGTCCCCCCTGTAGGGGACGATGTGAGGAGCCGGAGGAGAACGCGTGAGCTCTGCCTACCCCAGGGCCTGGCACATGGCGACACTCGCTGCAGGGTCACCTGTCATCATTTTAGCTCTGCTCAACCGCAACCGCAGTCAATAATTCATTCTTGTGTTTGCTCAGCCTCACCGACTAAGTGCTGTGGTCAGAGGCATTGATCAACTGCTGGAAACCCTTCTGCAGCTGCTCCTCACCCGCTCGGGTTCCCAAGCCTGGCCTCAGTCACTGCGGAAGCTTGTTAGAAATAGACTTCTGGGCTGCACCCCAGGCCCAGAACCGGACTCACCCAGTTCGGGGCCGTGCTGCTGTATTGTTAGCAAGTTCCCAGGCAGCTCTTATACCTTTGTCTGTGTCGGATGGGCGGAACAGAGGTGGGGACCTTCAGACTGGGGCACGGAACCCAAACCTCTTGGTGTGGCATTTGGTGTCCTTTCCAATCTGGCCCCAGCCTGCCTTTCCAGCTTCTTATCCCATGTGTACCCTAACACGATGCCAGAATGTCAGCTTTCCCTGACTACCCAGTGAGCCCCTTTTACTCCTTTAACGTCCATGTCCTCCTCTGAGAAGGTGTCACTAGAAGCAGTGTCCCGTTTTCCGAATGTGTTGTTCCTTCCTTCGGTGCTCACTCAGTACTCAGTTTTTATTCCCCTACGAGTGTGTCATGTTGCACAGTGATTTGTTCCTGCACCTTAATCCCCTGTATGTAGCCTGAGACCTCCTTCAGGGAACTCACCCTGACCCTGAGCTGGCATCAGTAATGAGCAGCCAGTGCATACTCACTACCCACGTGTCAGATTGCCCAGTGGACACGTGTCCATGTGCTTTGTGTCTTCTGGTTCCCCTGCAGCTCTGAGCACACAGTCGGTGCTCAGTAAAGCCCCACTGGTTGGCCAGCCCGGCTGGTTGGCGGCTCAGCCATCAGTGCTCATTCTGCAGCCAGCAAACCAGATGCCCCTCAAAGCTGATCTCGTTCCGGGAGGTTCCTGCTCACTCCTGGCTCTATGGGAACAGACCACGCCTGGAGAACCTTCCCTCCCAGGAGTCTATGTGCAAGAGTTGTTCTAGGAGGTCCCCTGTTTGTTGTGTGAAAAAGACAATGTGTGAAAAGTAAAGCCTTCTTTGTGTAGTAAATACTTCCTCCCTTTTAGAAATGACTGAGTGTGGCCAAAGCTCAGGCTATTTCAAACCAACCCCCTCTCATACCAAGAAAAGGTCTTTTTGTTGTCATTTTCCCCACAGACCTGTTGGGTTTTAAATATTTCTCCTGTTATTTTACTCTTGCTTTTCCACATTCACTAAAAGCAGCTGACGACCACACCAAATGGATTATTTGCTTCCATTGAATACTCACTTATGCTCTGTATACATTGTGAGCTTTAATGGCCAACACCTGTGCCATAAAATACATGCTGGTCCATCGACGGTGCTTTCCTGAGCACCTACTGTGTGCTCCCACCGGAGGGGGACACGCAGACAAGCAATTCGGAGGAGTGTGCCATCCCCAGCTCAGTGGTCATTAGTTTCCTGGACTCCCATGGTGATAGTAATACCCAACACCTTCGTTCAATGTGCTTCCCTTGCTCTTATCCTCAGCAGCCCTGCGGGGCAGATGTAGAGCCAATGGATGGGTAATAGAATTAGACGGTGGAACAAACCAAGGCTCATATTCAGAGCCTGAGTGTTCTGGTCCCATTGGTGTAGTTTGCCTGGTGGGCAGACACCTGGATTAAGTTGCCCACTGCCTTGAAGTACCTTGGGTATGCCCGGGATGTTTTTCCTGGTGTGAAAAAATGTGGCCACTGATGTCTGGAAGCTTCTGAATTCCCTGGGGGGACTCGAGCTGGTGGAGAAGTCCTGCTCCACACCACTGTGGGCAGTCAATGCCATCGGGGGCTTTCTGAGCCTTGGGGAATGCTCCAGGCTCCCTGTAACCTCCTGTCTCCTCTGTCTCTTCCTCAGGCACATCTCACTAACGCTCCCCGCTACCTTCCGAGGCCGGAACAGCACTCGGGCTGACTATGAGTACCAGCACTCCAATCTGTATGCCATATCAGGTACGTGGGGCCCCTGCCAACAGCCAGTACCACCGCTGTGTCCTGGCACTACCTCCCTCTCTGTTTCCTGGCTCCTGATGGCATCCGTCTTATTTCTCTCTCTTTTCCCCTGCAAGGGGCCCGGTCCCTTAGGGACCAGGCCTCCCCTTTCCTTTGTGTCACTGAAGCACTTAGAGAAGGGCCAAATACTCCGCATGTTTTAAAACTAATGATGAAAAACAATGTGTGGATTTCACAAGCTTGAAGGGAGGTTTCCAGAGAATAGTCAGCGCATTGTTCCCTGCCAAATCCAGGGCAGGTTTCCCATGGGGACTCAAGCAGCACAGAGCGGAGGCCAGTCCCCTTGCCCTCCCATACCCAAGTCTGTCCTCACCTCTCATTTCTCAAAGGCAGGTTTGTGGCCAGAGGGTACATTGGCGGTCTCCCCGTCACACCCCGGTCGAATGAGTCTGTGATTTCTGAAGTCGGCCTTGAAATTGGTAGTGTTACCTTGGCAGGAACTTCATCAGTCCCAGTTTTCCTCTTCACCTTCACCCAGGGAGGAGAAACTTACAAGCCTTATTACAGAATTGAGATTCATTAGGTGCCTGGCCAGGCAGGTGACTTGCTAAGAGCCGAGGAAACCCACAAACTTGCCTCCCATTTTACTGGGCCTCGAGTCAGGGGTGTCTGTGTCTAAGGGGAAGTGGCAAATCGGTGCCACTTACCAGCCCACACCCTTAATGGTGAGTGACATTTTGAACACGGGAACATGGCATTCATTCATGTACCATAATGAATCTGTTATTTAAAAGGTAATCTTTTTTTCTAAAAATTGCAACTTCAGGTCGCTAAATAGATGAACTAGAACAATGGTGTAATTCCTGTCAGTATTAGTTTTCCTTGTTATGATCACTCCCTAATAGGTTTGGAAGTATAAGCAAAAGCCAGTTCCGTTTCTGGGTGGCACACCTGCTGGGGAGAGGGAAGGACAGGGAGGTTCTCCAACCCCTCGTCCCTGGCTGCTCTCCAGGAGTCAGGCTCCCAAAGGGTGGAGGGAACATGCCTAAGAAAAGCATCTCCAGGGAGAATTGCTTTTGCGCTGTGGCTATTTCAGCAGAGTCGACAAGGAGCATAACAAGTGTGGAAAGATGACCTATTTTGTAGAAAAGCTGACTATTTCCCCAGACGCTCAGTGGCAGAGTGGTGCAAAACAGGTCTGTGAAATCCAGCAGGGCGACCCCGTTCCGAATGCACATCAGGAAGGCTCAGTCAAAGCAGATGACTTTTTTCCTCCAGCTTGCAAATCTTTTTCCAGCCAGAGTGCTCGGTTCCCCCCCACCCCCTCTTCCCTGGCTTCTCTGATGGCTTTCCCAGCTGTTGACGTTTCTGCAGAAAAGGGCCCACAGACTGAAATCTCCTCTGGTTTGGCAGGAATGCTCCTGTCTGCCTCTGGACCACTGCTTCCTCACCCCCTGGCTTTGATGAGGTGTTGTCTGGGTTCATTTCAGCTGTTAGTTTAGCAATACCGAGGTAACAGCCTCAAGACACAGGGGAAGCCATTCAGAAACTTCCTGTTACATTTATGTAAATGGCAGTCAATTGGATTTTATCTTCCAAACGGAGGTAGTTGAGGCTGCAGCCCACAGCAGCAGGCAGCTCAGGCCTCCTCGAAGGCTGCAAGCACCAAATTGCTCTGCCAGGGTCCAGGACTGCTTTGTTGTGACGCTGCCAGAAAGTTCCCTGCAGGACCCGCTGGCTCCGTCAGGCCTGCAAGCTCAGCACTGGGCAACCATGGTGCAGCTGGGAAGCCTGCCCGCCTACCCACCGGCAGCCTGCCTGCCAGTCGTCCTGGCTGGAAGGGAGCAGAGGCCACACCCACCCTGTACGAACAGTATTTGGCACTAAGTGGCACATCTCAGTTTGGTATTGTGAAGTTAAGGTTTCAGTGGTTGGTTCCAAAAGCAGTCAAGGCAAAGTGTGCCCTAGGCCCTAGCTCTTGCCGCGTGCGCGATGCCATGATAGCTGGAGCTTTGCTGGTAATGAAATGAATCATCAGACTGTTCTGCTTCCGAACCGGTTCCGGCACAGGCTCACTGCAGACTTCAGGAACCGAGCCTTTGGTGCAAAGCTCTGGCTCGTTCCTGAAACCATTTGACCCCTGAGTTTGTAGTTCTTCCTAAGATAAGTAGATGTCCAAACAGTGTAATTAGAATTTTGAAGAGCAGCCCACATTTAATTTGTATGTGTGCTTATTAAAGGAATATTTACTTTTAAATGTTTTCCCAAGGACATACCTGTTAATATATTTCTTCTCTTGTACCTTTCACTAAGACCATTCACCTCTACCATACCTGCAAAGGGAAAGACACTGCTCAGAGTTGCTGCAGAAATCGGTGGGGACAGTATGTAGCTCCGTCCCCAGGGCCAGACGCATTCAGGAAATAAGGGAAGGAGGAAAGAAACCATTCAGCCCAGGGTCTACCCTGCCCAGGGATACCCCCTATGACTCCGGGGCAGGTGAGCAGCCCGACCGGCTGCCTGAACACCTGCAGCGTCTGGGGCCACCACCTCCAGTGAGCCCATTCCGTCTGTGGGCTCTGTCTTCCTGTGCATTCATATCCATCCAGCCTTTTGGGGTACCGTGCATCCTGTCTGCCAAAACGTGACAGCCATTCTGCACAGTCCAGCCAGTAGTTTCCTGTTGCCCACAGAAGTGGGGTGAGGGACTTCTACTGACTGAATGCTGAAATCTTGAGAAACTTATGTCCCTTGCTCTGCCATCGTGTACCCTAATCAAAATAGCCATGAAGCACACCTTTCCTCCTCACACTTCCTTTTCTGGGAATTTCTTCTAAAAAATACCGATGTGCAAACAGATTTATCCACAAGGGTAAGCACTGATGCTTTTTAAAAATAATACTCCAAAAAAGGGATGGGCGTGGATATCTTTAATGTCCAAAACAAAGGCAAATGGTTAAATTTTGCGACATCTACACAATGGCCTTCACTTTTCAGTCATCAAACAATGATGACTTAGAAACAAAGATGTGCATAAATATTATGAAGTGACAAACCAGAACGTGCAGCGTGGACAGATACGTGCCAAGATGTTTACAGGGGTTGTCACTGGACTTGTCTGCTCTTTTCTTCTTTTTGTTTCTTTGCAGTGTCTCATTTTTCTATGATAGCATATATTGCTTTTGTAATAAGAAAAAATACAGACCTGATGTTCATTTGGTGTGTTCCTGTAAGCCTGGCTGGCCCCCGTGATCACTGTGTCTTTTCTGCGTGCTCACAGTCCTGACTCATCATATGCTAATTTTCTTATTGCCCCTTTTGGAGAGTGTGATTTTTTCCCTGTTGTCCAGTTCCCTGAAACCTCCTGTCCACTGACATTCCTCAAAGAGCAGCGACCAAAATTCCATCAGCATCTTTTCCGCTCCTCTTGCCCTACGGATGCAATTTTCTAGACTGAGTGTGAAAGCACCTGGCTGCTCGAGCCACCCCCTCACCTTTCTTGCTCTTCAAATCCCCCATCACCATGTTGTCCTTAGGGTTTGAGTACAGTTTTCCTTGAAAGAGGAGACAGAAATAAAATGGTAGGTGCCTGGTTTGGCTCCCTTGGTCTGTATTTGGGTCTGCAAACTGGGCCCGTGGCCAGATCTTTATATGACCTGTGAGTTAAGGATGGTTTCATATTTTTAAATAGTTGAAAAAACATTAAAAAAAAACAATATTTAGTGACGTGAAATGTATATGAAAGTCAAATTTCAGTGTTCATAAAAAAAGTTTTCTTAGAATGCATCTCTGCCCGTTCTTTTACAAATTGTCTGTAGCTGCTTTCACACTACAATGGCAGAACTGAGTGTCTGTGACAGAGGCCATGAGACCCACAAAACCTGAAATATTCACTATCTGTCCCTTTACAGAAAAAGTTTGCCAACGCCTGGTTTTTGTCATCAGTCTTAAGCAACGGGTGCTCCTGTTCTTCCTCTTCTTGCTCCAAACTTAATTTTTAAATGACTTTTTATATTGTTCTTCCTTTTGGTAAAGGGCAGCTTTCCTAGTGATATTCTAACGCATGCTTCCCCTTCATTATGTACCTTCAAGCGCCTGCCTCCTGGGAGGGCTTTCTTCGGGACCATGCTGATTTCTCTAGATTCTACCACAAACCCCACTCCTAAGTTTCCTTGTCAGCTCTCTTCATGGTTGTTAGTTTTCTTTTGAAGAATATCTTATCTCTCATGAAAAGTCTCCTATTTTAGTCCCAACTGATGGCATTCTGCACGTTTCTTCCTGAGAAATTTTTTAGATGACTGACCATTCATTCATTCATTTCTATTCCACCTATTCCAGAAAGATTTTTGTTAGCTCCAGAAATACATGTAACAGAATGAAAATGGAAGTGAGAAAAATAAGAGTGAATGAAAAAATAGGAGAGAAAAGTAGGGTGCAGCTTTGGGTGGGCTCTTACATGAAGGGGATTCTGGATTTGATTGTGAGTCAGGACAACTGCCATATGGATGCTGTAAAGACAAGCTTGTTGCTCGGGAGGAGACTTGCAGAATTCACTAAAAAGAGTAGTTCTCATAAAGCAGGCCCCGTAAGATGCTGTGAGCAACAGAACAGCTGCTTTTCAGTGAGTTTGATAAGGACCACCTGTATGACCATGTATTGGGGACTCTGCTCATGTTTGAACCCCTAAAGTATTTGGGAGTTGAGTAAGATGTTTCTTCAGAAATGTTCTTGGGCTGGGCGTCAGTGCCTTAGGAACTAGAGACCTTGGGGGATATTGGGGAGCAAGAGCTCCCCACCTCTTGTCCAACCTGAGGGACATACCTGTGTGAGAAGCTTCCAGTAAGGAGCACTCAGCCAAGAGGTGCCCAGGACTGCTTTCTCTAACCTGGGATGTCTCTTGTTGGTCTTATGGCAGGTTTTACTTAATGAACAGTTGACTGTAGGTATGAGAAACCCCGAAAATAAGACTGGGTCCTATGCTGTATTTCCCCGAAAATAAGACCGGGTCTTATATTAATTTTTGCTCCAAAAGATGCATTAGGGTGTATTTGCAGGGGATGTCTTATTTTTTCCTGTACAACAGTCTACACTTATTCAAATACAATCATGTCATCTTCTTCTGGAACATCGTCATAATGTACTAAATGCGTCCGTCTGGCTGGCGATCTTAACTGGGGCTTATTTTCGGGAAAACACGGTAGTCTTTTGTTTTGGTGGTAGTGGTTATAAACTGATTTCTGTCACCAAGTGAAGAATTTTTACCGAAGAAAACTTACTTTTCTCCCTTTTGAAAAAATTGACATAGTAGTATAAAATAGTAAGATTGCATCAATGCACATTAAAACTGGCATGTGATCAAACCAAAAATCTTAAACACCCCACGAATTCAGGATGAGCCCGAGGCCTCACAGTGCAGGGGACTGTGGGGCTCTGGCTCCTTCCCTTTAGTGCCCAGGCAGATCGCCTTGCTGACATCTCCATTTATCCGTCAGCATTAGGCTGACCATATACTTTATTGCCCACATCGTCACATTTGAGAGTGAAAGGGACACCCAGTTACAACAGGACAAAAGCCACAACCTAGAACCAACCTGGCCGACTTGGGGCGGGGTTTAGTCACCCCGCCTTTAGCTTTGTTGGCTTTTTCCGTGTTCTTTTTGGTTGCTGGAAAAAGGCAGCTTATTGCCTTCCACAGCTGTTCCCTCTTAAAAACCAGGCCCCTTTCAAGATGTTTGACACCAGGAAACATGTGAGCGTGGACATGTCTGAGTCCATCCGCTCGTGAGTTTAGCTCACGATACTCGTACCGAGTCAAGCAGGATTTTATCTGAAACGGAACCGTGCAGGAACCATGTAAGTCTGACATCAGGCCAGGAAAGCGCAGAGCAATTAAAAATAATTAATGATTTCTGAATATCAGCCTTCTCCATGCAGTTTTAATCTAGTCCTCATTTAAATTGGAAGATGGACATTTAATTATCAGTATTATGAAATTCATGATTTATATATTTCATCCAGTTGGATAAAATTTCTGCCACCAGCTCTTCATCTTATTATGAAAAAAAAATCTGTATATTTCATAAGTGATCCTTTAAAAACTCATCTGCAGCATACCAAACAACTGTAAACATATTTTCCTTTCATTTATAGTGATTACATTGTTTGTACCTTTCAATTAGGTAAAAAAAAAAAAAAAAAAAAAAAAAAATCTCACCTAGAAAATGGAAAATAAACTTAAGATGTAATGAGCATAAAGCTTCGCCGGGTTGGAAAACGAAGGCTAACAGATAATACCAATAGGGAGCTTGAGAAAATGCTGTTCGCTTCTGTGTGAGGTGTTCTCACCAGCAGCTGCTCCACGGGTAATGTGCACGGTGTCACGCTCCAGAATGTGTGCCGGTGTTCTGTGTACATGCCCGTGGTTCTCCTTTCCCTGTGTATCTGGGCCAGCGTCAGCCCATGCGCGGGCTGAGTGACTGTGTAACCGATACCCTCAAATAAGGGAGAGCCGCTTGTTCGGTGGGAAACCCCGGAGTGCTCTTGGTCAGCCTGTGCATCGCAGGCCTCCCCCTCTGGCCTGTGTCTGCAGTGGACTCACGTGGCCTGTGTCTCAGAGCCTGCCTCCTTCACCTTCCACTGAGACTTCAAAATCACCCAGGGCTGGCCGGAGAGGTGGTGGGTGAGCGTGGGGGAGAATGGCAAGGATCCGAGAGAGGGACATCAGTTTGACGCCGCCACAGATAATAGCAGAGGGGGGAAATTCCTGAATGAAGTGAAAAAAATATTTATCATAATGGTGCTCAAATCAAGGAGGAAATAAGTCATTTTAAAGGCACATAAATTGTTATCATCACCCCTCGCAGCCATCGCGTTCCTTGTCTATCCATCTATTCTTGCCCTGACTGACAATAGCATCGAGTACAAAGAAAAATATAATAAGAAAAAGAAGAAATGAATGGGAGTGGATGGGGAATTGATCACACAGTGTATTTGTATATCCTGATGTAAAAGGTGCACTTGACAGGTGGCCAGGTTTGCTCTGTACACAACCATGTGTGTGCTGTCAGGAGCACACACGCTGCCTTGTTTCGATTGATGAATTGCCTGCTTTCTTGATTAAACCTTCCGTCACTTAAGAAACAAAAAGCCTGTGTTTAGATGGCAGAGTGGGACATGTCAAAAAAATCTGTCTCCTTTACCTTTGTGCAGATGTTGGGCACAGACTGTAACATGTATTATTAAAATGAATGTGGCATTTACTGTGCATTATTCCTTTCCTGGGAGAAAGGACTGTAAATTATATGCTAATAATAAGCTTTAACCCTTTCGAAATGCAAAAGATTTAAGAGTGCAAATATTCATGTAGGCCCAGCTAATTGGATGTGCTTTTATACTATCCGCTGTGGTAGCTGTGTCACCGAAGTTAATGAACAGCGTGTGCGGGCAGACACGCAGGCCGCTGGGGGGACACTCGCCTCTCGGAGGTGTTCCGCTCTGCCGGTGCCTCCTCTAGGATTTCACAGAGAGGGACCCCAAAACCCCTCAGCTGGGGTCCAGATCATGCCACGGATTAAGTCCATAGCCATGTCCAGTTCTCCCAGCGAGTCTTCTGGAGCTGAGCTTCGAAGATGAGCCGTTGAGTGTTCCCACTTACAGGGCAGGGCCCACGGGGCTGGCGGGGCTTGGGCCTGGCAGGTTCCAGGTGTTGGTGCCTTGCCCTTACACGCCTATGTTCCTGGGCCAGGCTTTTCTGTCCTCGGCCCAGGTGGCAGACTCCTCTCCCCAACTCACAGCTCCTCAGATCAAACCTTCAGGCTCCGCCTCAGCCCACTGCATTCATTCAGACCACACCTGCCTCGCCTGCGTTGAGGCTGTTGGTGGCCAGTCTTCACCTGTCTAGTGTCTTCTCGCCATTTCTCTTCACCTGTGCCCACCAGCCGGGGTCGCTCCCTTGGGTCCTCACTTTTGTGTCTGTGCGTTTGCCCCTGCCAGTCGGATGGCCCAGCTTGCCCCACCTCCTCCTCTTTGCTGACCCGTCTTTGAAGGCCTGTTTCCAAACTGCCTCTTACACAAAGCTTCTCTGATTCTCTTCCAGCTAGGTTTACTCCCACACTATTTTATGTTGTAGACAGTTCAACTGTGAGCACCTTGAGAAGGCAAAGGCTATGTTTGGAGAGGATGGGGCTGCCTTCGATCCCCTTTGAATCCAGGAGGATGTAATTACAGGCAAAGAGAAGACGATTATTTATTCCTTTGTTCACTCAGCAGACCCTGAGAGCTGCCGTGTGACCAGGCCCCAGGTTTCCTCCCTACGGCAACGGGAAGCCTGTGGGCGAAGGTTCTGCCTATGACTGCTGGGCCATTTGGGGTAGAAGCACGTGTGGCTATCACACAGAGCCACTGTGGACAGCCGCACAGGTTGTGCACTGCACAACACATGTGAATGGCACTCCCTTGTTGCTGTGCAAGGGCTCTGCGTGATATTACCTTGGTTGGGCAAGTCGCTCATCGCTAGTTAGCCATACCTATAAAATAATACAGTAATCACCGCTGCTCTCCCAGTTTTGCTGTGAAGATCTGGGATGTAAGCACCTTTTGTAAATCGAGCAGCATGCAGGAATGTCACTTCTCTCCACATTCATCTCCCGTGCAGGGCTCTGATCAGAGTAGGAGCCCAAAGATTTGTGGACACTTATCACTCGGGAAACACGGGTCATGCCCGGCGTGGTCCTCATCTTCCTAGCACTGTGCTCCCTTTGTGATTCTATACCTAAGGTTCCGTCTCAGGAATCAGAGCGCTCTGGATGCTCAGAGGAAACTTCTCCCTCAGTCCAGAGAAATTTGCAATAGGCTCTCTGGCGCGGCTCAGTTCGGCACCCCTGGAAACTGAGACATTCTGTCACGCATCATCTCTTAGAAGTGGGCTATTTTCTGTGGCAAGCAGCCCACGAGCGCCTTCTCAGGAAGGTGACAGAATGATGGCTTGGGGGCAGGAAGGAAAAAAGCACCTGGCAGAATGAGGCGAGACTTCCATAAAATCTTCCAATGTGGCTTTGGTTTTTTTGGAGGAAAAAACCTGGAGGGAGGTGGAGGTTGCTGCTTGCTGCTCCAGGCTTTCATTTCTGCTTTTCCTGTGCTGCATGGGTAGGAGAAAGTTAAGACTTTTTCCAGTTTCGTCATCGTGAAAAATAAAAACATTATTAGGTGACAGATACTTCAGTGCTCTTAAAAGGGTGGCCACCTCCTGCTGTGCTTTCATTCTCTCTCTGGTTTCTAAGCATGGCAGTGTAGGCGGCATTGGTTTAATGGGCCACATCCCCCTCTTAAATCTGAGTGAGGCGGCCGGGGGAGCATTGGGAAGAACCACAGTGGCAGCCAGAAAAGCCGGGTCCAGGCCCTGCTTCTCCCACGGCCGAGCCCAGTAACATCAGGCGCAGCACCAGGCCTTCCTGAATGTATGTCCTGCATCTTTCAGTGTCAGTAATGTCAACAATATCAATACTTTAAACATAGTTCAGCTACTATTTACTGGAAACTTCCTGTGTGTCAGGCATTGGCTGGTAGCTAAGGTAGCAGGGAAGACAGCCACCTCCCAGGGTTGAGGATATGGAAGGAGCCTTGTGTGTTGTGCAGGCTGAGTACCTGGGATGTTACCAGCAAAAGGGCAGACTTCACAGACATCCCATCCAAACACTGCCTTGATTGTGAAGATCTCAGGACAACTAGAGAAAAACCAACTTTCCGACACCATTCTCCCTGTGTCTTTATCTTCTTTGTCTCATTTTTAAGCAGATATAGGCCTCCATTGCCCCCATCATAATTCCCTTCCTGGCAGGCAGCATGATTTGGGCCCAGCAGCAGGGTCCTTTCTGAAGGCGTAGCTGCAGAAATGCTGGAAACAAAGTGAACACGCTTAATCCCAGCTCTTCGTCTGCTCTTAGCACTTTTCCGGAGGTTTACTCGGACTTGAACAAAGTAGTCTGGTTTTTCAAACACTCCTGCCCAGGGGCAGCTTATATCAAATTAGCTTTTTGTTTCTATTTCTATCTCTGTCTGTCTTGTAATAGACTATCAGCTGAGAGAGAAAAATGATATAATTAGGGCAACTTCTTTAATTTAAACACATTTAGGGAGCCGAAGTTGTTTTGCCTTTATGAAAATGGATTATGTTAGTTTATTTTAGTAATACCTAACCTTCCTCCAGCACTTACCATGTACCAGACACTGTGGTAAGCACTTTCCATGCATGTTGTCATTTAATCCCAACAAATCCTTACCAAGAAAACCTTACAAAAATCTTTAGGGTTTATGCTATTACTCGTATCATTTCTGTTTTATGGCGACAGCACAGCTGCCAGCGTTGCGGCGCTCCCGTGCTCAAGCCCTGTAAAATAAACATCTCTTATAAATGTCTTTTTCTTTATAAATATTTTATTTTTATAGATGGAAAAAACAGGTTTTGAGAGCTTGTGATTTGCCCAAAGTTGCACTGTTAATAAGTGGGAGGGCTGAGATTCGAACCCAGGTCTCTGACTCCAGACCTAAGCTGCATATCTGTGCTGAGGATGATGCTTCAGTGTGCACACGTGTGACCATTTCCCTGCATGTGTCACACCGAAGCTGAAAATGGCACACGCACCTGGCGTGAATTACGCTGGGACTCCCTCGGTAGAAGAAGTCTCAGCATTATGTAAATCTCGGACGGTTCCTGGCCCATCATCTCGGGCACCTCATCAGAGTGAGGCCTTTGATGATGGACTGAGGACGACTCCCTAGTCCATGGGGCATCTCGCAGAGTGGCTGTGGCTCCACGGGCTGTTTGGGGGCAGAGCACTGAAGGGTGAGCACACAGCCCCCTCACTTAGTGCTGGGTGGCCTTAGGCAAGGCGCTTTAAGCTTTCTGTGCCTTAGTTTCCTTATCTGTTCAATGAGGTGACAGTGGTTTGTGGTAAGGATTAGAATCGTGCCTGGTCATAGAAAGGGCTGCAGATGTGTGACTCTGATTGTAATTATTCCCAACCCCTCCCTCTCGTCCCTGGTCAGAGCCTTTCCTGAACTGAAAAGGGACTTTTCCAGGTGGGGCTACTGCTGGTCTTACTGTCGGAGACCTTTGTCTTGGGGAGCTCTGGGCACCTGAACGTCCCCTTGCCGTGGCCTTTTCTTAGCCCTATGGTGATAGCACCCCAAGCCCACCGTTTCCATTGCTGGGCCTGAACTTCAGTTGTTCTTCTCCCTCTCCCCCAGCCCTCCTGGACCCTGCCCGTAGCAGGGCTCTTGTTTAAATGGATAGTCACCTCAGTGGCTCCCCTGCTTTGAAGCTTCATTCTCTAGATCAGACCTCCTAAGACGCCAGCCTCTGAGGAAACCTAGCCCGAGGTTACTGAGCCATATACACCTGTGTGTCCCCACCAGCTCCCAGCCCTGGCTTCCCCTCCTGCCTGACTCCAATTCCCTGAGTTCTCCCACTGCCACTGTGGCCGAGCTCCAGCCTTGCTGACTTAGGACAAAAGTCACAGATTCCAGGTTAGCATATTTTAACTCCTGATGGCTTCATGAGTAAATATGGAAGGGTTGGCAAAACCTGGAGAGAAGCTGGACGCCACGTAAGGTTTAGAGATGAGATCAAAAGTTATCCTTTGTCTGTCACACAAGATGAGTGTCCTCCCTTTTGTGTCAGAATGAATGTGTCTAACCACTAACATTAGGACAGAAAAAAATTCTGATCTGTTTTAGAACAACGAAACCACCTTTCCTGTGGACAGAATACCTGAATCCATCCATTGTCGTACATTTGGTGTTTGTGTCCTGAATACTCAAAGCTTTTCCCCCTGTTTTTATTAATGGGCCAATGATGGTCCTAACCTGATTTTTCTTCTTCTGTTTTTGTTTTTCAAATCTTCAGTGCTCCAGCCTAGAGTTTGGATAGAACATATTTATCACACATCCCAGAGAAGAGGCTCCTTATCCCTCAGATTTGTCTTTTGATTGTCTCTAAGACAATGAGTGATGTGGAGTTCCCATCCAAGGTTGAGATCCTTTGTTAGAGAGCAGGTGCTCCCGCCTGACTTGTTTTATAGCACCAACGATCTCATGATCCACTGGCGAGGCAACATCCATAATTTTGAATGAGCGAGTGAAGCTTGCCTCTCTGGCCTGCGGCATCACTTCTGGTGACACACTTAGTACTTAATCGCTTGCTACCTAGAAGCAATAAACACACCCAGCTTTATGTTCCAGTGCCTCAGGTGTTTACCTTAAATACTCCCTGGGCTAACAAAATGCCAGTGTCACTCCTGTCAGAAGGTCCTTTGACTCGAATTGGACGGTTGTCACTCATCTTTTTTTTTTGCCAAAGGTGGTCGTGCCTGCTTAGACCCAAGATGGGCAGCTTCTTTGGCCATAAGCCTCTTGGCTATGTATGCTTCTTGTAAAACTTTGGCTGTCAGATCGGTTTCCCAATTCTAAAAAATGTCAATTCTGTCTCTTTCGTTATAACATCCTATTCAGTGTTCATTTCTCTGCTGGAGTTCAAGGTCTGTTCTGGGAGGGTAGGCTGGTGATGTCACATTCACCAGTGTGTGCCTGGTGCCCACCCCAGGGCCTGGTCCACAGGAGGTGCTCAGGGATGTTTGACTGATTTTTTTAAATCCACCCTTTTGTATCCGCCCTTTCCAGCTGCGTGACTTTGGACACTTTACATTTCAGTCCATTTTCTCTTCTATAATTTTAAGAGATAGAGTTAATGGACATGAAGTGCCTAGTGCTGAGGGGGCACCCCAGAAAGGGTAGCTGGTATGACTGTCATAAATACTATTGTTCCCAGGAAGCTCTGGTCTTATTCACTCTGCAGTTTGACCCCACACACACAGACCTAAAAATGCAATCGGGAAAGCGGGCAGCTGGTCCACTAATGTAGAGCCAGAAGGGAACTCACCTGGAAGGACCCTGTCCCACTCAGGGGACCTTTTGGCCTCATATAAGGCAAACCCTCCATTCTGGTTCAGAAATCAGTAATCACTTGAGATGTTAATTTGCTGCTGGGTAAGGCAGGTTTTAAGAGAACTTCTCAACCTTTGGGTCTGCTCAGACTTGCCCCTTCTCGTCGAATCAGCTCTCATTGAAGAAGGATAGTATCTGTGCTCGACCATCTAAATGGTTTCACTTCTTTCTCTGCCTTTTGGTTTCTAGGTCTTTCTTTCCTGCACCTTCCGTCCCAGGACCCTTTAACAAAACAAACAAACAAAAAGCCCCTTTTCTTGCCTCAGAATCCTTACATAGCTGTGAGCCAGGGCTTGGTTTAAAAGTACATGAATAAAAGTCACACCACCTGCCGAGCACATCAGCACATCGTGAAGTCCCCAGCTCCCGAGCAGCTGCCAGGCCAAGGGCCCCCAGGCTCTCAGGCCTGCACTGAGGCTGGCCCTGCAGCCAGTAGGACCCACCATGCATTGGGAGCGTCCTTTCTCAGGGTTTGAGAGAGTAAACTGTCTTAGATGTCCCGCCTTATGGCAGGACGCAGGGCTATCTATTGATGCTGAGGGATTGCTCCTTTCTTGCTCCTTTCTTCTGCCTACATTTAAATATATATATATATATATATATATATATATATATATATATATATATATATATATGGTGCCTTTTATTTGGATTTAATGAGGACAGACATTTTAATCAGAGGTTAGTCATTTATTTTCGCAAACTATTGTTTTGATTCATCATTTTTGCAGACAATTAAATGGATCAGTTGGTTCAGTGTGTCTACTTATTAAAACAGGTAATTTTGGAAAAAAAAGAGGTGCTATTTTTTTGGATCACTGCACAAGAATTGCTTTTATCTTCCCCTTTGAGCATAGTTTCTGGTTGTTTTGCCAGAAGGCTCTCTAGTGTTCAAGCATTTGGTGTGCTCTCTGGTCTGGGGGGGCTTGCCCTTGGGTGATTGGGGTGTTAGCCACTATGCCCTTTGAAACGGGAGATGAAGAATAAAGTCTGCTGTTACCTGTTAGAAGGACTCTTCGGTTTTAATTGGATTAGAGAAGAGAGCCTACAAGTTATGAACTTTGCAGAGCAGCAGTTCTTATGCTAAAAACAGATTAATTGTAGCCCTCACAGTGGGTGGAGTTTAAAAGTCAATTACTGCTTGTCCTATTATAATTTACACACCTAGGATTTGAAAAAGTCTGTCACTTAGTATAAAAACGAAAAGGTTATGTGCACTAGTTGGAGTGTACCTGTGACTTTTCATTTGTAAATGCTGTTAGCTACATATATTTGTATGTATGCAACTTGTAGCTGCAGACCTGTACTATAACTCCATCTGTGAGCAAGATTCCTTACCAAGAGTAACCTTTAAGATTTAGTTCTTTAAATCCATAATGGCTTAGAATATAGCCCTTTGTCTGGCACTTTAATCCACTTGTAGGCACTGTGACCAGCCCCTGCAGAGCCTTGGGACCACTCCATTCCCCGGGTCACGAACCAGTAAAGAAATGGCCCTTCAGGGGTCAATTTTTTAAAAACAAATTGCTCACGACATTTGTTTTCTTTGATTTTTCCATGTTTGTGTCCTGAATCAGTTAATTCACTCATTAAAAGGATTTATTTTAGGCGGACCAATTAAAACTTTGGAAGCTAATTTTTTGCTGAGCAGCGCAGACCTCTGAAAACACAATTTATAACATGGCTTCTGCCCTTTTCCACCGAGAGCTGTCTGATCGCACTGCAACCTCTGGTGCTCACAGAAGTCAAGAACTGCTGTTCTTTGTCCTCCACTCCGGGCTGAGCTGAGCCGCGTGGGTAGGTTTCTCCCAGCCTCCATTGTCTTAAGGTGCACAGGCGAATCTGAGAAGTCAGCCCAGCCCAGGAGTGGCACGCAGTATTTGTTTGCTTGCATAAACCCCATAGTTTAATTTTTTAAAATAGGAAGCTGCTGTGTAGTTTGGATATTTAAACAGTTATTAACCGAATGACAATTAACAGATTGCACAGACAGATTTTCTTTTGAAAACCTCCAAAATTGAGTACAGTTTGCAAAACTATCACAGCATAGTAATGACAATGAATTTTGATTTCCCGGAACTGATATTAGACTCCTTATTAAACTATGTGCATCTGCTTTTAATTTACTCCAAATAATTGGAAAATGCAATGAAGCTTTCCAATTAAAGCACGGCTTTATGCTGTTTAATAATACCCCCATAATATTATAGCTTATGAAGTGACAGGTGAGTTGGTGTATGAATAAAACATAAAGGCAGCAATAAGGGACAGAAAACCGGAGACAGTTGTGGGGATTTTAAATGCTGGATGTAATTTGCATATATTAATCTCTTCTTTTCAGCCTTATCAGGCGTTCTTCAGTATTTGAAGTTAAAATAGCGTTGACAGGCGGGAGTACGCTTAGTTTTTTCAAGGATTTATTACTTGTATAATTTCTGATCTTTAATAAGCAGATATGACTGATCCTCATAGTTCTATAGAAATCGGTTAATTGTTCCAGATGGCGTGTACTGATTATGCAAAATTACTTTTCACACCATTTTTTTTGTGATGGAGTTTGGAGTAAAATTAAATTTTTTATAGCCTTCTTATCATGCTGTTTTACAGTGGTTTTTCTACAGAAGTTGAATTTAATCTACTATATTACATTGACCAGCACAGTTATTCTAATGTAGCATTTTGTGATTTGACAAAGAATAATAGAACACATTGCTCATTGTTCATTACTGTGTCCCTAATAAAAAGGAGCTCCTGTGTATAGAACATAGCTGTTATTTATGAAGAATGCCTAATTCATGCCGTTAAAAATGCGAAATTGTACTATGAAGTAGTCCTTTTTGGGGAGAGAATATCTGGGAGAAGCAAAGGGAAATAGGCTTTTTGCTACCAATTTTACATGTTAAAAGAGGGTCTTCTTTTAATGACCAGAGTGTTGAAATTATGCTACTTTTCTTCTTTGAAAGGGGGGTCGGGAAGCTAGCTAATCTCATTCTATTAAGAGAGGTGTCACCGGTTGACTTGTCTTGATTTACATAATCCCAGAAGTCTTTCATAATTGAATAGCATTTATAAAAGGTGGTTACACTTTGGAGTAAAATATCCAAAAAAGAGTCTAAAAAGCTTCAATAAATAATTCGTCTCTAGCATTTTCCAAAGTGCCGATTTTTGAAAGCATCTTGTGCTGGTATCAGATACAAGTCCAGGTTGTGCGTGTTACCAGGTGACATTGATCCTGGCTCTTTCTTGTCCACATTCTCAGATAACATTCTCTCTGCAGCTCAGCTGGTAGCGGTATATGAAGGACCAGGCAGATTCACCCCAAAATGGGATTGTAGGGCTGTTATCTTGAGGCAGGTTTCCAAGGCGTGGGGCGCGGTAGTTTTTTTGTTGCATCAAAAATCCTGGCTGGGTGTGTAGTATTTTAAATAAAGCAGATAAACATAAAGAAAAATATTTCATGTACATAATCTGAAGTTTGACCTGTTTTCAAAAAGGGCCACTGTGTATTAAGTCTTACCAGGATTTTCATAGGGATATGTATTTCTATTTTAAACAGAGTAGAATCCGTTGTACAGAAAGACACAGATCTTTACACGGCCAGACGACTCGCTTCAGGTAGTTCAGTCCTATGTACCTTCCCACCCACATCCTGTCCCCCAGGCCTTCCTTGTTTGAACAGACTTGAGGCGGCTTTGGATCTGTTTAAAAGGTTCAATTCCCTTAGCCCTGGGGAAGTCAAACTTTTTTTTTTTTTTTTTTAATATCCTTCCATCAGCAACACTGATTGCTCTCACGGAGGGGCCCTGGCATCGAAGCAGGACTTCACTGTGGAAACAGACAAACAGAAGATCACAGCCCTGGGAGCTCAGAGGGTGTCTGTCCGTCTGTGTCTGCTGGGGGTGGGGCACATGCAGGGCGGCAGTGACTGCCTGGGAATGTGAGATTTCCACAGGGCCCAGGTGTTACTGCCACCAGTGTCACACAGATTGTACTGACTATATTCTGGTCTTCAGAGTATTTTTGGTTAAGTTCTACTTTTTATCTAGTCCAGTCTTAAAGGAAGTTTAATAGTAATAGTAAGGTCAGTATGTTTAACTACCTATAGAACTAGGATGACTAGTTAAACCAAATCTAAAGGAATGTGATGTGGAGCCCAGAGCAACTTTCAAGAAGCAGTATCAACTAAATTCTCTGTTTGCTTGGCCTCCATAGTACTTCAGAAATTTGAAACTTTTCACATACCCTCTTTTGTAGAATCAAAATATATTTTTGTGAAAAACAAAATTCTATGAACAGGAGAATGCGTAAATCAGACATGATTAAAAATATTTGTTCTAATGCAGTAATAATTTGGTAGTAATGCTTTCATCAGTATAGCTTAAGGCTACATTAAGTGGACAGACTTTATATGGATTCTCTCATTTTAATCTTCAAAATGCTATCTAATGTCTCATTAAGACTTGCATATAATGTATCTTAAGTACAGTCATTAAATATAGTTTAGGGAGATTTATGTTCAGATATTGCTTAAAGATGTTTTAATAGGCCCATTTACTCTGATGATATTAATGAGCTCTTAATACAGACTAAGCTTCTAAAACTCATGGTAAAGACTCCAGTCTGAACACAACAACTTGGGATTAGTGCCTGGTTTGGATGAGAGCCCGCGGGTCAACCCAACTGACCCCCCAGGGTCAGGGCAAGTCCCTCTGACAAGCCCTGAATTTCGGAAAAGATCTCCTAGGACTTGGTCTGGCTGCTGACTCCAGAGGGTTCCATTTTTCTGCAAGATTGAGAACAGTCCTTTCCCCCTGAAACCAAGTACAGGACAGGTGCTAATTTGGCCAAATTGTATATGTCGAAGGTCATTTGGCGTTGACGCTCCTGGCGGTGGCAGTGGGGCACGGGAGGACTGACGAAGGCTGTTGCTCTGCTTCTCGTGTAAGCCTCTGCCAAGGAGGGTGAGCGGTCTGGCATCGTCCTGGGAACAGCTTCGATCTGCCATAAGTGACCTGTAACGGTCACGTGGGTGCGCGTTCATCTTTCAGGCATTTGTAGCGACCGAAATATACGTAATAACGTGGCCCTGCTAATTCAAAACTGGAAAGAAAAAATCCGGCCTATCAGGAATCTCTGTGTGCCCCATGCTCCGGCGTGGTTGTCCCCCAGGCCCCTCTTTTAAACATGTCACAAAACATCTCTGTGTTGGTATTTCCTTTTTCTTTCAGAGAAATATTGAAAAGCAGATTTTTGAGTTTCAGTTATTTTAAGGAAGAGGGAAAAAAAAAACCTATGAGTTCAGAGACTTTTCTAATTACCAAATTGGTTTGTTATAAAAAGATAATAGCAAATTTCTTCTTCTCATAATTGGACATTTCTTCCCTGTAGGCTGCTGCACGCACAGCCCGTGCATACACAATAAGTTGTGCTTTTGAAAAACCATAACTAGCTAATAACAGCTACAGTGTCATCAGAGAGTAATGGTGGGCTGATTAGCATAATTAATGACAAATGGTGGTGCGGAGTTGGTGGATTGGTTTAGGGGATGATGAATGCGGCACGGCCTGGGCTGGGGCCTGCCAACTAGGCCTCGCTGGCTGTCAGCCCTTCTGTTCTCGCCCAGGCAGCCCTCATTAGTCACGATGGGAGGTGCCAGTTTATATTCTGTTTGGAGCACAGAAAACTTAATAATCCAGGCGAAGGTGGCTTTCCCTTTTTCCTCTGTATTTACTCACAAAAATTTCTTCTCGCTCATTCCCATTGTGGCTGAACCATGAAGACACAGCTATTTCAAGATGCTCCCATGGTGTTTGAAGGGCAAACAAAAGGCAGTGTAATAGACACGTGTATTGCAACGCTTTCCTCTGACCATGGACGAATCAACCCCGTTAGGAAGATTCCTGCCTTATGAACCCCGTTTATCTGAGTATTTATAAGGGGAAAAGAGATGAACCCAGTAAGCTATACATTCTGTCCTGAAATAAGACTAGCACATTCATCTTTGACTCGATTAATCAGATCTAATTTGCATACTCAAATGAGACTGATAAAAATGGATTTACCTTTTTAACCTTTAGAGGGGGAAAAGTATTTCTCTGCAAGATTTCTGG